>NC_053040.3:84791972-85095002 GCF_002575655.3 Aegilops tauschii subsp. strangulata
CCCGCCTTCATGCCGCGGTGGCGGAGCGGGTGATGGCCATGGTGGCCGGCAGTGGGGTGGAGGCCACGACGGCCACCTCCCGCTTCGGGCCGCAGCGGCGGAGCGGGAGATGGCCTTGGCTTTCGACGGTGTTGTGGCGGCAACAGCGGCCGGCAACAACTGTGGACAGGCAGTGGCGGCGGAGCATGTGGTGGGTGTTCCACGCACACCCAACAGGGACGCCACGCGCACTACACTACGCCGGGGACTGCGCCGCAGCCGCGGTGTAGCCTCCCAGCTGGAGCTGTCCTCTGATGACGGCAGAGTGGCTGAGCGACGACGACGGACCAGTGCCATTGGCGATTGTGGGAGAAGCAGACGAGATAAGCTACTGGGAGGGAGGGGAAAATGTGACACAAGACTCGCCGGCCGTGAGGGTTTTTATAGCAGGCTGGTAAGCATTGGGATTTTGGGGGATTTCACCAAGTCAGGCGGGAAGCTTGCGCGGGAACCTGTGAGGTTCCGCGGGAACAGGCTCACCGACCATTAATTGGCGCCACCGTTTGGCCAAAAGAACGCCCCCGCGCGCTGCGCAAGCTTGCATTGTAAGCCGTCTACGGCAGCGGGGTGACAAGACGTGCGAGAGGAGGACGAAAGGACACGTACACATACGGTTAATACAAAAAAACTTTTGTGATTTAATTACCTCCTATACCCCCATCCCGGTTTATGAACCGCATGCTGTATATCGCACACACCTTCATCTGGCTGACCGTTTCTTTTGTGTTGCCTAATCACAAACAGTTCATCCGAGTGAACCGTATGTTGTATATCGCACGCACCTCCATCTGGTTGCCCGTTTCTTTTGTTCCTCCTCATCGCAAATGGTTAATTCAACTGAACCATATGCCCTGCATCGCACACGCAACTAAAATATGAACCGTGTTTGATGGCTCCGCCATCGCAAACGTTTTGCACCTTTTTTGACGGTTTTTTTACACCACCGTTTGCGATTATGGCATCGCACACAGTTTCGTCGAAAAGTCTCTGATCGTAGTGTCGCGTTAGCAGCATCCTGCAGTAGTGGTGGATTTGGAGAGGTCATGACTTTATGTATGATGAATCCACCATTTTGGATGAGGCTTCAATTGACTATGATAACAAAGTTGCTATCTATGATGATTATGGTGATGACATGTATGCTATAAAGAATAATGATAACCATGAAAGTTGTCATCATGATTTTAATTTTCACTCTCGTGATAGTTATTTTGTTGGGTTTGCTCCCACTACTATTCATGAGAATAAATTTGCTTATGTGGAGAGTAATAAAATTTCTATGCTTGTGGATCATGAAAATAATGCTTTATGTGATAGCTATATTGTTGAATTTCTTCATGATGCTACTGAAAATTATTACGAGGGAGGAACTTATGCTTGTAGGAAGTGCAATAATATCATGTTTCCTCTCTATGTGTTGAAAATCTTGAAGTTGTGCTTGTTTAGCCTTCCTATGCTAGTTGATTCTTGTTCCCATAAATTTTTTGACCACAAAATCCCTATGCATAGGAAGTGGGTTAGACTTCAATGTGCTTGCCATTTGCTCCATGATGCTCTCTTTGTGTTTCAATTCTTATCTTTTGTGCGAGCACCATTGAACTCATCATGCCTAGCTAAAATGCATTAAAGATAAGCACTTGTTGGGAGACAACCCAACACTCTTACCTACTGTTTTTGTGTGTTCACATGATTATGCTACTGTAGTAACCATGTTTTATAGGTTTTGTTTCAATAAAGTGCCAAGTAAAGCCTTTGGGATTGTGTGGATGATAGTTGACTCGAATCTGTGCAGAAACAGAAACTTTTGCGTCCAGTGCAGAAATTCTTATATTTTACTGGAACGTGGAAAAATTCTTAAATTTTTACAGGTGATAGATATACAAATTCTCTACGTTGTCCTAATTTTTCAGAATTTTTGGAGTAGCATAAATATGGTTGGAGTACAGATTAATATATATTGTTCTGTTTTTTGACAGATTCTATTTTCAATGCATAGTTTGCTTGTTTTCTAGTTTCTATGGCTTATATTGCTAATTATAAATTGTGGAAATGATAAGCTACAGTAGGAATTGTGTGGAAACAATTATGAATCTTGCCTTTGACAGTACCAAAGTGAAATGGTTTGCTCTTTATCATACTAACCTATCTCACGAAGTTCCGTTAAGTTTTGTGTGATTGAAGTTTTCAAGTTTTGGGTGAGATGTTGATATGAGGAGAATAAGGAGTGATAATACCCTAAGCTTGGGGATGCCCAAGGCACCCCAAAGTTAATATTCAAGGAAGATCCAAGCAACTAAGCTTGGGGATGCCCCGGAAGGCATCCCTTCTTTCGTCTCCAACATTATCGGTAACCTCACTTGGAGCTATGTTTTCATTCGTCACATGATATGAGTTTTACTTGGATCCTCATTTTATTTTGATAGGATTTGCTTGATGTTATTTATAATAATGTTTTGCATCTTTCTTTTCAATAAAATTGTCAAGGATAACCTTCACCATGCTTATTTTGCAAGTATACATGTTGCTGTTTCAAAACAGAAAGTTTATTGTTGTTGCAAAAATTCCCTAGAAAAATCAGAATGTGATAAAATGTTGAATCTTTTTGCAGAATAAGCTCTGATAAATTTTCTACAGTGTGTTAAATTTTCAGAATTTTTTGAGTTGAATAAGTATTGATACTCTTGCATTCTTTACAAACTGTACTGTTTTGACAGATTGCTGTTATGTTTGCATTGTTTGCATATGTTTGCTTGTTTAATGATTCTATTTGGGGATAGGAGTATTAAATATGCAAAGGCATTTAGTAAGAAATTTTGAATAATAATTTTAGTGATTTGTTACAGTAGAGAATGATAAAGTTTTTGCATTGGTTTATACTAACTTATCTCACGAGTTCTTGTGAATTTTGTGTGGATGAAGTTTTTAAGATTTAGGGAAACCGTGATATAAAAGGAATTAAGGAGACACAAAAGTTCAAGCTTGGGGATGCCCAAGGCATCCCAAGATAATTTTTCAAGAAGTCTCAAGCATCTAAGCTTGGGGATGCCCCGGTAGGCATCCCACCTTTCTTCACCAACAATTATCGGTTACTTTCGGTTGATCCTAAGTTTTTGCTTCTTCAAATGATGTGTGCTATTGTTTGAATGTCATTTTATTTTTATTTTGCTTGCTGTTTTAATAAAATACTTAGATCTGAAATTTTTAAATAAGAGAGAGTCCTCGAATAGTTACCTATTTACTTAACTACTCGCTTGATCTTCCCTTATATCTTTTGGGAGTAGCTTGTCATTTACTCTCGTGCTTCACTTATATCCTATGAGTAAATTGAAGAATGAATTGGAGATCATGAATTTGAAATTATATCATGCTTAGTGGTAGCTTCACATTGGGTTTAGAAAGTGAAATCTTTTGAAGCTTGACCGTCACAATATTGGTCATACAAGCAATTCCCGAATGATTACTATAAGGAAGAGAACTTGCACATGCAAATACACTATCTTGGAAATCTTTTGTGATTGTGAGCCCCCATCAAAATATTACATGCCAAAATTGTTGAAGTTGGACAAGGAAGACAACGTAATGGTTTCTGTTTGTTCATATTCACATAGAAGTTATATTGTCATAGATCCTTCAATATGTGGTGCTTGCCCCCCATCTTTGCTAGCCAAAAATTCCGCACCAAGTAGAGATACTACTTGTGCATCCAAAAACCCTTAAACCCAAATGTTATCTTCAAGAGTCCACCATACCTACCCGAGGATTGAGCAAGTGTCGGAGTAAATGACCACGGCTAGCCTCATCAGCCCCCCCCCATGGTATTTCCAGACATCGGGGCTGACTGCGCCCCTCACACCTCCCGGAAGAACAACCGACTTCTTGGGCCGGCTGGTCTAAGAGGCCGGCTACTGGAAGACGGCGAGACCACAGAAGGCGGCCACGTGGGGGCCGACTCCTAGCAGGCGGCCCCTTGTCCCCTCAAAGTTTGCACCCACATAACCACGACGGGATGGAGCGTGGCTACAGTGTGACCTGCCACCCCTGAATCCAGGGCGGATCGTGGCCACAGTGCGGTGTACCAAGAGGACGCCCCTCGCCAGGCGCGGCATTGTTTCCACGCAGCTCGTGACATCACTTACGTCAGAGGGAGCCACGCTCCCATGACGGGCGGTCGGTACGGCCCGCAGGCGGCGGGTGTCGGTGTCAAAACCGGCATATCTCGGGTAGGGGGTACCGAACTATGCGTCTAAGGATCAAAGGTAACAGGGGACAGGTACACGATGTTTCCCAGGTTCAGGCCCTCTTAATGGAGGTAATACCCTACTTCCTGGTTGATTGACTTTGATGAATATAGGGATTACAAGAGTTGAAATACCTTGAGATCGTAATGGCTAAACCCTAGCTGTTTAGCATGTATGGTTGTGTTCGCTTCTACGGTCTAAACCCTCCGGTTTGTATAGACACCCGAGGGACCTAGGGTTGTACAGAGTCGGTTTACAGGGAAAGGAATCTTCATATCCGAACGCCAAGCTTGACATCCACGCAAAGGAGAGTCCCATCCAGACACGGGAGAAAGCCTTCTATCTTGTATCTTCACGGCCCATCAGTCCGGCCCATGTCACATAGTCCAGACGCCCGGGGACCCCCTATTCCAGGACTCCCATAGCGGGCCCTACCTTTCCGCGAGCCACCAGAAGGCGGCGAACCCCAAGCAGACGGCAACAAGGGCAGGCCTACCCCTAGGAGGCGGCCCTTCTCCCCCTCGGAGTGTCGCACCATTAATCAGATGAGACGGGGTGTGGCTACAGCGAGCGCCCGCCAGGCGGCGGGACTGTAGCCACGCTCCCCCCGACAAAGCCTCTGTCATCGAGGGCGGGGCTACAGTATAAAGCAGACAACATGGCCCGCAGGCAGCGGACCCTACCTATCAGCCGAGATCACAGCAACCGGCGAGACCCACCAAGCGGCGGGCCCCAGCAGTCGGCGGAGAAGTCGGTGCCCAGAGACATTGACGACCGGTCCTACACCCGGCCGGATTACCATTGTACCCCTAGAGGGTAGGCCTATATAAATCCCCAGTCTTCCCCATGCAAGGGGTTCAGAACCCTAGAGATCATACACACACATATAGAGAGAGGAGTAGAGCTAGCCTTGCCCTTCTTCCTCCTTTAGCCAAACAGCTCAAGGAGCAACCTTGTAGCCACTCTATTGACCATAGTGATCGTGCAGAGACCCCGCAGAGCAGGACTAGGGGTGTTATCTCCACGGAGAGCCCCGAACCTGGGTAAGATTCGCAGGCGTATGCAGTCTCGCTCACTCCCGCTTCTAGAGCTCGACGACATACTCTTGTCCCCATCCATGATAAGCCATCCCCTGGCATATGTCGCATGATATCCCCGACATTTGGCGCCCACCATGGGGCTAGGTGTACCGTCGTCTGGAGACACATTCTGGACGGGAACCCTCTTCCTTCCTAGCGAGCGCAGCCAGCACGGCACGCCTGATGGCGTTTGCGTCGATGCGCTACGCGGCTCAGAAGCCGCTTGCGCTGCAAGCTGCCTCGCTGATCTCATCGGCGGGATCCGCCTGTCCGACGAGCCCGCGCCCGACGCGGAAGCGGCCAGCACCGAGAGCTGCCTCGTCGACCTCCTCGGCAAGCTCAGCATCACCAACGAGCCCACCTCCGACCTAGAGTCTGTCGGCTCCACCGACCCACCTGCCGACATGATCATCGACGCCGTCGCCGCGTGAAAGTACAACTATCCCTGGGTGGTTTTGGTAATGATCAACAACATATGGCTCATTGAACTAATGCCATTACAAGATAAATATTTCAGGAAAGTTCAATGATTGGCATGGCATGGATAAGGAATGTGGACCCTCAAAATGCTAAGGACAAAAGATTGGCTCAAGCTTCAAAGTCCAAGACTCTACATTTTCTATTTTAGTGATCCAAGATCACATTGAGTCTATAGGAAAGCCAATACTATCAAAAGGGGATGAGGTGTTGTTTAATGGCTTGCTTGCTCAAAATGCTTAGTGATATGCTCCAAAAGCCTTCAACCACCTTCTCATATCCACATATGTCCCAAACCAAAAGTCAAACTCGGCCCCACCGATTTGATCCATCCGACGCCACCGAGTTCATTTGACATAGCCACTGCCAGAAACCCTTGTCTTTTCGGTCTCACCGATAGGGATCTCGGTCTCACCGAGATGGGGTTGCAAACTCTCTGTTTCCCTTCGTAATGTTTCGGTCTAACCGAGATGAGCGATCGGTCCCACCGAGTCTGCAATGCAAACTCTCCGTTTCCTTTTCGTAACGCTTCGGTCCCACCGAGACGAGCGAATCGGTCCCACCGAGTTTGCCTGACCAACTCTCTGTTTGTCCATTACCAAAATCGGCCTCACCGAGTTTGTGTAGTTGGTCCAACCAAGATTACGTTATGCCCTAGCCCTAATGATATCAGTCCTACCGAGATGACATGTCGGTCCCACCGAAATTGCCTAACGGCCACATATGCACTGAATCGGTCCGACCGGGTTTTCTGATTCTGTCCCACCGATTTTGGTATAATGTGTGTAATGGTTAGATTTTGTGTGGAGGCTATATATACCCCCCTCCACCCACTCCTCATTCGTGAGAAAGCCATCAGATCGTGCCTACACTTCCACTATTCATTTTCTGAGAGAGAGCCACCTACTCATGTGTTGAGACCAAGATATTCCATTCCAACCATATGAATCTTGATCTCTAGCCTTCCCCAAGTTGCTTTCCACTCAAATCATCTTTCCACCAAATCTTATCCTATGAGAGTGAGTTGAGTGTTGGGGAGACTATCATTGGAAGCACAAGAGCAAGGAGTTCATCATCAACACACAATCTATTATCTTTTGGAGAGTGGTGTCTCCTAGATTGGTTAGGTGTCACTTGGGAGCCTACGACAAGATTGTGGAGTTGAACCAAGGAGTTTGTAAGGGCAAGGAGATCGCCTACTTCGTGAAGATCTACCCTAGTGAGGCAAGTCCTTCATGGGCGATGGCCATAGTGGGATAGACAAGGTTGCTTCTTCGTGGACCCTTCATGGGTGGAGCCCTCCGTGGACTCGTGTAGCCGTTACCCTTCGTGGGTTGAATCTCCATCAACGTGGATGTACGATAGCACCACCTATCGGAACCACGACAAAAACATCCGTGTCTCCTATTGTGTTTGCACTCTCCAAACCCTTCCCTTTACATTCTTGCAAGTAGCATGCTTTACTTTTCGCTGCTCATATACTCTTTGCATGCTTGCTTGAATTGTGTTAAGATTGCTTGACTTGTGCTAAGTTGTTAAAATCTGCCAAGAACTAAAATTGGGAAAAGGTTAAGTTTTTATTTGGTCAAGTAGTCTAATCACCCCCCTCTAGACATACTTTCGATCCTACAATTGGTATCAGAGCTTTGGTCTCCATTTGCTTTGAATTCCATAGCTTTTGGTGGTCACAGCCTTGGTTTCACAACCTAGGAGAGTATGGCGTCTAGCAAGGGAAATTACCACCGTAGAGGTCCTTACTTTGATGGTACTAAGTTTGCTAGTTGGAAGCATAAGATGAAAATGCATATTCTTGGACATAACCCTGCCGTTTGGGCTATTGTATGTATTGGCTTGCAAGGTGAATTCTTTGATGGGAGAGAACCGAAAGAGAACCGAACCATGAAGCTATCGCGGAAGAGTTGAAGATGCTGCAATACAATGCTCAAGCTTGTGATATCCTCTTCAACGGATTGTGCCCCGAAGAATTCAACAAAATCAGCCGCCTTGAGAATGCAAAGGAAATTTGGGATACTTTGATTGACATGCACGAAGGTACCGACTCCGTCAAGGAATCCAAATTGGATGTGCTTCAAAGTCAACTTAACAAGTTAAAAATGAAGGATGGTGAAGGCGCCGCTGAAATGTACTCTAGGCTTGCTCTCATCACAAATGAGATTGCCGGCTTAGTAAGTGAAGAGATGACCGATAAATTCATCATCAAGAAGATCCTAAGAGCCTTGGATGGAAAATATGATACCTTGTGCACATTGATCCAAATGATGCCCAATTACAAAGATCTCAAGCCAACGGAAGTCATTGGAAGAATTGTTGCTCATGAGATGTCACTCAAGGATAAGGAAGAGCTCCACAACAAGTCAAGTGGTGCTTACAAAGCCTCATGTGAAGCTCCCACATCATCAAGTGAGAAACAAACCTTCAATGAATAATTGAGCCTAATGGTGAAGAACTTCAACAAGTTCTACAAGAGTAGAAGCAAGGAAAGAAGTTCCAAGTCAAGGTCCTACAATGACAAAAGATCTTCGAGTCGTGAACGTAATTGTTACAATTGTGGAAGACCCGAACACTATTCCAATGAGTGTACGGCTCCTTACAAAAGAAGAGAAGATTCTCCAAAAAGAAGAAGTAGAAGATAAGAATCACCATCAAGAGAAAGAAGGAGTAGAGATGATCTTTATGAACGAAGAACATCCCGGAGAAGCAAGGATTCGGAAAGGAAGGACAAATCATCAAAGAGCTACACAAAACAAAGACATCAAGCTCATGTTGGTGAATGGGTATCCGGCTCCGACTCCGACAATCACTCCGAGAGAAGCTATCACTCCGACTCCGAATATACCCAAGATGAAGGTGTTGCCGGTCTAGCACTTGTGTCAACCAACTCCTACGACATATTTGACTCACCAAATGAAGGAATTGGAAGATGCTTCATGGCTAAAGGCCCAAAGGTATCACACCCCGAGTATGTTGATTTCAATAGTGATGAAGATGACTTGTTAGGTGATGATGATTTACTTGTTGACAACTCTAGTGATGAATACTATGATGAAACGTCAATTGATCATGCTAATCAAGATAAAATGAATGACAATGGTAAGGAGAAGATTGAGCGCCTAACTAAAGAACTAAACACTCTTAAGTTAGCTCATGAAACTATCTTGGAAGATCATCGAGAACTTTTAAAGAGTCATGAGAAGTTACGCTTTGAAAAGCTCAACCTTGAGCAAGAGCATGAGTTTTTAAACACAATCAATGATGATCTTCGCAAGAAAAGTTCTTCTTACATTGCCAAGAATTTACTCTTATCTACTTACATGCCACAAGTCAAGTCTAGTAACAAGAACAAGAAAGATTCTTCTTCTAGTAGAAGCAATAATCATGCTAAATCCAATGTTGTTGCTTCTAGTAGTTCTCTTGATTCCACTAATGATTCTCTTAGCCAAGTTACACTTGAGCAAGAAAATAGCTTATTGAAGGGAATTATAGAGAAAGGTGTTTACAAGAGCCTTGCCGGGAGTAAGCAATTTGAGGAAATTGTACGCAAGCAAGGAAGACACTGGAAGAATCAAGGTGTTGGTTTTGAACGAAAGTTCAGTGCCAATGGAGTTGAGTGGGAAGTAGATCAATACCCCAAGATGAAGTTTGTTCCCCAACAGTATGATCCTACTTCTTTCCAAGGGACACAAGCTCAAGATGATCTTCCACCACAAGACCACAAGCAAAAAGGCAAGGACAAGCTTCAAGAGGAGATTGATGTATTTGAAGAAGCTCCCAAGGCCTTGGTCAAGTGGGTTCCCAAGACTACATCAAGCTCTACTTCATCAAGTTCCACTACTACCCCAAGGATTCCCATCAAGATGATGTGGATCCCAAAGAAGAACTAGAGAGTTCTTGAGGGTGACTCCGCCAATATACTTCACTCATATCATTTTGGCAAGGACAAGTGCAATCAACTTTCACATCTTGCACTAGTTCAAGGAGTCACAAACCCTCTTGTTGGTAAGACAAGGGACAAGGTAACCTAATGCTTTCATGGACATCATCTTGTGTGTGCATCACTCTATGTCTATGGATATCTTTGCTTGTTCCTTGTGGGACTAACCCGTGTAGGTATTGAAAGTGCAACTCACTCCAATGGATTGCTCCAAATGATCAACAACATTGAGCATCCACATATTCAACACCTACATGAAGTCATCATCGACAAAACCCAAGGTTAGTTCATCCCTCTTAGGGGGGATCTCACATCTAGGGGGAGCTTTACTCTAAAGAATTGAGCTAAAGCAACTCTAATGGTGTGAACATAACAATGCTTTATGTAAAAGTGGTAACCCCACTTGTGCTTAAACGATGAGTATGACCTATGATCAAATGTTCTCATTTGACTCCTAAGTCAATATACTCATATATAGATGACCTAGTCACCGCCAATTGCTTGATAGATGCTAGAATGTTTGTGCATGCTTTGTCACATATTTCATTTGCCATTTTAATTGTGTGAGCATGTTGGTTGCATATTTTACTCATCCGAGGACATCCACTTGTTGTTTTGATTGTTTGGTTTCTTTTCCTTTTGCCAAGTGGATGGACAAGAATGCCTAAGAACCTTCTCTAGCTATCTATGCTTTCCTCGTCTCAAACTCTATTCATGCTACATCACAAAGTTTGATCAAGTCACATTCGAACCACTCTGTGTGAGGAGCACTCGGAGTCCCCGATTCGTCATAGACTTAAACTTCCAAAACCTCTTTGTGCATTTCAGTCTGACCGATTCATCCTTTTTGGTCACACCGAGATCACTAAGTTGATCTAAGTTTTCAATATCGGTGCAACCGATTAGAACCGTTCGGTCACAACGAGTTGCAGTAACTGCTCGCAGTTTTGCATCTCGGTGCCACCGAGTTGTTCCACTCGGTCAGACCGACAGGGTCAGGTTATATATACTGACGGGTCAAATTTTGGAACAATTTCCGAAACCTTTCACCCGCGCGTGACCTGCTCTGCCTCCTTGGGTCTCCGGATCGTCCTCTCGCTGCCAGCGACCTCCCGCCACTGGTCTCCGCCGCTGTCAGCGGAAATCTACCCCGCCGTTTCCGCCGTAGCAAGTACACCGCCGAGTTAGGGTATGAACTTGATACTTTGTGCTATTCATTAACTCCGATTCGTAGCACATTGCTTTGCCATGATTCTTGCCACGTATGAAATCATCCTGTCCAGCGAAAACATCCCGTAGATTAGATTTGATTTGAAAATTTAGGGTTAGGTTTTCGCCGAACTCATCTCGGACCGACCGAGTTGTGGAAATCGGTCTCACCGATTTGGCTTAGGCCATTGCACATGCGATTTTCGGTTTGACCGAGAATTGCAAATCGATGTGACCGAGTTCGATTCTCTGTGAAACCCTAGCAGTCCCGGTGCCACCGAACTATGACTCGGTCTGACCGAGTTCACTAGTTTAGGTTCCAAAAGCTGCTTCGGTATCACCGAGTTGACAAATCGGTAGCTCCGAAATGCTTTCTGTGGAGAACTAAAACTAAGTTTTGAGTCATCTGTTTTGCAAAACCTCTGTACTTTGGGATGCTCATCTACTCTACCTCATTTACAACCTATTCACAGGGTCTGCTGATAGTTGACTGCCAGATGTCTGACCAGAGTGACAGCCAAAACAGGTCTGAACAGCCAGGACAGATGAGTGAGGGCACTAGTCCCTCCAGCAGCTATGATGAGGGCAGCAGGAGCACACCTAGTAACTTGCCCAAGGTAGCTACTAGAACAAGGAAGAAGAGAACTTCTGATTCGGAGGATGACGACTATGTTGCAACTGAGGATGAGGCCACTTCCAAGAAGAAGGTGGTGAAGAAAGAATTTGGCACTGCTACATCAACTAGGCTAGGATTGAACAAGAAAGCACCAGCAAAGAGAATTCCTATGTCTAAGTCCAGAGCCTCCACTCAAGAAACTTTGGGATTTGAACCCAAAGAGACTGTTGCAAAAGGGAAGAAGAGGAAAGAGAGGGTCAAGAAGACCACTGCCAGGATCATTGGAAAGCCATCTATGATGAGATCAAATGATGAAGAGGAAGAGGATGCTGCTCCAGCACCCAAGTCACAGAAGCTGATGGGAGATGCTATAAAATCAGGGGCTACTGCTAAGTCCAAAACTGCTCCCAAAGCTGTTGCTACTTTCCCAAGACTGCACCCAAAAGGAGTACTAGGAACATACCTGCTGAGGAGAAGAACAAGGCCCCAGTGCCTGAAGCTGCAAAAGAGGAAGCTGAAGCCCAAGTGCTGAGAAAACTAAAGCCAAATATCCCTGAGCATAATGATGCACATCCTGTTGTAGAGGACATGAGGATCAGGAAGGATGCAGGACTGAGACAGTGGAGAAAGGCTGACCCCTATGCTGTCAGGAGGAGAACTATTGTGGATTATGGGTTCCACACAAAGGAACAACAAGACTTCTATGAGACAATTTTGCTTGACAAGAAGCCCATAGTGTGTGACATGAGATGGGTTGACTAGGAGTACATCAAGGAGAACTAAGAGCACTTCCCAGGTGTATATGACAGCTTCAAGGCATGTGAGGTTGACAAGTTTGTTGGCCAGAAGCTTACCAAATGGAATGATGAGTTGATCATGCAATTCTATTCAACTGCTCATTTCTATCCAGATGGAAAAATTGTGTGGATGTCAGAGGGTACAAGGTACCAATCTACAGTTGATGAGTGGGCTAGATTGATCAATGCCCCAGAAGCTCATGAGATGACTTGGATGTCTATGCCGAGAAGAAGAAGGATCACAACTCAATGGCCAGCATGTACAAGGAGATTCCTGATGCAGATATAGAAACTCACAATTTTGGCTCAGTGAAACACTTGCTGTCAGGGCTGCCAACCATCAATACAATTCTGAGGCACACTCTGTTGCCAAAGTCAGGAGATCACAGAATGATCAGAGGACACTCCATCAACTTGCTGCATATATTTGATGTTCCTCAAAAGTACAAGGTGATGAGTCTGATTGTGGAAACAATCAAGAGACAGCTGCAGATCAGAAGAGATCTTGTGGGTATGCTCCACAGATTCAGGTGCTCATCAACTCCAAGATGGGCACAGGCACATACTTGTTGGACAAGGAGCACTTACCTCTCAAGCCAGACTTTGAGGACAACACTGCTATTATGAATGAAGATGATCCATCATCTGTGCAAGCACATGAGAAGAGAGAGAAGGCAAGAGCAGAGAAAGCTGCAAAGATGCCAACAGCTGAAGAAGCATCTCAGATATTCTTGAAGAGCAAGCAAGATCAGCTTGGATATCTGATTGCCTCCACCTTCAGGATTGAGAAGGGCTTGGCCACCCTGACTCAAAACCAGGAGAGCTTGGAGAGGATCATTGAGCAGAAATACTGTGATCCTGATGTCAAGGTAACTGAGATCTAGTCAGTAGTTGAGCAACTTCAGGAGGAAGTGGAGGAGAAGAAGGGAAAGTCTACTACAGATGCTTTCACTAGAGTGCCCAGGAATCAGAGGTCTGCTGCAGTGCCTGTTCCAGACAGAAGAGCTGCTACATCTGCACCAACAGCCACAGCTTCAGTGCCACCAGCTCCAGCAGCCACTCCACCAGCTCCAGCCACATCTACAGACGCTTTCGTCCTTGGAGTTCTCTCTACACCACCTCCTGAAGACCAAGTCTGAGAGTCGTTTAGCACTATGCATTTTTTGAACTTTTTGGTAACTTGTTGCCAAAGGGGGAGAAAATGTATAGATCATAGGCTTCGAGAGAGTGTTGCTTTTTATCTCTCTTGTTTTTTGTTGAACTTTACTGTTTGTGTGTGTGCTTAATACTTCATGTTTTTTTGTGAGATACTTGGATGATCATGTGTTTGATCATATGCTACCCTTAATGCTTGTTGCATGATATTATCTCTTATATCCTCATATGATCATTCACTTGCTTGGTGATGAGTGCATGCTTTTAACTTATTATCTTTTTGAGCGCTCCACCAAGATGTATGTGACATGGAAGAGTGACCCATAATCCTAACACATTGTGCATTTGCAGTCCAAAGCAAATTTTAAATAATGCACAAATTTAGGGGGAGCTCTTGTTCGTCACATACTTCTCAAAGCGACAATGTATTTCAATCTTATTATCATTTGTCGAAGCTTTGATCTATATGTTGTCATCAATTACCAAAAAGGGGGAGATTGAAAGTGCAACTATCCCTGGGTGGTTTTGGTAATGATCAACAACATATAGCTAATTGAACTAATGCCATTACAAGATAAATATTTCAGGAAAGTTCAATGATTGGCATGGCATGGATAAGGAATGTGGACCCCTCAAAATGCTAAGGACAAAAGATTGGCTCAAGCTTCAAAGTCCAAGACTCTACATTTTCTATTTTAGTGATCCAAGATCACATTCAGTCTATATGAAAGCCAATACTATCAAAAGGGGATGAGGTGTTGCTTAATGGCTTGCTTGCTCAAAATTCTTAGTGATATGCTCCAAAAGCCTTCAACCACCTTCTCATATCCACATATGTCCCAAACCAAAAGTCAAACTCGGCCCCACCGATTTGATCCATCCGGCGCCACTGAGTTCATTTGACATAGCCACTGCCAGAAACCCTAGTCTTTTCGGTCTCACAGATAGGGATCTCGGTCTCACCGAGATGGGGTTGCAAACTCTCTGTTTCCCTTCATAACGTTTCGGTCTAACCGAGATGAGCGATCGGTCCCACTGAGTCTGCAATGCAAACTCTCTGTTTCCTTTTCGTAACGCTTCGGTCCCACCGAGACGAGCGAATTGGTCCCATCGAGATTGCCTGACCAACTCTCTGTTTGTCCATTACCAAAATCGGTCTCACCGAGTTTATGTAATCGGTCCAACCGAGATTACGTTATGCCCTAACCCTAATGATATCGGTCCTACCGAGATGAATGTCGGCCCCACCGAAATTGCCTAACGGTCACATATGCACTGAATCGGTCCGACCGGGTTTTCTGGTTCGGTCCCACCGAGTTTGGTATAATGTGTGTATCGGTTAGATTTTGTGTGGAGGCTATATATACCCCCCTCCACCCACACCTCATTCGTGAGAAAGCCATCAGATCGTGCCTACACTTCCACTACTCATTTTCTGAGAGAGAGCCACCTACTCATCTGTTGAGACCAAGATATTCCATTCCAACCATATGAATCTTGATCTCTAGCCTTCCCCAAGTTGCTTTCCACTCTAATCATCTTTCCACCAAATCTTATCCTATGAGAGTGAGTTGAGTGTTGGGGAGACTATCATTTGAAGCACAAGAGCAAGGAGTTCCTCATCAACACACCATCTATTACCTTTTGGAGAGTGGTGTCTTCTAGATTGGTTAGGTGTCCCTTGGGAGCCTCCGACAAGATTGTGGAGTAGAACCAAGGAGTTTGTAAGGGCAAGGAGATCGCCTACTTCGTGAAGATCTACCCTAGTGAGGCAAGTCCTTCGTGGGCGATGGCCATGGTGGGATAGACAAGGTTGCTTCTTCGTGGACCCTTCATGGGTGGAGCCCTCCGTGGACTCGCGTAGTCGTTACCCTTCGTGGGTTGAAGTCTCCATCAGCGTGGATGTACGATAGCACCACCTATCGGAACCACGACAAAAACATCCGTGTCTCCTATTGCGTTTGCACTCTCCAAACCCTTCCCTTTACATTCTTGCTAGTTGCATGCTTTACTTTCCGCTGCTCATATACTCTTTGCATGCTTGCTTGAATTGTGTTAAGATTGCTTGACTTGTGCTAAGTTGTTAAAATCTGCCAAGAACTAAAATTGGGAAAAGGTTAAGTTTTTATTTGGTCAAGTAGTCTAATCACCCCCCCTCTAGACATACTTTAGATCCTACACCGCGCCCTTTGATGCCTTCCCTGATCATGTGGTGATCATCGACGGCCCGCTCCCTCCCGCCGACAGCAGCGCCAGCACCGTCATGGAGGTGCTAGTCATAAGCCACGACAGAGCTTCTAATGGGGCCGGCCAGGACCCGCTGCAGGCAGTAGTGCGGGGCATGTCCGCTCCTATAGCGGCAGACGCCGACGCTGCGACGCTGGAGTCATTCTGCGTCTCGCTCCTTGACAGCGCCAACAAGCTGAAGGCCATGAGGCGCCTCACTGAGGCCTACCAGCGCGAGATCAACTGCGCCGTCTATGGCACGCCGGCTGCTGGCGAACCGAGCCGTGTGGGCACGGTCTGGCAGCGCGGCGCGGCCATCGCCAGCAAGCTAGGAGCCGATCGCCCAGTCTTCGCTACGCCCATGGAGAACTTGCGCGCCACCCAGGCGGCGGCAGACGAGCTGGATCACCTGGAGGGCGACGAATGTTGCTGCATTGCGGAGTGCGTCCAACAGCTCTTCGACGCGGCCGCCGTGTGGTGGAACCCGGCCTGCAGGCGCCCGCGACCAATGAGACCAAGAGCCGGCTGCTAGCAGCAGCTGCACATGTATCACCATCAAGCGCGACAGAGATGGCCGCCCTTGAGCAGTCGAACTGCAGGGCAATCGTCCGCCCTCCCCCCCCTCGCGGGGAGAGGCGCGCCTCCCCACCTCCTGTTGTGCATCCGACTCTCGGAGGCCGGCTAGGCCCACACGAGGGAGTCGGAGAGAATGACGCCCGCTACCGAATCGACCGACTGGCTCGGTCCCAGGCGGTAGACGAAGAAGATGCAATCAGCCCGGCCTAGTTTGGCCCTCGCATTCGCGACGAGCCCTTCCCCAAAGGGTTCTCACTCCCTCGAGACACTCCCAAGTAAAACGGCTCCGTGAAGCCAGAGGATTGGCTGGTTGACTACTCCACCGCCGTCAGCATAGCAAACGGCAACAAGCGCGTTGCCATGAAGTACTTTCCGCTCATGCTCCAGGGCACGACCCGGACATGGCTGAACAGCCTCAAGCCCTACAACGTCAATAGCTGGCTGGATTTCATCGATGTCTTCATCCGCAACTTCACCAGCACCTACAAGCGGCCACCCAAGCCCCGCCAGCTCTCTCTGTGCGTCCAAGGCCCGACCGAGTCCACCCGCGACTACTTGACGCGGTGGGCAGAACTGTGCAACTCCTGCGAAGGGGTGCATGAGGTGCAAGCCATAGAGTACTTCACAGCCGGGTGCAGAGAAGGCAGCCTGCTCAAGCACTGACTCCTCCGCGATGAGCCGGCCATGCTCGACGAGCTTCTGATCATAGCCGACAAGTACGCCACTGTTGACTCCTCCATGAAGTCGGAGCTCCGGGTGGACGCGTTCGGGAAGGTGCTCCCTCTGGCTCCTCAGACGCCGGCTGGTGACTCCAGTCGGTGCCAGTAGCAAAACGACAACAAGCGCAAGGCCCCGCAGCCGGCTTCCACCAGCCGGCAGGTGGAAACAGTTGAAGACCAGCAGCCGGAAGGGCAGCCCGGCCCCAAGCGTCAGAAGGGCGGCAAGCCTGCTTAGTTGCCCGCGTTCTCCTTCGAGCAAACCCTTGATGCTCCCTGCAAATTCCACAGCGGCGCAAAGCCGTCCAACCACACCACCCGGAAGTGTCACTGGCTGACCCGAATTGCCAAGGGTGAAGGACTGCCGCCTCCACCTGCGGGGCCGCTGGCTCCGCCTCGTCAGCAGCTGGCGGCCCGTCCAATCGCCGCCATCCAAGAAGAATTCCCCGAAGAGCATGGAGCCTACGTCGTCTTCACCAGTGTGGCCGACGACAAGCACAGCCGGTGTCAGCAGCACCACGAGGTGAATGCCGTCGCCTCTGAAGTGCCAGAGTTCATGCACTGGTCCGAGAGGCCCATCAGCTGGAGCCGCGCCGACCACTCGAAGGTGATGCCTTCTCCAGGTTCCTACGCCCTGGTGCTGGATGCCACCTTTTCAACAGAGAGGCAAGCTTGTCGCTTCTCCCGAGTCCTTATAGACGGTGGTAGCAGCATCAACATCCTCTACCGCGACACCTTAGAGAAGTTGTGCTTCAAGGAGAAGCAGCTCCAGCCCAGACGGACTGTCTTCTACGACATTCACTACAAAAAAGACACATCCGTGACATTTTGGGCCGAACAATTTTTTTCTGTCATGCTTATGACACTTCTATCACGATAATTGTGACAAAACCCGGTATCATCACAGATGTGGTGGGCTCCTACTTCTATGATAAAAAATCATGACAGAAAATGGGCTTTTCGTCCTGGGCGGGCCGGAGATGCAGCTACATGACATTCTTTGGGCCGTCCATGACGGAAAAAACTGTGGTAGAAGTGAGGGCGCGGAAAATATCGGGGAGTTCCCGGTTACAGTGGGTGGTCGGGGGCCGAGCGATGCGCGTTTCTCTCGTACACGTACGCACGTGGGTGCGAGGCGTTGGGCTCTAACTGAACCCGAGCAGGGCGTTCGCCTACTGAACCCGAGCGATTGCACTGCAGGCTACGTGTTACTGAACCCGAGCGATCGATTCCTTCGCTAATGCTGCTAACTGAAGCCGATCGAACCTGCTGCCTCTGGATGAACAGTGAGCGTTGTTGGGGGGGTTGGATGAACAGTTCCCTGTGGGGGGCGGATGAACAGGAACCCGTGGTGTTGCCGCTGGATGAACAGGACCCCATGGATCGAGCCGGTGGAGGGCTGGATGAACAGAACCCCGTGGAGGGCTGGATGAACAGGACGACCCCGTGGAGGGCTGGTTGAACAGTAGCCGGTGGAGGGCTGGATGAACAGTAGCCCGTGGAGGGGTGGTTGAACAGGGCCCCGTGGAGAGGGCTGGTTGAACAGTAGTCGGTGGAGGAGCGCGCGGTGGAGGCTGGATGAACAGGACCCGTGGATGAACAGTCATAGGTGGAGGCTGGAGGAGGTTGAGGTGGATGAATAGTAGCCCATGGAGGTTGGAGGAGGTCGACGGTGGAGATGAACAGTATCCCGTGGAGTCCCGTTTTGCGGTACGCCACACCCCTCCCAATGAACAGGACCCCTGTTTCGACCGTAGCACTCCAAAACAAGTCCATTTCCTCCGTTTTGCGGTACGCCACACCCCTCCCGATCAACACGCCCCGTTTCAACCATAGGAGGTCCAAGAGAAGTCTATTTCCTCCGTTTTGCGGTATGCCAGACCCCTCCCGATGAACAGGATCCTGTTTTGACCGTGGCCGGTCGAACACAAGGCCATTTCCTCCGTTCTGCGGTACGCCAGTCCTCGTTTCCATCAGCTATTCCGTCCAAGCCGGTTGGCTCCCGATGAACAGCACGCGTTCCGTTGCCTCTCGATGAACACGACGCATTCCGGTGTCTCCCCATGAACACGACGATGACACAGTTTCTCCGTTCTGACCCAGCCATGTACACGAGCCCTGGCCGTACGTATGCGCGAGTAGGCGTTCGAGACCCCGCTCGTATGTACGTACGTGGTCGTATTAACTTTCTTGCACCCTGGCCGCTGTACATAAGTGTACATGCTACGTGCACGCCTCTACTATGACACGTGCCCTTCC
Organism: Aegilops tauschii subsp. strangulata; assembly: GCF_002575655.3. Taxonomy (NCBI): domain Eukaryota; kingdom Viridiplantae; phylum Streptophyta; class Magnoliopsida; order Poales; family Poaceae; genus Aegilops; species Aegilops tauschii. The sequence continues at coordinate 84,811,312 of NC_053040.3, forward strand.
TTACACGGCCACGGTTCATCACTGCAGCCTGCAGACAAACCAATCGTATGTACGTACACGTTCGCGACCAGACTGTCAACGCTACATACGCTTCGACCAGGTGGGTCCCGACTGTCAGGCACTTCCTTGTGTGCGACGATGTAGCTGGTGGGTCCCAGCAGTCAGGGGGCGAATCATTTTTTCCCGTAATATGGACGCACTTCCTTGCGTGCGAAGATGTAGCTAGTGGGTCCCAGCAGTCAGGGGGGAAACGTTTTTTCGTGAAATACGGTGGCCCGTCTAGTGGGTCCCTACTATAAGGTGGAGGAATCATTATTTGCCGCGTAATAAGTAGGCACTTCCTTGCTACGGCCATGGACCCAGCTGTCAACCTCTCCACGTACAGTACTCTTCCGATGGAAGTCGTTCCTTGACCATGTTGACCACGCCGCGCCGAGAGCACCAGGGTGGTGGACGACGGCGAGGCCTAGGAAGGGGACGACGCGGAGCCGGGGAAGACGCAGCAGTTGATGCCCACGCGGAGAGGAGTACGAGTGTTCACTGGTTCGGCAGCGGTGTGAGGCTGCCGTCGCCGCAGGGCCTGGCCAGCGGTAGGAGAAGTAGGGGCGGTGAGGCCTCCATGGCATCACAGCCGGCCACGGGAGGCAGGAGCACGCGGCACGACCGACGCTGCTTTGGGCGGCTGGAGCAAGAAGACCAGAGGTTGAAGAAGCACAACGGCCGTTGGATGGACATCGTACGGTCACTGGAGCTAGAATCGTTCATATTGACTAAGTTTACAAAGCCCTCCGTCCCCGTCAACTTAGTAGGCCCACAAGTCAGCTTCCCACTATGTTGGGTGATATAGCTGGTGGGTCGGACCTGTCAGCGGGGGGAACATTTTTTTCACAAAATACAGAGGCCCTTCCGGTGGGTCCCAGCTGTCAGGTAGTGGAATCATTATTTTGCGCGTAGTAAGGAGGCATTTCCTTGCGTGTGGCCGTGGACCCAGCTGTCAGCCTCTCCACGTACAGTCCACTTCCAGAGGATGTCGTGCATTGACCGCGTTGACCACGCCGCGCCGAGAGCACTAGGGCGGTGCACGACAGCGAGGCCGAGGAAGGGAACGACACGGAGCCAGGGAAGACTCGGTAGTTGTTTCCCACACGAAGGGGAGTACGAGGGTTTACTAGTTCGTCTGTCGTCGCCAGAGAATAACAGCAGGCGTGGGTGAGTAGAGGGATGGCTAGGCCACCGATGGGAGTACGATGGGGTGGTGAGGCCTGCGCGGTAGCATAGCCAGCCACGGGAGGATGGAGCAGGCAGTCCCGCCGACGCTTGTTTGAGCGGCTGGAGCAGGAAGAGTAGAGATTGAAGAAGCATGATGGCCGTTGGATGGACATCCAACAGTCACTGCTCTCGTGTGTTGACTAAGTTGACACGGCATTGCATGTGCGTCAACTTTTTTTTAGGAAAGCATACGCATCAACCTGTACTAGGCGCACAAGTCATCCTCAAATCTGTGGAAAACAGCATACAACCCATCTGCCATTATTTCTAATAATTTACATCCCATTTGCTAATTCTTCAGAATTTTTTTGGAGTCCATCTTCTTTTTGTTAGCATTACACCCCATATTGTGGACACGGTTAAAAATTATATGAATTTTTGCATATTTCGGTGCGATCAACTATTTTTAATCCCGAAATATCGAGTCACATTCAAACTATTTTGAAAAATAATTTATATAAATATAAAATCCAAATAATTGTCCACGCATAAAAATCAATGGAATTTAAAATCTTGTAATGAAAAAAAATTGAAACTAATTCCCGATTTGATGTGTTTTAAAAATGTACAGCCCATTTCTGGGCAAACCGAATCAAACTCTCCTCGTCTTGAAAGATTTGCAGCCCAGCAAGGCTGATAAAGCAAGTAGGCCTCGTTTGGGTATTTCTTTAAAAAAAAGAACTGGGCTAGCCATTTTCGGCAAGAAAAAAACACAACTGGGCTCATGATGTGGTAAACATAAATAAAACCCTGGCTAGACGGGCCACAGCCCCCGCACAACCCCGTTGTTACCCTGATCCGTCGCTAAAACTAGTATAAATAACAACTGCTTGTTCCTCAAAAAAAGTAAATAACAACTGCATGACCTGCTGGGTCCCTGGTGTCTGCCGCTCGTTGTGTAATTCTCTCGTTTATTGACTATGTTGACAATGGCGTGAGCCCCAGATGTCCAACCATTAGGAGGAACCATTTTTGGGCTTGTAATAACGAGGCACTTGCTTGCGTACTGCCATGACGTTGGTGGGTCCCTACTGTCATCCTCTCCTCGTACAGTCATCTCCTTGTTCCTCTCGGTTGTTGACGATGTTGACAATGCAACAGGGCGGCGCACCACGCACGGTGAGCGAACCAAGGCCGAGGACGACGGCGAGGACTCGGAAGGAACGAACAGGAGCTGTTGAAGATGCGCCGGTCTAGTCGCAGGCGGAGGGGAGTACGAGGGTTGACTGGTTCGGGTGCGGGTGCGTGTTGGGGCTGTCGTTGCCGAAGAATAACAGGACGTGTGGGGGAATAGAGGGAGGGACTGGCCAACGTTGGAGGGTACGGTAGGGTGGCGGAGGTGCAGCCAGCCATGGGAGGCGGGAGCAGGCAGAGCCGACGGGGTGGTTTGGTTTGGGCGGCTGGAGGAAGAAGACAAGAGATAGAAGATACACGACAGATGTTGGATGTCAATCCAACGGCTGGTAGGCAGAATCATTTGTTGACTAGCTAGTAAGTCGACACCACCTTGGATAGGCTATTTCCTCGTGGGTCCCAAATGTCAGAATCCAAATCTGTCACGGTCATGCAACCTTTCCTATGAAAATTTACAGCCCATTTGGTGTGCTAGTTCAAAATAAGTTTGTGGGTGCTGGCGGGGGCTAATCACTTGGCTTCTGTAATGCACAGTGAGCTCAAGTAGCCGGCGAGAGTGATCTTATTTCCCTTGGTTAGGATTTGCTACAATATTTCACTCTAAATTCAATGAATGGCAAGCCATTTGCCTTATTTCAAAGAAAATATGACAGTCACAGCCGAGTTGAAAAGGGCAAGAACATCTAACTCCAGCTTACAAACTGTACAAAACCACGAGGGTTAATTGTTCATCAGGTTTAGACAAAACCCAGGTTGAAAAGGGCAACAACATCTAACTCCAGCACTGTTTTCGGCAGTCACAGTCAAATGGATCGGTCAGGTCCATAGAATGAACATCCTGGGTCGTAAAATTTACTGGATTATGACCACAATATGTTGTAAATAGAAGCCCGGCACGTTCAGAAGCTCTTTTGCCCACCTGAAACTCCTTTTTTTGCTCTTCGACATACCCATCCGTCAAAACCATGCTGCTGATAAACTTAAGCCTGATGGACAATAGTAACCTCGCATTCAGCAGGAAGAATGTGACAAATCTAGTGTTTGCATGGTTGGCTACATATCGTTCTAGCGTTATTGTCTTCAATTGAATGTCATGAGAAGTGAGAAAATCCCGGTGCTTACGAATCCACCGATTGGTTATAACTTTCTTACCCCATCCTGTTGCCTAAATAGACATGAAGATTGAAAACAGTTAAGGTCTAAAAAAAGAATGTGGAAAGAGCAACAGCTAAACGGTTAATTCTAGTACACTATATGCAGGCTTCCAATGTGCGTGAAATTATCACCTTTATATACAACCTTTGAAGTGAAGGGGCATCTTGGATGATGAGCTGCCTTCCGTCAAAACAAATTCCAATTCTTACAAGGTTAGGCGACTTTATTTGGAGATAACCGATTCTTACTGTGAGGGCAGGGCAACTGAGTGGAAGATGTTGTGCAATGAGGCCTCCGATAGACGGACCCGCACAAGTGAAAGTTTCTTGAGAAATGGTAGTCGAAGGTTTAGTACCAGATTGTCTTGTAGGTAGCACAGCGCAAAGGTGGCGGTGTGGAGAAAGGAGGAAAACCGCGAGATGGAAATCGGTGCTGAGGGCACAGGTAGATGGCATTCGGTATCTAGTAGGTGATTTCTAGGGGAATAGTAGAACTCAAGCAGCTGTAGTTCTGTGAATTCAGGGGATTTCAGCCAGGCGTCCACCATGCAGGGCATGGTATGCTTGCTCAGGTAGCATGACGAGATGTGGAGGCTTTGAACGGAGCCCTGGTGGGAGGAGATGATGGCTCTGGGGATTTCAAAATCATTGAAGAGAGATAGCTGACGACAGTCGAGATTAAGGGGCATGGCGCGCCATAGAGGGTGCCACCGAATTGAGAGGACTTGGGTGCGGTAGCAATCCTTGGTGGGGAGAAGCGAGATGATCTCCCCAAGGACGGCGTCCGGGAGATCGCTAATGCGGTCCACCCGAGATTCTACGGGTTCCTGGGATCCGGTGGGGGCGGGGTCGCCACTTCTCCCCGCGGTGCCGGGTGCGGCAATTACAACAGGCGTCGCCACTGGCGGGAGCCTAATCTTCTTGGCGCTGGGATCAGCCGACTCCATTTTCCTCGAGGGCGTGATACGTCTCCAACGTATCTATAATTTTTTATTGTTCCATGCTATTATATTACTTGTTTTGGATGTTTATGGGCTTTACTTTACACTTTTATATCATTTTTGGGACTAACCTACTAACCGGAGGCCCAGCCCGTATTGCTGTTTTTTTTGCCTATTTCAGTATTTAGAAGAAAAAGGAATATCAAACCGCGTCCAAACGGAATGAAACCTTCGAGGGCGATATTTTTGGAACAAACGTGATCCAGAGGACTTGGAGTGCAAGTCAAGAAACAATCGAGGCGGCCACGAGGGTGGAGGGCGCCCCCCCTACTGGGCGCGCCCCCCTATCTCGTGGGCCCCTTGGGCGTCCACCGACCTACTTCTTCCTCCTACATATACCCATGTACCCCGAAAACATCAGAAGCGCCCACGAAAAACTATCTCCACCGTCGTAACCTTCTGTATCCACGAGATGCCATCTTGGAGCCTTCGTCGGCGCTCCGCCGGAGGGGGAATCGATCACGGAGGGCTTCTACATCAACACCATAGCCCTTTCGATGAGTTGTGAGTAGTTTACCATAGACCTTCAGGTCCATAGTTATTAGCTAGATGGCTTCTTCTCTCTATTTGAATCTCAATACAAAGTTCTCCTCGATCTTCTTGGAGATCTATTCGATGTAACTCTTTTTGCGGTGTGTTTGTCGAGATCCGATGAATTGTGAGTTTATGATCAAGTTTATCTATGAGAAATATTTGAATCTCCTCTGAATTCTTTTATGTGTGATTAAGTTATCTTTGCAAGTCTCTTCGAATTATCAGTTTGGTTTAGCCTACTAGATTGATCTTTCTTGCAATGGGAGAAGTGCTTAGCTTTGGGTTCAATCTTGCGGTGTCCTTTCCCAGTGACAGCAGGGGCAGCAAGGCACGTATTGTATTGTTGCCATCGAGGATAAAAAGGTGGGGTTTATATCATATTGCATGAGTTTATCCCTCTACATCATGTCATCTTTCTTAATGCGTTACTCTGTTCTTATGAACTTAATACTCTAGATGCATGCTGGATAGCGGTCGATGTGTGGAGTAATAGTAGTAGATGCAGAATCGTTTCGGTCTACTTGTCACGGACGTGATGCCTATATACATGATCATGCCTAGATAATCTCATAATTATTCGCTTTTCTATCAATTACTCGACAGTAATTTGTTCACCCACCGTAATACTTATGCTATCTTGAGAGAAGCCACTAGTGAAACCTATGGCCCCCGGGTCTATCTTTTATCATATAAGCTTTCAAACTAATTTTATTTGCATCTTTTACTTTTCCAATCTATATCATAAAAATACAAAAATATATTTATCTTATCATATTATCTCTATCAGATCTCACTTGCGCAAGTGGTTGTGAAGGGATTGACAACCCCTTTATCGCGTTGGTTGCGAGTTCTTGTTTCTTTGTGTAGGTGTGTGGGACTTTTGAGGAGCCTCCTACTGGATTGATACCTTGGTTCTCAAAAACTGAGGGAAATACTTATGCTACTATTGCTGCATCACACTTTTCTCTTCAAGGAAAACCAACGCAAGCTCAAGACACAGAAAGAAGGATTTCTGGCGCCGTTGCCGGGGAGGTCTTCGCTCAAGTCAAGACATACCAAGTACCCATCACAAACTCATCTCCCTCGCATTTACATTATTTGCCATTTGCCTCTCGTTTTCCTCTCCGCCACTTCACCCTTGCCGTTTTATTCGCCCTCTCTTTCCCAATCTCCTCTCTCGTTCGCTTGCCTTTTTGTTTGCTTGTGTGTTGGATTGCTTGTCACGATGGCACAAGATAATACCAAGTTGTGTGACTTTTCCTATACCAATAATAATGATTTCCTTAGTACTCCGATTGCTCCTCTTAATGATGTTGAGTCTTGTGAAATCAATGCTGCTTTGCTGAATCTTGTTATGAAAGATCAATTCTCCGGCCTTCCTAGTGAAGATGCCGCTACCCATTTAAACAACTTTGTTGATTTATGTGAGATGCAAAAGAAGAAAGATACGGATAATGATATTGTTAAATTGAAGTTATTTCCGTTTTCACTTAGAGATCGTGCTAAAGTTTGGTTTTCGTCTTTGCCTAAAAATAGTATTGATTTGTGGAATAAGTGCAAAGATGCTTTTATCTCTAAGTATTTTCCTCCCGCTAAGATCATCTCTCTTAGGAACGATATTATGAATTTTAAACAACTTGATCATGAGCATGTTGCCCAATCTTGGGAAAGAATGAAATTGATGATTCGCAATTGCCCTACTCATGGTTTGAATTTATGGATGATCATACAAAAATTTTATGCCAGATTGAACTTTGCTTCTAGAAATCTTTTAGATTCGGCCGCGGGAGGCACGTTTATGGAAATCACTTTAGGAGAAGCTACTAAACTCCTTGATAACATTATGGCTAATTATTCTCAATGGCACACCGAAAGATCTACTAGTAAAAAAAGTGCATGCTATAGAAGAAATTAATGTTTTGAGTGGAAAGATGGATGAACTTATGAAATTGTTTGCTACTAAGAGTGCTCCTATTGATCCCAATGATATGCCTTTGTCTACTTTGATTGAGAATAATAATGAATCTATGGATGTGAATTTTGTTGGTAGGAATAATTTTGGTAACAATGCTTATAGGGGAAACTTTAATCCTAGAACATTCCCTAGTAATTCCTCTAATAATTATGGAAATTCCTACAATAATTCTTATGGTAATTTTAATAAGATGCCCTCTGAATTTGAGAATAGTGTGAAAGAATTTGTGATCTCTCAAAAGAATTTTAATGCCATGCTTGAAGAAAAATTGCTTAAAGTTGATGATTTGGCTAGGAACGTTGATAGACTTTCGCTTCATGTTGACTCTTTGAAACTTAGATCTACTCCTCCTAAGGATGATATCAATGAGTCTCTCAAAGCTATGAGAATTTCCATTGATGAGTGCAAAGAAAGAACCGCTAGATTGCGTGCTAAGAAAGATTGCTTTGTAAAGGCGTGTTCCTCTAGTTTCCATGAAAATAATGATGAAGATCTTAAAGTTATTGATGTGTCCCCTATTAGATCTTTGTTTTGCAATATGAATCTTGATAATGATGGTACTGGAGATGAGTCAACTTTAGTTAATAGGCATCCCAATGATTCGGAGTTTTTAGATCTTGATGCTAAATTTGATAAAAGTGGGATTGGAGAGGTCAAGACTTTAAATAGCATTGAACCCACTATCTTGGATTTTAAGTAATTTAATTATGATAATTGTTCTTTAAAAGATTGTATTTCCTTGTTGCAATCCGTTGTGAATTCTCCTCATGCTTATAGCCAAAATAAAGCTTTTACCAAACATATTGTCGATGCCTTGATGCAATCTTATGATGAAAAACTTAATTTGGAAGTTTCTATACCTAGAAAACTTTATGATGAGTGGGAACCTACTATAAAGATTAAAATTAAAGATCATGAGTGCTATGCTTTATGTGATTTGGGTGCTAGTGTTTCCACGATTCCAAAAACTTTATGCAATATTCTAGGTTTCCATGATCTTGATGATTGCTCTTTAAATTTGCACCTTGCGGATTCCACCATAAAAAAACCAATGGGAAGGATCAATGATGTTCTCATAATTGCAAATAGGAATTTGGTGCTCGTAGATTTTATCGTTCTTGATATAGATTGCAATCTTTCATGTCCTATTATTCTTGGTAGACCTTTCCTTAGAACGATTGATGCAATTATTGATATGAAGGAAGGGAATATTAGATTTCAATTTCCATTAAGTAAGGGCATGGAGCACTTTCCAAGAAAGAGAGTTAAATTATCTTATGAATCTATCATGCGAGCCACTTATGAATTGAGTGCCAAAGATGGCACTACTTAGATCTATCCTCGCTTTTATGCCTAGATAGGGGCGTTAAACGTTAGCGCTAGTTGGGAGGCAACCCAATTTTATTTTTGTTTCTTTGTTTTTGCTTCTGTTTAGTAATACATTTATCATCTAACTTCTGTTTAGATGCGTTTTCATGTTTTAATTAGTGTTTGTGCCAAGTTAAACCTATAGGATCTTCTTGGATGATAGCTATTTGATCTTGCTGAAAATTCCAGAAACTTTCTGTTCACGAAAACAATTGTTTAAAATCACCAGAACGTGATAAAATACTAATTCCAATTGCAGTAGATCAATAACCAAATTATCTAGGTCTTCCTATTTTGGTAGCATTTTTGGAGTTACAGAAGTTTGTTTTAGTTACAGATTACTACAGACTGTTCTGTTTTTGACAGATTCTGTTTTTCGAGTGTTGTTTGCTTATTTTGATGAATCTATGGCTAGTAAAATAGTTTATAACCATAGAGAAGTTGGAATACAGTAGGTTTAACACCAATATAAACAAAGAATGAGTTCATTACAGTACCTTGAAGTGGTGTTTTGTTTTCTTTCGCTAACGGAGGTTACGAGATTTCTGTTGAGTTTTGTGTTGTGAAGTTTTCAAGTTTTGGATAAAGATTTGATGGACTATGGAATAAGGAGTGGCAAGAGCCTAAGCTTGGGGATGCCCATGGCACCCCAAGATATTCAAGAATAGCCAAAATCCTAATCTTGGGGATGCCCCGGGAAGGCATCCCCTCTTTCGTCTTCGTTTATCGGTAACTTTACTTGGAGCTATATTTTTATTCGCCACATGATATGTGTTTTGCTTGGAGCGTCTTGTATGATATTAGTCTTTGATTTTTAGATCACCACTATCATCCTTTCTGTACACACCTTTTGGGAGAAACCCACATGATTAGAATTTATTAGAACACTCTAAGTGCTTCACTTATATCTTTTGAGCTAGATAGTTTTTGCTCTAGTGCTTCACTTATATTTTTTGGAGCACGGCGGTGGCTTAATTTTGAAGAAATTGTTGATCTCTCATGCTTCACTTATATTATTTTGAGAGTCTTTTAGAATAGCATGGTATTTGCTATGGTTATAAATTTGGTCCAAGAATGATGAGCATCCAAGTTGAGTATAATAAAAACTATCATAAAAAGTGCATTTAACACTAGGATCAATTTGATGCTTGATAATTGTTTTGAGATATAAATGTAGTAATGCTAGAGTCATGCTAGTTGGGTAATTATGAAATTGAGAAATGCTTGTGTTGAAGTTGGCAACTCCCGTAGCATGCACGTATGGTAAAAGTTGTGTGACAAATTTTTTGCATGAGGTACTCTTTTGATTGTCTTCCTTATGAGTGGCAGTCGGGGACGAGCGATGGTCTTTTCCTACCAATCTATCCCTCTAGGGGCATGCGTAGTAGTACTTTTCTTCGAGGGCTAAGTAAACTTTTGCAATAAATATATGAGTTCTTTATGGCTAATGTGAGTCCATGGATATACGCACACTTACCCTTCCACTTTGCTAGCCTCTATTATGCCGCGCAACTTTCGCCGGTATCTTGCACCCATTATTTACCTTCCTCAAAACAGCCACCATACCTACCTATTATGGCATTTCCATAGCCATTCCGAGATATATTGTCATGCAACTTTCCACCGTTCTATGTATTATGACACGCTCCATCATTGTCATATTGCTCTTTGCATGATCATGTAGTTGACATCGTATTCGTGGCAAGGCCACCTTCATAATTTTTCATACATGTCACTCTTGATTCATTGCATATTCCGGTACACCGCCGGAGGCATTCATACAGAGTCATATTTTGTTCTAAGTGTTGAGTTGTAATTTTTGAGTTGTAAATCAATAAAAGTGTGATGATCTTCATTATTAGAGCATTGTCCCAAGTGAGGAAAGGATGATGAAGACTATGATTCCCCCACAAGTCGGGATGAGACTTCGGACTTTATAAAAATAAAAGAGGCCAAAGAAGCCCACAAGAAGAAAAAAGATAAAAAAAGAGAAAAAGAAGAAAGAAAAAGAAAGAAAAAAAGAAGAAAGAAAAAAAGAAAAAGAAAGAAAAAAGGAAAAGAAATATAAAGAAAAAAATGAGAGAAAAAGAGAGAAGGGACAATGCTACTATCTCTTTTCCACACTTGTGCTTCGGAATAGCACCATGATCTTCATGATAGAGAGTCTCCTATGTTGTCACTTTCAAATACTAGTGGGAATTTTTCATTTTAGAACTTGGCTTGTATATTCCAATGATGGGCTTCCTCAAAATGCCCTAGGTCTTCGTGAGCAAGCGAGTTGGATGCACACCCACTTAGTTTCTCTTGTTGAGATTTCATACATTTATAGCTCTAGTGCATCCGTTACATGGCAATCCCTACTCACTCACATTGATATCTATTGATGGGAATCTCCATAGCCCGTTGATATGCTTAGTTGATGTGAGACTACGTTCTCCCTTTTTGTCTTCATAGCCACCACCATATACCACCATAGTGCTATGTCCATGGCTTGCGCTCATGTATTGCGTAAGAGTTGAAAAAAGCTGAAGCGCGTTAAAAAGTATGAACCAATTGCTCGGCTCATCATCGGGGTTGTGCATCATGGGAGTATTTTGTGTAATGAAAATGAAGCATGGCCTAACTATATGATTTTGTAGGGATAACCTTTCTTTGGCTATGCTATTTTGATAAGACATGATTATTTGCTAGTATGCTTCGAAGTATTATTGTTTTATGTTTTATAAGCTTTTATCTTGAATCATTTGGATCTGAACAATCATGCTACAATAAAGAAAATTACATTGAGAATTATGCTAGGTAGCATTCCACATCAAAAATTCTGTTTTTATCATTTACCTACTCGAGGACGAGCAGGAATTAAGCTTGGGGATGCTTGATACGTCTCCAACGTATCTATAATTTTTGATTGTTCCATGCTATTATATTACTTGTTTTAGATGTTTATGGGCTTTACTTTACACTTTTATACATTTTTGGGACTAACCTACTAACCGGAGGCCCAGCCCGTATTGCTGTTTTTTTGCCTATTTCAGTATTTCGAAGAAAAGGAATATCAAACCGCGTCCAAACGGAATGAAACCTTTGGGAGTGTTATTTTTTGAACAAACGTGATCCAGAGGACTTGGAGTGCAAGTCAAGAAACAATCGAGGCGGCCACGAGGGTGGAGGGCGCCCCCCCCTACAGGGCGCGCCCCCTATCTCGTGGGCCCCTCGGGCGTCCACCGACCTACTTCTTCCTCCTATATATACCCATGTACCCCGAAAACATCAGAAGCGCCCACGAAAAACTATTTCCACCGCCGTAACCTTCTGTATCCGCGAGATGCCATCTTGGAGCCTTCATCGGCGCTCCGCCGGAGGGGGAATCGATCACGGAGGGCTTCTACATCAACACCATAGCCCTTCCGATGAGTTGTGAGTAGTTTACCACAGACCTTCAGGTCCATAGTTATTAGCTAGATCGCTTCTTCTCTCTCTTTGAATCTCAATACAAAGTTCTCCTCGATCTTCTTGGAGATCTATTCGATGTAACTCTTTTTGCGGTGTGTTTGTCGAGATCCAATGAATTGTGAGTTTATGATCAAGTTTATCTATGAGAAATATTTGAATCTCCTCTGAATTCTTTTATGTGTGATTAAGTTATCTTTGCAAGTCTCTTCGAATTATCAGTTTGGTTTGGCCTACTAGATTGATCTTTCTTGCAATGGGAGAAGTGCTTAGCTTTGGGTTCAATCTTGCGGTGTCCTTTCCCAGTGACAGCAGGGGCAGCAAGGCACGTATTGTATTGTTGCCATCAAGGATAAAAAGGTGGGGTTTATATCATATTGCATGAGTTTATCCCTCTACATCATGCCATCTTTCTTAATGCGTTACTCTGTTCTTATGAACTTAATACTCTAGATGCATGCTAGATAGCGGTCGACGTGTGGAGTAATAGTAGTAGATGCAGAATCGTTTCAGTCTACTTGTCACAGACGTGATGCCTATATACATGATCATGCCTAGATAATCTCATAATTATTCGCTTTTCTATCAATTGCTCGACAGTAATTTGTTCACCCACCGTAATACTTATGCTATCTTGAGAGAAGCCACTAGTGAAACATATGGCCCCCGGGTCTATCTTTTATCATATAAGCTTTTAATCTACTTTTATTTGTATCTTTTACTTTTCCAATCTATATCATAAAAATACCAAAAATATATTTATCTTATCATATTACCTCTATCAGATCTCACTTTCGCAAGTGGCCGTGAAGGGATTGACAACCCCTTTATCGCGTTGGTTGCGAGTTCTTGTTTGTTTGTGTAGGTGCATGGGACTTTTGAGGAGCCTCCTACTGGATTGATACCTTGGTTCTCAAAAACTAAGGGAAATACTTACGCTACTATTGCTGCATCACCCTTTCCTCTTCAAGGAAAACCAACGCAAGCTCAAGACGTAGCAGGGTGTCGCGTCGCGCTCACGGATTTGAGCAGAGTAACGAATGACGAGCCTAGTTGTAGCGCAAGTGAAGAAGAAGGGGAGTTGGGGTTTTTCTGTAGTAGTGAGGAAGAAGGGGAGCTGGGGTTTTCTCCAGGAGTGAGGTGCGGAATTTGGGGGTACGAGTGGAGCTAGCTGACATGAGGTGGGTGGGAGTGAGGAGGAAGAAGAGCACCCAGGTTTTTTGGGGGGGCGGTGTGCTGGGTGTGGGTAGCGCCTCTCATTAAGTAAATATATGGGCTTTTGAATTGATTTTATTATTTACTAGGGTGGATGGGCTGTTTTGTCTTGGGCCCAGAGAAACAATTACTACTAGTACAGTGGAGCCACTCTACAGCTACTAGAAAAACAATTACTACTAGTATAGTGGATACACTACCGCTTCTGGCTCCTCCTAGGTCATCGAAACGTCTCCCTCTACTGAATGCCATTTTACTTTTGTTCACCGACATGCAGGCCATGCCGCCTGCGGGCCCAAATGCCATCCACCAAATTAGAAGGCAGTATGCAGGCGGAGAGTCACCCCGGTCGTAGCGCGGCAGTAACGAGCCGTCGTATCACAAAACCCCACCTCCCCGCAGTCTAAGTTTGACGGACGAAACAACCATCATTTCACTCTTCGCTGAATCCCCTTCTCCTTCACCGTCTTCAAGAAAGCCAACACTCGCATCTGCCACTGTTCTTCTCTCCCAACGAAGGGAAGGTAAGCGGATCCGTGATATTGGTATATTTTCGTTCAGAGAAAAAAAAAAGAACTTTTGCAAAGCAGTAACCGATCCTCACTCTCTTTTTTGTTTCATTGTCATTGCGATTGTGTTTTCCTTTCAGTGGTCTCCTGGTATTTGTCAGTTTCATGATGGACCAAGGAGGACCAGGCAAAGATCTGCCGATATTGGAGCAGACGCGGGAGGCTGATCCCCACGAGACAGAGAGCTCCAAGAAGATGGAGGCAGCCACCGAGCCGACTCCAGATACGCTCACGCCACTACTGAGATGGTCAACGCCCCGTTTGAGGTTACAGCCCCCGTGGCACTGCAGGAGCAGTTTTCCCCCATCGAGGATGTGCCCCCCCCCCCCCCCCCCGCTGAGCGGCCCAAAGGTGATTTTCTTCTTTGCCGATCTCGATTATGGTTTTTCATCTAAGTATGTGGTGATGAATAATGCAAAATTTTATTAGCTTCGATGCCATGCTATACATAGTGGTTTAAATAACTTGTGTTTCTTACATTGGAAAGTAATTCAGAATTTGTTTCTGTTTTAATTAGAGCCCTGATGCAGACAAGGATTGGGTGGTTGTACATGTCACTCGCTATGAGGCGGATGACCTGAATATACACACTGGGAAAACAGAGTTCCAGCCTCACTGTTGTCAGGCGTGTTGTCCAGGGTGTACTGAAGCACAAGAAGTTCAAAGCTACTCCTTCGTTTGTCAGGCATACTGTTCATGTCAAGCTTACACAGGAAGATGACGTGGCATGCCTCCACAAACAAGTTTATGAGGAGCTAGGCCACAAGGTTATCTTCATGAAGGTTCATAGGATTGAGCTGCTGCCGGACGTCCTCGATGATGTTCATGGCAAGGTCCGTCTTGTGTCCAGCCCAAATTAGATTGAGGCATGAAATAGTTGCCCCAGGTAGTGTTTAATAGTAGTTTGGATTGTGTCTATTATTCAAACCTTGCCTATTATCGAGCCCTATGGGGCTAGTACTCTGTTTGAATCCATCTATGGGAACTGCTACTACTTTTGTGTGCCCGTGAATCATGTGAGAACCATCGTAATTGTTGCCGAAATAGATGCGTCCTCACTAGTTTTTTCATGAATATGGAATGGTAAGACATAAGTTGTCACGGTTTATCATACGAGCAGTGTGTGTTTGATGAAATAGAGTACTCATTCGAGAACTATGCGCTGACGTATACATAAGTACTTGTAAACACTGTTGATGCTACCACACTTGTAGGCAGTTGTGCAAAACATGGCACATTGGCTCAGCTCGCTTCAACACTAGGCTATCGACCAGCTAACAATCAATAATCTACTGTCTGACATATAAGCAACTACTCCTACGTATGTTGTTACAGTGGTTCATGCAGTTAACTGAGGCCACAATGTAAATTCCAAACGTTCTCACGCTAGTCTAGCGTTCATGTGTAACACTCACATTAAACTCGGCTTCATAAAAAACTTGAAAAGCGTAAGTTAAGCAATTTTATACATCGCAATGATTCATAGAACATAACAAACATATACTAGTTCACAGCAAAAGACAAAGTTGTGAGAAGGTTTACAAATCAGGAAAAAACAAGCAAGGCTTCTTGATAAGTCTCCAACGTATCTATAATTTGTGAAGTATTCATGCTATTATATTATCCTTCAAGGATGTTTTATATGCATTTATATGCTATTTTATATGATTTTTGGGACTAACCAATTAACCTAGAGCCCAGTGCCAGTTTCTGTTTTTTTCTTGTTTTTGAGTATCGCAGGGAAGGAAAAACATACGGAGTCCAATTGACCTGAAACTTGGCGGAGCTTATTTTTGGACCAGAAGAAGGCCGTGGAGTAAAAGAGTTGGGCCAGAAGAGTCTCGGCTGCCCATGAGGGTGGGAGGCGCGCCCCCCTACCTCGTGGACCACCCGAAGACCCCCTGACTTGTTCCCGACGCCAAAACCTCATATATATATACAGAAACCCCCAGAACATAACCTAGATCGGGAGTTCCGCTGCCGCAAGCCTCTGTAGCCACCAAAAACCAATCAGGACCCTGTTCTGGCACCCTACCGGAGGGGGGAATCCCTCTTCGGTGGCCATCTTCATCATCCCGGCGCTCTCCATGACGAGGAGGGAGTAGTTCACCCTCGGGGCTGAGGGTATGTACCAGTAGCTATGTGTTTGATCTCTCTCTCTCTCATGTTCTTGAGGTGGTACGATCTTGATGTATCGCGAGCTTTGCTATCATAGTTGGATCTTATGATGTTTCTCCCCCTCCACTCTCTTGTAATGAATTGAGTTTTCCCTTTGAAGTTATTTTATCGGATTGAGTCTTTAAGGATTTGAGAACACTTGAGGTGCTTATCTGTGGTGACAATGGGATATTCACGTGATCTACTTGATGTATGTTTTGGTGATCAACTTGAGGGTTCAGTGATCTTGTGAACTTATGCATCGGGGTTGGCACACGTTTTCGTCTTGACTCTCCGGTAGAAACTTTGGGGCACTCTTTGAAGTTCTTTGTGTTGGTTGAATAGATGAATCTGAGATTGTGTGATGCATATCGTATAATCATACCCATGGATACTTGAGGTGACATTGGAGTATCTAGGTGACATTAGGGTTTTGGTTGATTTGTGTGTTAAGGTGTTATTCTATTACGAACTCTATGATAGATCGAACGGAAAGAATAGCTTCGTGTTATTTTACTACGGACTCTTGAATAGATCGATCAGAAAGAATAACTTTGAGGTGGTTTCGTACCCTACAATAATCTCTTCGTTTGTTCTCCACTATTAGTGACTTTGGAGTGACTCTTTGTTGCATGTTGAGGGATAATTATATGATACAATTATGTTATTATTGTTGAGAGAACTTGCACTAGTGAAAGTATGAACCCTAGGCCTTGTTTCAACGTATTGCAATACCGTTTGTGCTCACTTTTATTATTTGTTACCTTGCTGTTTTTATATTTTCAGATTACAAAAACCTATATCTACTATCCATATTGCACTTGTATCACCATCTCTTCGCCGAACTAGTGCACCTATACAATTTACCATTGTATTGGGTGTGTTGGTGACACAAAAGACTCTTTGTTATTTGGTTGCAGGGTTGTTTGAGAGATACCATCTTCATCCTACGCCTCCCACGGATTGATAATCCTTAGGTCATCCACTTGAGGGAAATTTGCTACTGTCCTACAAACCTCTGCACTTGGAGGCCTAACAACGTCTACAAGAAGAAGGTTGTGTAGTAGACATCAAGAACTTTCTGGCGCCATTGCCGGGGAGGTTAGTGCTTGAAGGTATATCTTTAGATCTTGCAATCGAATCTTTTTGTTTCTTGTTTTATCACTAGTTTAGTCTATAAAAGAAAACTACAAAAAAATGGAATTAAGGGTGCCTCATATGCTTCATCTTTTTAATGTCTTTCGTGAAAACGATGGGAAGGAAAATTGTGCTCAAGTACTAGAATGCTTGGCATAAAATATGTGAATGATGAGCATGATTGCAATGTTGTTAGTATGAATTCTTTGAATACCCATGATGCTAATGATATGCAAAGCCACAAGCTTGGGGAATTTATGTTTAATGAAGATGATATTTTTAGCCTCCCAAGTTTTGATGAGAAAATTTATTATGATGATAGCATGCCTCCTATTTATGATGGTTATATTGATGAAAGTGGATTTGGAGAGGTCATGACTTTATTTAGTAATGATTCCACTATCTTGGAAGAGGTTTCAATCGATTATGATGAGAACAAAGTTGCTACCTATGATGATTATTGTGATGATACTTATGCAATAAAGAGTAGTGATGATTATATTTATAAAACTTGTCATGATTATGATCACCCTTTTTCTGAACACTACTCTTTCAACGTGGAAACAATTTATAGTTTTCGAGTCTCTTAAGATACTCCCACTATTCCGATTGAGAAGAATTTTGCTTATGTAGAGAGTAGTAAATTTTCTATGCTTGTAGATCATGAAAAGAATGCTGTAGGTGCTGGTTATATTGTTGAATTCATTCATGATGTTACTGAAAATTATTATTAGGGAGGAATATATGCTTGTAAGAATTGCAATAATTTCAAGTTTCCTCTCTATGTGCTTAAAGTTTTGAAGTTATGATTGTTTTGCCTTCCTATGCTAGTTGATTATTGTTCCCATAAGTTGTTTTCTCACAAAATCTCTATGCATAGGAAGTGGGTTAGACTTAAATGTGCTATTCATTTTCTTCATGATGCTCTCTTTATGTTTCAATTCTTATCTTTTAGGTGAGCATCATTGAAATCATCATGCCTAGCTAGGGGCGTTAAACGTTAGCGCTTGTTGGGAGACAACCCAATATTTAACCCTACTGTTTTGTGTGTTCACATGATTAAGATACTGTAGTAATCATGTTTTATAGCTTTTTTTCAATAACGTGCAAAGTAGAACCTTTGGGAAGACTTGGGTGGAAGTTAATGTGATCTTACTGTAAAAAACAGAAACTTTGCGTTCACAAGTTTAGCTGTCATTTTTTACAGAAGAGTGATTTTAAGTTGATTCTTTTTTCGGAAGATTAATAGACAAATTCCTCAGGTGACCCAGTTTATTTCAGAATTTTTAGAGTTCCATAAGTATACGTTTGATACAGATTCCTACAGACTGTTCTGTTTTTGACACATTCTGTTTTCTATGTGTTGTTTGCTTATTTTGATGAATCTATGAGTAGTATCGGAGGGTATGAACCATATATATGTTCGAATATAGTAGATATTACACCAATATGAATTTATAATGAGTTAACAACAGTACCTAAGTGGAGATTTATTTTCTTATACTAACGGAGCTTACGAGTTTTCTGTTAAGTTTTGTGTTGTGAAGTTTTCAAGTTTTGGGTAAAGATTCGATGGACTATGGAATAAGGAGTGACAAGAGCCTAATCTTGGGATGCCCAAGGCACCCCAAGGTAATATTAAAGGACAACCAAAAGCTTAAGCTTGGGGATGCCCCGGATGGCATCCCCTCTTTCGTCTTTGTTCATCGGTAACTTTACTTGGAGCTATATTTTTCTTCACCACATGATATGTGTTTTGCTTGGAGTGTCATTTTATTTTATTTTGTTTTGCTTTCTGTTTGAATAATATCCCAAAATCTGAAATTCTTAAATGAGAGAGAGTCTTCACATAGCTACATAATTATTTAACTACTCATTGTTCTTCACTTATATCTTTTTGGAGTAGTTTGTCATTTACTCATGTGCTTCACTTATATCCTATGAGTAAATGGTTGGATGATTTGAATATCATAAATCTGAAATTGTATATGTTTCATACGCTTATCCCATGGGGAATAATGACTTCACATATAAGAAGTAGAGGTGGTAAATTTATTAAAGGTTAGCAAACATTGTATTGGTCACTTGAACAATTCATGAAAGAATATTTAAGGAAGAGAGATTTCACATATAAATATACTATCTTGGACATCTTCTATGATTGTGAGCCCCATTAATTATTTTCGAACCTGAGCAAATTAGTTGAAGTTGGACAAGGAAGACAACATAATGAGTTATGCTTGGGTATATTTGTATAGAAGTTATATTGTTATGGATCCTCTAACATGTGGTGCTTGCTATTTAGAATCCTTTGCTAGCCAAAATGTTTGTACTAAGCGGGAATACTGCTTGTGCATCCAAATTCCTTGAACCAAGTTTCTTCCATGAGTGTTCATATCTACCTATATGCGGTATTTACCTACCGTTCCAAGTAAATTTGCATGTGCCAAACTCTAAACCTTCAAATAATAATCTATTTTGTATGCCCGAATCGCTCATGTAGCGACTAAGGGTTGTCAGTATCTTCCATGCTAGGTGGGTTATTCTCACGATGAGTGGACTCCGCTCATCATTCATGAGAAAATGGCTAGTAACTGGGATGCCCAGTCCTATGATCAAAAGATCAAAAACAAATTTGCAAATAATTTAAACAAACTCCCCCAGGATTGTTGATAGTTGGACGGCACCCGTTGTTTCAGACAAGCCGTGGAGTGTGATTGTTGGTGGAGGGGGAGTAAAATCTTTACCTTTCTGTTTGGGAACCGCCTATAATGTATCTAGTATGGAAGATATTGGGAACTCTTGGTTGTTATGTTGATAATCAAAGCATACCTCTCAAAATTATTTTCATCTTTGTTTTAGCTTCGAGCTCTGGCACCTCTGCAAATCCCTGCTTCCCTCTGCGAAGGGCCTATCTTTTACTTTTATGCAAGAGTCAGTATTATTCCTTCTCATTCCAACCTACTTTTTAGTTGGCAAGCATCATGTGATGGAGAAAGATCTAAGCATATATGGCCATTCAAATATATTTGATCATGAATTATTATTGTTGAAAATTATCTATATGATAAATAAGTTGGGAGGTGAAACATTAAGCCCCTATCTTTCTTTGGGTTCAGTGATCTTGTGAACTTATGCATAGGGGTTGGCACACGTTTTCGTCTTGACTCTCTGGTAGAAACTTTGGGGCACTCTTTGAAGTTCTTTGTGTTGGTTGAATAGATGAATCTGAGATTGTGTGATGCATATCGTATAATCATACCCACGGATACTTGAGGTGACATTGGAGTATCTAGGTGACATTAGGGTTTTTGTTGATTTGTGTCTTAAGGTGTTATTCTAGTATGAACTCTATGATAGATCGAACAGAAAGAATAGCTTTGTGTTATTTTACTACGGACTCTTGAATAGATCGATCAGAAAGAATAACTTTGAGGTGGTTTCGTACCCTACAATAATCTCTTCGTTTCTTCTCCACTATTAGTTACTTTGGAGTGACTCTTTGTTGCATGTTGAGGGATAGTTATATGATACAATTATGTTATTATTGTTGAGAGAACTTGCACTAGTGAAAGTATGAACCCTAGGCCTTGTTTCAACGCATTGCAATACCGTTTGTGCTCACTTTTATTATTTGTTACCTTGCTGTTTTTATATTTTCAGATTACAAAAACCTATATCTACTATCCATATTGCACTTGTATCACCATCTCTTCGCCGAACTAGTGCACCTATACAATTTACCATTGTATTGGTTGTGTTGGGGAAACAAGAGACTCTTTGTTATTTGGTTGTAGGGTTGTTTGAGAGAGACCATCTTCATCCTACGCCTCCCACGGATTGATAAACCTTAGGTCATCCACTTGAGGGAAATTTGCTACTGTCCTACAAACCTCTGCACTTGGAGGCCCAACAACGTCTACAAGAAGAAGGTTGTGTAGTAGACATTACTTCTCTGAGCAAAGGGCCTCCCGGCAGGCTTAAATTTCCTGGAGTTCACTCTGGTTTTTTCTTGTTGCCACCATCCAGGGTTAGGTTCTCTCATTCCAGAATAACCAATTATAATAGTGTTCTCAGCTGGAATGCTGAAATCAACCATGTAGTGTACTGACCAGCTGAAATTCTTGTGCATTCCACTAAATTTAAGCACCGCTATTTGCAGAAATAAGTAGACCACACTGCCTCTTGTCAGCACACCTGTCCCAAAAACCTCTGTGCAGCCATGCCAGCTAGTCCTCGGTCCATGGATCACCTAGTAGAAAGTGCATTCCGGACTAGGATGCAGTTGTTTTCGCTCGTCCCTGCGCTGCAATCAGGAAGTAAAACATACAAATCACCTTATTTTAGATTACGTTGGTCATTCTACCGAGTTACTACCGATGTAGTAATACCTGAAAGACTGGTGGTTAGAGGACGGCGGATAGGAATAGCCATCTCATTTGGTGTAGTTTTACTAAAACGGAGGTGTGTACTTTTGATTGCGCAGATAGAAATGATATGGAGACGGACATCCCTGTTTGCACAAATACGAAATACGGTTATTTAAACAGTGACAGATATTTGCAGTGGCGTATGATTAACAGCATCATCTATTGTGTTATAATTGGCACTGGATTGACAGTATGAAAGTGCCCTTAAGTAAGTAGCATCGCATCGCACCAACTCTGCCACTACATTAACATGCAGAACAATAGCATTAGTATTACTGCCATGAGAGTAGCACATGGTCAGTGAATGTGCAATCAAATTTGTGCAGTTCCACTGGGATGAAGCAATGTTAGCGGTGGGAGATTTAAGTGTAACTGCAAAAACACAATTCATGGGAAATAAAGCAAGACGGAATCACTTCATAAAATGGTGGTGGCATTGCTTCAATTTATCGACGGCACTAGACCATTACTTATAGTGACATTAGGTGGCATTGCTTAATGCTATGTGATTTTACATTAACGTTAGCGATATGGGCGTAGGGACAGTAGGGGCATAAAGTGGTGAGGCAGATGTGGTTGCCGAGAGTGGCAAACACTCAGGCAGCATGTCTGCATTTGTCCCATTTTTTATCTCCTCGGCGACATTTTCCTATGTGAGCACAGGAAATCTAGACCTGGTCATTCTCATTTGCATTGTCCCCCAACACCCCTCACTTTCTTTCCTTTTTCAACCAAGAGACAGGTCCACTTCCCCCCACCCTTCGCCATCCACCATGCTTTCTTCGCCTTTTCAACAAAGAGACCGGTTGGGTAGCCAGTATCTACTACTTTCCCCCATTTTCTCTTAGAACCAAGTCCTAGATTCATGCTATGGCTTTCCCACTTTCTTCCCTGTTTGAACCAACTCTTAGATTCGACTATATGAACTAGCTTTACCTCTAATAATAGTAAAAGTCTAGGTGGCTTTGGAACAGCCGACGGAAGTAGAAAAAGATCCACACGCAGCCACGTGGGGAGCTGGGGCAATAGAGCAAGGCAGGTTTCGAAGGAATATATACTTGAGGGTCGTCGGCATGTGGCAAAGACGACGTCGGGAGGCTGCATCTTGGCCACAATACCGCAGGGAGGAAGAAGGGGTTGGAGGCCCTCCCGAGCCGGCGCTCTCTCGGAGAGAACGGCACGACCGCCGATCGGGACACGCGGGCAGCCGTTGGTCTCCTCCCTCGCCGCCGACGACAGCGTGAACGATGCCCCGGTCGAGGTGGTCCGGCCGGATTTGTGACCAGCCGTGAGCAGAGAGAGTGTGGCCACCTATGTCTTGCTTAGATCTGGAGAGCATGAGAGAGTGAAAGAGAGGAACCATAGTAAAGCAAGCGCTCAGGCTGCTGCTTATATATATAGTGGAGTGATTTTGTTGTACCGGCTTCAAAAAAATGCGCTCCTACGTGTAACCGCGAGTGGGTGTGAGAGAACTAGTGTGTGCGTGCACCACTTCTCTTTGTGAGAGTACAATATACTATGCCCAAAGAACGTCCGCCACAAGAGTAATAGTATAAGTGTGTGACGTGTAAGCTAAAATAAAAGGTGCGCGACGTCTTTTGTTTTTTAGAAGTTCTGAGGGTAGGGTGTGAAGAGCACATATGTGTGTGACGTCTACCTGTAAATTAACGGTGGGTGTGAGAGGACTCGGGAGAGTCGTGACTCGTGAGGGTGCGTGTGTGCGTGAGAGAGAGGGCGCACGTATCAATGCAATGCATGTGTCCGTAAATCATTATCCGACAAACGTTCGCCACAAGCCTTTTCCTGACGAACGCCGTAAGAACCGTGTCAGTTTTGCCATGTCATTTAACAGAGCAGCCACTCCTCCTACACACAAATCTTCCACGTAAGTGTTAGCCATTGTCGTATGCTCCTCCCTCCGTTCCAAAATGCAGTGCATATAGCTTTATTGAAAATTCGAACCTCGCAAACTTTTACCAAGTTTTCGTGTACCAAAATGCACATATAGAATACCCAGTATATATCATTTCATTCATCTTCGAGAGGTAACTATAAAGATGGGGAGGAGTCTACAAAGAAAGACCGTCGTATCACCTGCAGCAATTTCAACCATCCTTTGGTGTGGAGGAATATCATTGGAACTCTACATGATATGATTTTTATAGGATTTTTTCCTTTAGAGCCAATTGGTTCATAGGAATAGATTCATATACTCCACATTTCAAAGGAAATAAACATGATATCATTTTTATAGCTTTAGAGCCACTTGGTTCATATGAATGGATTCCTATACTCCCATAATTTCAAAGGAAAATAAACATTAGTGTATATTCAATAGAAAAGTTCCTATGATGTGAACCAAATGACATCTCTTTTCTAATCCCTCCTCATAGGAATTGAGATACATGTCATCTCTAGATTCAATAGAAAAGTTCCTATGATGTGAACCAAATGGCATCTCTTTTCCAATCCCTACTCATAGGAATTGAGATACATGTCATCTCTTTCCCTACAACTTCCATGTATACATATTCTATTCCTAAATAGCTAGTACAACCCACTAGTAGCTTTTTTCCTAGACATGCAACTATGGCACAAGAACACGTCATGCATGCAAGTCATAAATCACATTGTTTTTCTACTCTATGCATGCAAGCACCACATCATCAATTCGTGCATGTTATAAGTTATTTCGTGCATTAAATTTTGTATTGACAATGTATGTGCTGGTCATGTGCACACATATGTAGTTCACATTCACATTTTTGTTAGAAATGTCATTGTTTTAACTGCAATTCATTTTTTCTCTTTGTACTCCCTCCGTCTAGGTGTGTAAGTCATCTTCCGAAAACCAAATAATCCCAAAACACTTTGGCACGGTACATAAACTCCCTCCTGGTTTCTTGTTTCGTGACATATTAACCAATAAGAGATGTAAGATGTGCATGCTTTCAATGGCTTGAGACTTTCAAACATGACATGAAGTGGTTAATTCATTGCATGGAATGCTATTAACTAGCAAAAAAACCTAAGATGACTTATACACCTAGATGGAGGGAGTATTACATTTTTTTATTTTAAGCATACATTCACTTCCCATTTGTTATAGATGTTTTTTTTGACAGAAAGACTGTAAGGGAACCCCCTACAGTATAATTGGTGCAACAAACCCAAATTGCAAGTACCATGCCTTGATCCTAGGTGGGTGGGAAGACATCAGCCCCTTCCCACCACTAGGCTATGCCTTAGTCTGCTGTTATAGATGGTTTTGGAGGGACTTTTATGCAATTTCTATACCTATACCCCTATATAGTGTGCAAATAACTTTGAAAGATGGTCGTTGGATGAAACTAATCCGACAGTGTAGAGATGGCAAATCCGAGCACTACTGGCCGTTGGATATCATCAACATTCCACCAGATTCTGCCACATGTACAATATAGATGACTCCATGGTTGAACTTAAGCATAATGCACAAACCTCGAAACACAAGCACTTCTCCTTTATTCTAGGATCTTCCGTATCATAATTGCCCAAACTTTTTTTCTAAATGAATTTCCAATTTTTTGTTTTTTACTTTATGCTTCACAATGCACAATCCAATGAATCTTAACCTTTTTATAAAACTAATTGATTTTGAATGAGATGAACTATAAGAACTAAACGAACATCTACATCATGCATATATGACTCAAAGCTTTACATGCTATAGTGTGTATTTATTCATAATTTGGTTTCCAAATCTCATGCGTTCAATTCATGTGTACCTTACTAGTTTTGAGTAGAGTAGCAAATTTCACGCGGCCGCGGGTATATCAAAATGCAGGGCCCATGCATCATTGCCTTTCGGTCGAACCTACGTCCACAATTTTTTGTACGTATATCTCCACTGGTCCCTGAACCCAAAATGTTGCCTCGTTCCCGTAAAACCAAGCGGCCCACACATATTAAGGCGTCGACTCAAACTCAATCCCTCTTCCGTTTACTACGACGTGGCCCGCACGCCGTAGTACTCCTACAAACCCTACCGCCACATGCATCATCGGTTTTCTTCAAGAGGACGAGGGAGAAGCGGATTTGTAGAGGCGCTTTAAAAAAATGGATTTGTAGTGGAGGCCCCTACCCTAGGGTGCCCTAGGTAGCTACCGCACGCATCATTGGTTTTCTCTTTTCTTTATGCTCTTGCGCCCTAGAGTGAAATGATGGTTGCTTCGTCCATCCAGCTTAATGCGAGAAAGGTGGGGCTTTGTGATTTGACCCCTCATCGCTCATTTACTACTACTGCGGCGCTACGACCGGGGTGCCTCCAAGTCCAACCGCTGCTCCGAACTGTAATTTGGTGCATCGCACATGGAACAAGATGGTGGATGAGCCACATGTCCGCCAAAGGGGTCCTGTTAAGTGTGTCACCATTTCGTGTGTGGACTAACCCTGCTTGAGTTGCTACACCAACACGACAGGAGCAACCTACCACTTGGTTTTGCTCCTTGGTGAATCCCGACTATATTGATCTAAAAAGATGCGTACTGTACCACCCTCTCCATCTCGGTTTATAGGGCACGCACGTAGTTCTCGGTCATCCATTTGACTAACTAAATATGAGTTACTATGTCACAAAAAGTATATCATTGGATTCTTAAGCGGATGTAGTTTCTAAACATATACTGTTCATCACATATATAGCCAGTTAACTTCTCAACCTAGAACGACGTGCATGCCCTGTAAACCGATATGGAGGAAGTACTTAAAATGAGGTGATTTTAAGGAGCGATGGGCGGGGGAGCATGGCCTGTCATGCGGTCCCATGTGTCATGATGTACCAAGGCGATGCGTGTGTCCTTCTTGAGGCAGAAGCAATATTGCGTGGTTTTATTGAAGGAGATGATGGCGAAGCGAAGTGTGAAGTAATGGTTGCTTCGTCCGTCTGGGAAGGTGCGGCATTGTGATTTGACGTCTCATTGCTCATTACTACTACTTGGACCGTACGACTGGGGTGCGTCCCCCTACTATTTTGCACTGTTATTTGGTGCATGACACGTCGACCCGGTTGCTATATGTCCCACATGTCGGCGAGAGGAAGTACAAAATTCATGAAATCGAGCCTCGATGGAGGAGTACAAGACACGGCTTGGTTTTTGCTGCTTCGCGCGATCTATCAATACAAACCCGGACTAAAAAAGGGCGAGGGTGGGTCTTTTCCCGTGCGGCAGGCAGGGGAGTTTGGGATAGTCTGTTCGAGGCAACGACGCAGGAAGGGAAACAAGCAAATAAAGGTTGAGCGACTTAGTTTTGGGAAAATCTGATTTTACGGAGTACGTACCCACTATGGAGGTAGTATACTACTTACTACTCCCTCCTTTCCGGTTTATAGGGCCCATCTAAAAAAATTCATTTTTCCGTTTTATAAGTCTCAATTCTACTAGTAGTAGTAGTACCATCACATGTTGGATTTCGAGGTGCGTTAAATCACCCGATGCAAGCATTGTCAAGAGAAAAATCACCAATGCATGTAGAAGTTCATGGAAATTTAGTGGTCATGCATGCATTCGTTCTAATTAATGCCTCGGTAAACATAACTTCTTGAGAAAAACGAGCGTACATTACTTGTGCAAACTACGAAATTAATTCCACCACTCACCGTCTACCTTGGTTGGAGAGATTTTGAAATTGAGCCATAAACTAGAAAGGAGGGAGTAGTAACATAGCCTAGGGTAGCTTGCTGCACCACGGACTCCAAGGAAATTGCTATAGTAGTACTACTCCTATATACCACTGTACTATTCCTACTACTATTAAAAGACATATATTCCAAAAAATATGATAATCTCTCTAACCAAGGTAGGGACGAGGAGTAAACGGAGGGAGTAGTAAAATTTTCTCCTCGTCCTGCGAGCCACCGCGCACGTGGGCGAGGGAGCGGGCGTAAGGCATAGTACTACTATCTCCATCCTGGTTTATAGGTCACCTTGTAGTTCGTGCCAAATTTTGACCAAATATTTAGCTAAAAAAATGTTAATGCATGTCAACAAAAATTATATCGATGGACTCATATTTCAACATAGTTTTCAATGATATAATTTTTGGTAGCATGCACGAATGTTTTGTTAGTTCAATCTATTGTCAAAATTTGACACAATATACAATGGGCACCAATAAACCAGGACGGAGGTGGTAGTAAGCAAGCTTCACCTCGTCCTGCGAGCCACCGCGCCCGTGGGTGGGGGAGACGGCGTAGTAAGCAAGCTTCTCCTTGTTCTGCGAGTTGATGGGACACATCAAAAGTAATACGTACAGAGCATCTCAAGTGTATAGAGCCTTGCCTCTAAGGTAGGCCCCTCATGGTTTGCCTCTTTTTTAACATAACGTGTCAAGTCGCAATTTGTTTGTTCACCCATGGTAGACGATCCTCCATCAAGTGGACAACCAATACACATGTAAAATTACGACCTAGGCTTCCTTTTCGTACAAAAATGAGCTCCACCGTGTACTCGCGCAGGTGTGGTTGGGAAAGAGACGGGAGTACGTGCACCGTGCATCCACCTCTTCTCTTCGTGCACATCCCCCACCTACGTGGGTGTGTGAGAGAGAGATACAAACCTAGACATAATGTGTTGTCCATCCCCATGCCTTCGCCCAGTCTGGCCACCAGTCACCACCACGCCCCACTCCTCCTCACCTTATCTGTCATCTTTCTCGAGATATCATTTTTTCGATGAAATTCTCGAGATACCATTTTTCTAATAAAATTATCGAGATATCATTAGTTTTTACACATGGGATTACTCCTGCATGGGTCAATCACAACAGGTGTTTTGTAAAAAAATGCATCTTGATGTTCTGTGCAATGCACGGGCATCTTGCTAGTCCATGAAAACAACACATGGCAAAATTTCACGGCGAACGAGGGATTTGAATTTGCTGGGAGGGGCTGTTTGGATCTTGCCCGGGGTAGCCAAAATATTGGCGACCCTTTTGTCCACCGGTGCCTTTGCCACCGATGAACGAGGAATGGCTCGGGTGCTCATGCATCCTCCAGCGCGCACGTTGGAGACGAGCTCACATG
The DNA here is from genome assembly GCF_002575655.3 of Aegilops tauschii subsp. strangulata. Classification (NCBI taxonomy): domain Eukaryota; kingdom Viridiplantae; phylum Streptophyta; class Magnoliopsida; order Poales; family Poaceae; genus Aegilops; species Aegilops tauschii. The sequence goes on from NC_053040.3 coordinate 84,839,768, forward strand.
AGCTGTGCTTTTTTTGTCCCACCACGCCACCCGAGCCGGCCGCAGACCGACCGGTGACCCGCATATTATGCCATCCAACCGTAGCCGCACACATTCTGACAGCAACTCAACCAACCAGACGAAACTCATGCAAACACGGCGATATTTCATATAAACAATGACGGAATTCATATAATATATCGGATTTTCATTCAAACATGACGGATTTCATTACATTCAAATCAACTAAGCGGTGCTAGTTCTGGACAGCACAGGTATATAGTACCTGGCCTAAATGGTCGCTCGCCGATCCATTTGTGTTCCTCAGGTCCGGCAGCACGATCACCGGACTGCCGGGAGCCCCAGAGGTATATGCTTCAGCGCAAAGGACGGCTCGCTTCCCCACTGCCCAACTGATATGGTTGGCTGATGCCCAAGATGATGGTGGAAGGGGGCTTCTCCACTTCCGTGGAGCCCATGCGGGGTCGACGAAGGTCCTCGCAACAAAAGGATCCGGCAAGACACCTGTTGTGTACGCCAACGTCGCCTCCGCGGTGGCCTTCATGGGACACAAGCGGCGGCGGCCTCCCGTGTTCTACTTCTCCTGGATGATGTCAGCGGACGCGGAGGCGCTGGCCACCGACTCGTCGCTCTCCGCGCACCCGGCTTCTGTCTCTGCTTGCATGGCGCGGCCGCTGGCATGGGAATCTCGGCCACAGAAATGGGAGACACGGTTGTAGACACGGGATGCGCGGTACGAGGCGGCGGCATGGACGGCAGCGACGACGCCCGTGCGCCCCTCCTCATCGAGCTGGCCTGGAGCGGCGAGTTGCTGAATCGCACGCCGGCTTGGGGCGGCAACTGGCTCCGTCGGGCGAGGGGAGGGAGGTGGATCAGCGAGCTGCATAGCTCGTATCCGGCGGGCTCGGCGGGCCACCCAGCCGGCTTGGATGCGGGATAACTACTCTTCGTAAGCCATTGTAAGAGTGGACAAAATGGTGAAGGAGGAGATAGGGGAGCGGCGGAGGTGTGCGATTCTTGGCCGGCGTTTGGCCTCGTTTAAATAGGAGATTAAGTAGACGACGGACGGGAGGAGCTCGGCCAGCGTTGCGTTTAATGCCGGCCTGGTCACGAACGGACGTGTGTCCAGAGTGGGTTTCTTGGCTTCCACACGGGTTTCATGGATGCGTTTGAATGCGGCAAGGAGGCGTGTTCAGCCGGGCGTGCATCGAGTGGCGCGCTCGACTCTGACGTACGAAACCGCGCCGTTCTTCCACTGAAGTGTGGGCTCTTTGGGTACATGGTCTGCATGTCAGTGACCCAACGCATGCAGTGCACGACAGAGGAACTTTTGGTGGGCCAGGGTGGTCAGAAGCGGGCATTTCATAAACCGATGATTGTTCATTGAGTGTGACGTCATCTATTTCATCTAGATAAGCCTACTATATAATGTAAGAGAATTTTAAAATTTTCATATATACGTTGATAGCCCATTCGATACGTTGTGATTCATAAAGACCGCTGCAAACATCAATGTTCTGCTTATCACAGATAAGATTGATTAATACCCGTAACAATCCATGTCCTTAACAAAGGGTGCATGCACGTATAGGTTGAGCGTGTGTCTTGCGTCGTGTGCTGTGTGCATGCATGCGTGCGAGTGTTGCGTCCGTGCATGTCTATGTTTCAGTATTGCATGCATGTGTGCGTACGTGCGTGTGTTCGTGAGTGCATGTGTACGTGTCAGTGTTGCACGCCTGCATGCGTGCGTGTATTCCTTATGTGTACGTGTCAGTGTTGCACGCCTGCATGCGTGCGTATGTTCATGCGAGTGTTGCGTGCGTGCATGTGTACGTGCAGGGTGAGGCTACACGTCAGTCGATTGACTTTTTCATCTCTGGTCAGTAGATTTTCCAGCCGTTGGATACGAAATCAAGGGTCTACAGTTTATCTTCAACCTCCACCCCCCCCCTGAGCAGCCAGCCACCACCGGCCGAACCGCCCGCCGCCGCCGCCCGCGGCCGGCCCGTGCGGCCACGCCGCCCCGCCCGCCCCGAAACCTCTCCCCACCACCGGTCCGCCGCCGCCCCAGCCATCCCTCTAGGCCACCCCCCCTCCCGCGCCGAGCTTTTTCTCCAGCGATCCCCACGCCACCGCCCAATCACCGCCCCCCCCCACTGCCGGTGACTGCCAACCAGAGGTCTCACGACTTTGAATCCCCACCAACCACTAATTTATTACCATTTCTGTCCTTCATATACGCTCTGACGGTTGGGCCCTATGGTAATGTGCGCTGCTGAATGTGGACCGTTTGACTGGTCAATTGATCATGTCATCAACAAATTACGGAGTTGTATGGTGAGCGAGTGACCGTATGATCACCCTAAAATGTATTTTATTAACACAATACAGACTCCAACTACCATTTCTTTCTTTCATATACGCGCTGACAGGTGGGCCCCACGGTTACGCGCCCCGATGGTGCAACACTAGTTGCGCCACGTGGAACGTTTGAATGGTGAATTGTTTGTGTCATCAACAAAATACGGAGTTGTACGGGTGAGCCAGTGACCGTATAAGCATGACATGTATTTTTTTAACACGGTATAGATTCAAGCGCTCATATATACGTGCAAGCTCACCGCTATAAGCGCACACACGCAGACCCTACCCCTATCAGCACCTTCGAGAGAGTGAGCCAGCATATGATCTTGAGACTGTACGAAGTCACCATAGGTGCCTCGTAGTCGAGTGGAACGTCTCCTCCCACTGAACACACATTGCCGGAAAAATACTGAAATTAACCCAGGATAAATGCGAGCACCAGGACTTTAACCCTGGTGGGCTCGAGAAACCATTGTCCTCCTAACCATCCAACCACAGGTTGGTTAGCACCACAAAATGTATGTGGTGACCGTGATGAGCTTATTCTGAAGTCCAGTGACCATAACGTGCTTTCGCTTCAAATACAATGACCGTAAGTGTCATCAACAAAATACGGAGCACGCATCAAATACAATGTCCGTCAGTGTCATCAACAAAATACGGAGACCTATCATGAGCTAGATACCGTATGATAACCACGAGAATGTATATGGTGACCGTAATGAGCATATTCTGACGTCCAGTGGCCGTATAGTGCTTTCGCTTGAAATACAGTGACCGTCACGCGTGAATGTGTCATGGGCATGCATACTTTTAGAGGGTCAAGAGATAGTTCGTGTGCGTACGTGAAAGTGGTGTAGAAAGAGGGGGTGTCCGGTGGAGACAAAGAGAGATATGCCCTTCGTTTCTCTTTCTCGTGACTAATATTTTAGGAGAAAATATAAACATTCACAATGCAGAACAAATATTTTTGGATGCACCATGCAATTAACTTTCATGTATAACATTGTACTATTGTATATGCTTATTTTCTTAGTGGCCGATTGCGTGTGTGGTGTGGTGGGCGCATCATTTCTAGTTGGGGTGGGCACATCATATTTCTTGTTGTGGTGGGTCAACATGAGGACTCATGGGTCGGTTCCATAATGCGCCACATAGGTTGGACCGAGACGCATTATACGAAGACCCATCACTACAAAAAAAAATACACTTCCTTGATGATACCTGTTTGTCACAGTAGGTCACGTTTTCTGTCATGCATGTACATGCATGACGATTTTATGACAAAATCAAGATAGTCATACCTGTGTTGTCGTAGAATTGTTCCATGACATTACCAAAATTATCATCACGGAAGTGTCCACTTCCATGACGATAAATCACGCGTCACAGAAGTGCTTTCGTCAAGGGTGACCGACACGTGGCATCCACCGTAACGGAACCCCGTAAAGCTATCGGGTCGGGTTTTGGATCCGATAACCCGTTAACAGCCTCGACCAATGGGGATTTTCCACGTGTAAAATCATCATTGGCTGGAGGAAACACGTGTCGGCTCATCGTTGGGACAAATGTCATCCACTCATTGGACAGAAGGCGCCTATGATACGTCGACACATGGCACGGCCCAACAGAGGCCCATTCCTGTGAAAAGGTCGGCCCGTTTGACTTGGTCAAAAGGTGGCGGGCCGGCCCATGGAAAGCCTATTAACGGCATGTTCGCATATAGCCCATTTACAGCCCGCTAACCCAAGGCCCGTTACGACCTATCCGAATTAGGCCCAGTAGCGTCATCTGGGCCATCCAATATGATTTCAGCCCGTTTTCACTTCTGGCCCATGTATGGCCCATGGCGTCTTTCGGCCCATATGAGGCCCTTTGTAACTCTTAGCCTATTAACGGCCCGTGGTGAAACTGGCCCGTAATGAACAGTGTATCACTTTACACCCATTAACGGCCCGTGGTGAAACTGGCCCGTAATGAACAGTGTATCACCTTATACCCATTAACGGCCCGTTATTCCGTTGGGCCGTTTCCAGCCCATGTTATCTTTCGGCCTTCTCAGAGCCCATTTATTCTTGGGCTCATTTCCAGCATTCGTTTACTTACGGCCCGTAACTGTCATTTTCTGCTTGTGGGCCAAATTCAGCCCGTGGTTACAGTCGGCCCGTTTGTGGTTCGTTAATACGTTGGGTCGTTTTCATAGCGTCATCAAATACGGCCTATTAACGATGGCCCGTTATGGTCGGCCCATGAATGGACGATTCCAACTCTAGCCCGTTTACGGCCATAATGTGGTCTGTTTGGCCCATGTTTGGCCAATCGATCATACGGCCCGTATAAGGCCCATTGATGATACGGCCCGCAGAAGGCCCATTGTTTCTACGGCCCGTAGAAGGCCCATTGTTTCTACGGCTCGTAGAAGGCCCATTATTTCTACGGCCCGTAGGAGGCCCAGTGTCACTACAGTAAATATTAGCCCATGGTTATTGTGGCCTAGTTTTAAAAAATAGGTCATTGCAGCCACTAGCAAACCGCGGAAAAAGAACTGCAATGACTACAAGCAAACAAATAAACAAGACAACAAGGAAATAAATAAGCAAGCAACTAACGCTAGGCATGTTGGAAATATGCCCTAGAGGCAATAATAAATGGTTATTATTATATTTCTTTGTTCATGATAATTGTCTATTGTTCATGCTATAATTGTGTTATCCGGAAATCGTAATACATGTGTGAATATATAGACCACAACGTGTCCCTAGTAAGCCTCTAGTTGACTAGCTCGTTGATCAACAGATAGTCATGGTTTCCTGACTATGGACATTGGATGTCATTGATAACGGGATCACATCATTAGGAGAATGATGTGATGGACAAGACCCAATCCTAAGCATAGCATAAAAGATCGTGTAGTTCGTTTGCTAGAGCTTTTCCAATGTCAAGTATCTTTTCCTTAGACCATGAGATCGTGTAACTCCCAGATGCCGTAGGAGTGCTTTGGGTGTACCCAACGTCACAACATAACTGGGTGACTATAAAGGTACACTACGGGTATCTCTGAAAGTGTCTGTTGGGTTGACACGGATCGAGACTGGGATTTGTCACTCCGTATGACGGAGAGGTATCTCTGGGCCCACTCGGTAATGCATCATCATAATGAGCTCAATGTGACTAAGGAGTTAGCCACGGGATCATGCATTACGGTACGAGTAAAGTGACTTGCCGGTAACGAGATTGAACAAGGTATTGGGATACCGACGATCGAATCTCGGGCAAGTAACGTACCGATTGACAAAGGGAATTGTATACGGGATTGATTGAATCCTCGACATCGTGGTTCATCTGATGAGATCATCGTGGAACATGTGGGAGCCAACATGGGTATCCAGATCCCGTTGTTGGTTATTGACCGGAGAGGCGTCTCGGTCATGTTTGCATGTCTCCCGAACCCGTAGGGTCTACACACTTAAGGTTCGGTGACGCTAGGGTTGTAGAGATATTAGTATGCGGAAACCCGAAAGTTGTTCGGAGTCCCGGATGAGATCCCGGATGTCACGAGGAGTTCCGGAATGGACCGGAGGTGAAGAATTATATATAGGAAGTCCAGTTTCGGCCACCGGGAAAGTTTCGGGGGTTATCGGTATTGTACCGGGACCACCGGAAGGGTCCCGGGGGTCCACCGGGTGGGGCCACCTATCCCGGAGGGCCCCATGGGCTGAAGTGGGAAGGGAACCAGCCCTTAGTGGGCTGGGGCACCCCCCATGGGCCTCCCCCTGCGCCTAGGGTTGGAAACCCTGGGGGTGGGGGGCGCCCCACTTGACTTGGGGGGAAGTTTCCCCCCTGGCCGCCCCCCCCCCTGTAGATGGGTTCCAGGGCTGGCGCCCCCCTCCAGGGGGCCTATATAAAGGGGGGAGGGAGGGCTGCTGTACCCTAGCCCTTGGCGCCTCCCTCCCCCCCTGCAACACCTCTCCCTCCCGCTTGCGCTTGGCGAAGCCCTGCCGGGATCCCGCTACTTCCACCACCACGCCGTCGTGCTGCTGGATCTCCATCAACCTCTCCTTCCCCCTTGCTGGATCAAGAATGAGGAGATGTCGCTGCTCCGTACGTGTGTTGAACGCGGAGGTGCCGTCCGTTCGGCACTCGGTCATCGGTGATTTGGATCACGGCGAGTACGACTCCATCAACCCCGTTCATTAGAATGCTTCCGCTCGCGATCTACAAGGGTATGTAGATGCACTCCTTTCCCCTCGTTGCTAGTATACTCCATATATGGATATTGGTGATGCGTAGGAAATTTTAAAATTCTGCTACGATCCCCTACAGTGGCATCATGAGCCAGGCCTATGCGTAGTTATTATGCACGAGTAGAACACAAAGCAGTTGTGGGCGTAGATGTTGCCAATTCTTCTTGCCGCTACTAGTCTTATCTTGTTTCGGCGGTATTGTGGGATGAAGCGGCCCGGACCGACCTTACACGTACGCTTACGTGAGACAGGTTCTACCGACTGACATGCACTAGTTGCATAAGGTGGCTAGAGGGTGTCTGTCTCTCGCACTTTAGTCGGAACGGATTCGATGAAAAGGGTCCTTATGAAGGGTAAATAGAAATTGGCATATCACATTGTGGTTTTATGTAGGTAAGAAACGTTCTTGCTAGAAACCTATACAAGCCACGTAAAAACTTGGAACAACAATTAGAGGACGTCTAACTTGTTTTTGCAGCATGTGCCTTGTGATGTGATATGGCCAGAAGATGTGATGAATGATATATGTGATGTATGAGATTGATCATATTCTTGTAATAGGAATCACGACTTGCATGTCGATGAGTATGACAACCGGCAGGAGCCATAGGAGTTGTCTTTATTTTTTGTATGACCTGCGTGTCATTGAAGAACGCCATGTAAATTACTTTACTTTATTGCTAAACGCGTTAGCCATAGAAGTAGAAGTAATCGTTGGCGTGATAACTTCATGAAGACACAATGATGGATATCATGATGATGGAGATCATGGTGTCATGCCGGTGACGAAGATGATCATGACGCCCCGAAGATGGAGATCAAAGGAGCAGAATGATATTGGCCATATCATGTCACTATTTGATTGCATGTGATGTTTATCATGTTTTGCATCTTATTTGCTTAGAACGACGGTAGTAAGTAAGATGATCCCTTATAATAATTTCAAGAAAGTGTTCCCCCTAACTGTGCACCATTGCGAAGGTTCGTTGTTTTGAAGCACCACGTGATGATCGGGTGTGATAGATTCTAACGTTCACATACAACGGGTGTTGACGAGCCTAGCATGTACAGACATGGCCTCGGAACACACGCAATACACTTAGGTTGACTTGACGAGCCTAGCATGTACAGACATGGCCTCGGAACACGGAAGACCGAAAGGTCGAGCATGAGTCGTATAGAAGATACGATCAACATGGAGATGTTCACCGATCTTGACTAGTCCGTCTCACGTGATGATCGGACACGGCCTAATTAACTCGGATCGTGTTTCACTTAGATGACTAGAGGGATGTCTATCTGAGTGGGAGTTCATTGAGTAATTTGATTAGATGAACTTAATTATCATGAACTTAGTCTAAAATCTTTACAATATGTCTTGTAGATAAAATGGCCCACGTTGTCCTCAACTTCAACGCGTTCCTAGAGAAAACCAAGCTGAAAGATGATGGCAGCAACTATACGGACTGGGTCCGGAACCTGAGGATCATCATCATAGCTGCCAAGAAAGATTATGTCCTAGAAGCACCGCTAGGTGAAGCACCAATCCCAGAGAACCAAGACGTTATGAATGCTTGGCAATCACGTGCTGATGATTACTCCCTCGTTCAGTGTGGCATGCTTTACAGCTTAGAACCGGGTCTCCAAAAGCGTTTTGAGAAAAATGGAGCATATGAGATGTTCGAAGAGCTGAAAATGGTTTTCCAAGCTCATGCCCGGGTCAAGAGATATGAAGTCTCCGACAAGTTCTTCAGCTGTAAAATGGAGGAAAATAGTTCTGTTAGTGAGCACATACTCGGAATGTCTGGGTTACACAACCGCTTGTCTCAGCTGGGAGTTAATCTCCCAGATGACGCGGTCATTGACAGAATCCTTCAGTCGCTTCCACCGAGCTACAAGAGCTTTGTGATGAACTTCAATATGCAGGGGATGGAAAAGACCATTCCTGAGGTATATTCAATGCTGAAATCAGCGGAGGTGGAGATCAGAAAGGAACATCATGTGTTGATGGTGTATAAAACCACTAAGTTCAAGAAAGGCAAGGGTAAGAAGAACTTCAAGAAGGACGGCAAGGGAGTTGCCGCGCCCGGTAAGCCAGTTGCTGGGAAGAAGTCGAAGAATGGACCCAAGCCTGAGACTGAGTGCTTTTATTGCAAGGGAAGTGGTCACTGGAAGCGGAACTGCCCCAAATACTTAGCGGGCAAGAAGGCCGGCAACACCAAAGGTATATGTGATATACATGTAATTGATGTGTACCTTACCAGTACTCGTAGTAGCTCCTGGGTATTTGATACCGGTGCGGTTGCTCATATTTGTAACTCAAAACAGGAACTGCGGAATAAGCATAGACTGGCAAAGGACGAGGTGACGATGCGCGTCGGGAATGGTTCCAAGGTCGATGTGATCGCCGTCGGCACGCTGCCTCTACATTTACCTACGGGATTAGTTTTAAACCTCAATAATTGTTATTTAGTGCCAGCTTTGAGCATGAACATTGTATCTGGATCTCGTTTAATTCGAGATGGCTACTCATTTAAATCCGAGAATAATGGTTGTTCTATTTATATGAGAGATATGTTTTATGGTCATGCCCCGCTGGTCAATGGTTTATTCTTGATGAATCTCGAACGTGATGTTACACATATTCATAGTGTGAATACCAAAAGATGTAAAGTTGATAACGATAGTCCCACATACCTGTGGCACTGCCGCCTTGGTCACATTGGTGTCAAGCGCATGAAGAAGCTCCATGCAGATGGACTTTTGGAGTCTCTTGATTACGAATCATTTGACACGTGTGAACCATGCCTCATGGGTAAGATGACCAAGACTCCGTTCTCCGAAACAATGGAGCGAGCAACCAACTTATTGGAAATCATACATACCGATGTGTGCGGTCCAATGAGTGTTGAGGCTCGCGGAGGATATCGTTATCTTCTCACTCTCACTGATGACTTAAGTAGATATGGGTATCTCTACCTAATGAAACACAAGTCTGAAACCTTTGAAAAGTTCAAGGAATTTCAGAGTGAGGTTGAGAATCAATGTGACAGGAAAATAAAGTTCTTACGATCAGATCGTGGTGGAGAATATTTAAGTCACGAATTTGGTACGCACTTAAAGAAATGTGGAATCGTTTCACAACTCACGCCGCCTGGAACACCTCAGCGAAATGGTGTGTCCGAACGTCGTAATCGCACTCTATTGGATATGGTGCGATCTATGATGTCTCTTACCGATTTACCGCTCTCATTTTGGGGCTATGCTTTAGAGACTGCCGTATTCACTTTAAATAGGGCTCCGTCGAAATCCGTTGAGACGACATCGTATGAATTATGGTTTGGGAAGAAACCTAAGCTGCCGTTTCTAAAAGTTTGGGGATGCGATGCTTATGTCAAGAAACTTCAACCTGAAAAGCTCGAACCCAAGTCGGAAAAATGCGTCTTCATAGGATACCCTAAGGAAACTATTGGGTATACCTTCTACCTCAGATCCGAAGGCAAGATCTTTGTTGCCAAGAATGGGTCCTTTCTGGAGAAAGAGTTTCTCTCGAAAGAATTAAGTGGGAGGAAAGTGGAACTTGATGAGGTGATAGTCACCCCTTCCGAACCGGAAAGTTGCGCAGCACGGGAAGATGTTCCTGTGGTGTCTACACCGACTGGGGAGGAAGTTAATGATGGTGATCATGAAGCTTCAGATCAAGTTACTGCTGAACTTCGTAGGTCCACAAGGACACGTTCCGCACCAGAGTGGTATGGCAACCCTGTCCTGGAAATCATGTTGTTAGACAACGGTAAACCTTCGAACTATGAAGAAGCGATGGCGGGCCCGGATTCCGACAAATGGCTAGAAGCCATGAAATCCGAGATAGGATCCATGTATGAAAATGAAGTATGGACTTTGACTGACTTGCCCGATGATCGGCGAGCCATAGAAAATAAATGGATCTTTAAGAAGAAGACAGACGCGGATGGTAATGTGACCATCTATAAGGCTCGACTTGTCGCTAAGGGTTATCGACAAGTTCAAGGGGTTGACTACAATGAGACTTTCTCACCCGTAGCGAAGCTGAAGTCCGTCCGAATCATGTTAGCAATTGCCGCATTCTATGATTATGAGATATGGCAAATGGACGTCAAAACGGCATTCCTTAACAGCTTTCTTAAGGAAGAATTGTATATGATGCAGCCGGAAGGTTTTGTCGATCCTAAGAATGCTAACAAGGTATGCAAGCTCCAGCGCTCCATCTATGGGCTGGTGCAAGCATCTCGGAGTTGGAACATTCGTTTTGATGAGATGATCAAAGCGTTTGGGTTTACACAGACTTATGGAGAAGCATGTGTTTACAAGAAAGTGAGTGGGAGCTCTGTAGCATTTCTCTTATTATATGTGGATGACATACTATTGATGGGAAATGATATAGAATTCTTGGAAAGTATAAAGGCCTATTTGAATAAGTGTTTTTCAATGAAGGACCTTGGAGAAGCTGCTTATATATTAGGCATCAAGATCTATAGAGATAGATCAAGACGCCTCATTGGTCTTTCACAGAGTACGTACCTTGACAAGATATTGAAGAAGTTCAATATGGATCAGTCCAAGAAGGGGTTCTTGCCTGTATTGCAAGGTGTGCAATTGAGCACGGCTCAATGCCCGACCACGGCAGAAGATAGAGAAAAGATGAGTGTCATCCCCTATGCCTCGGCCATAGGGTCTATTATGTATGCCATGCTGTGTACCAGACCTGATGTAAACCTTGCCGTAAGTTTGGTAGGTAGGTACCAAAGTAATCCCGGCATGGAACACTGGACAGCGGTCAAGAATATCCTAAAGTACCTGAAGAGGACTAAGGATATGTTTCTCGTTTATGGAGGTGACGAAGAGCTCGTCGTAAAGGGTTACGTCGACGCTAGCTTCGACACAGATCTGGATGACTCGAAGTCACAAACCGGATACGTGTATATTTTGAATGGAGGGGCAGTAAGCTGGTGCGGTTGCAAACAAAGCGTCGTGGCGGGATCTACATGTGAAGCGGAGTACATGGCAGCCTCAGAGGCAGCGCAAGAAGCAATCTGGATGAAGGAGTTCATTACCGACCTAGGGGTGATTCCCAATGCGTCGGGCCCAATGACTCTCTTCTGTGACAACACTGGAGCTATTGCCCTTGCCAAGGAGCCCAGCTATCACAGGAAGACCAGGCATATCAATCGTCGCTTCAACTCCATTCATGAAAGTGTTCAAAATGGAGACATAGATATTTGTAAAGTACATACGGACCTTAATGTAGCAGATCCGTTGACTAAACCTCTCCCTAGAGCAAAACATGATCAACACCAGAACGCTATGGGTGTTCGATTCATCACAATGTAACTAGATTATTGACTCTAGTGCAAGTGGGAGACTGTTGGAAATATGCCCTAGAGGCAATAATAAATGGTTATTATTATATTTCTTTGTTCATGATAATTGTCTATTGTTCATGCTATAATTGTGTTATCCGGAAATCGTAATACATGTGTGAATATATAGACCACAACGTGTCCCTAGTAAGCCTCTAGTTGACTAGCTCGTTGATCAACAGATAGTCATGGTTTCCTGACTATGGACATTGGATGTCATTGATAACGGGATCACACCATTAGGAGAATGATGTGATGGACAAGACCCAATCCTAAGCATAGCATAAAAGATCGTGTAGTTCGTTTGCTAGAGCTTTTCCGATGTCAAGTATCTTTTCCTTAGACCATGAGATCGTGTAACTCCCGGATGCCGTAGGAGTGCTTTGGGTGTACCTAACGTCACAACGTAACTGGGTGACTATAAAGGTGCACTACGGGTATCTCTGAAAGTGTCTGTTGGGTTGACACGGATCGAGACTGGGATTTGTCACTCCGTATGACGGAGAGGTATCTCTGGGCCCACTCGGTAATGCATCATCATAATGAGCTCAATGTGACTAAGGATTTAGCCACGGGATCATGCATTACGGTACGAGTAAAGTGACTTGCCGGTAACGAGATTGAACAAGGTATTGGGATACCAACGATCGAATCTCGGGCAAGTAACGTACCGATTGACAAAGGGAATTGTATACGGGATTGATTGAATCCTCGACATCGTGGTTCATCTGATGAGATCATCGTGGAACATGTGGGAGCCAACATGAGTATCCAGATCCCGCTGTTGGTTATTGACCGGAGAGGCGTCTCGGTCATGTTTGCATGTCTCCCGAACCCGTAGGGTCTACACACTTAAGGTTCGGTGACGCTAGGGTTGTAGAGATATTAGTATGCGGAAACCCGAAAGTTGTTCGGAGTCCCGGATGAGATCCTGGACGTCACGAGGAGTTCCGGAATGGTCCGGAGGTGAAGAATTATATATAGGAAGTCCAGTTTCGGCCATCGGGAAAGTTTCGGGGGTTATCGGTATTGTACCGGGACCACCGGAAGGGTCCCGGGGGTCCACCGGGTGGGGCCACCTATCCCGGAGGGCCCCATGGGCTGAAGTGGGAAGGGAACCAGCCCTTAGTGGGCTGGGGCGCCCCCCATGGGCCTCCCCCTGCGCCTAGGGTTGGAAACCCTGGGGGTGGGGGGCGCCCCACTTGACTTGGGGGGGAAGTTTCCCCCCTGGCCGCCGCCCCCCCTTGTAGATGGGTTCCAGGGCCGGCGCCCCCCCTCCAGGGGGCCTATATAAAGGGGGGAGGGAGGGCTGCTGTACCCTAGCCCTTGGCGCCTCCTCTCCCCCTGCAACACCTCTCCCTCCCGCTTGCGCTTGGCGAAGCCCTGCCGGGATCCCGCTACTTCCACCACCACGCCGTCGTGCTGCTGGATCTCCATCAACCTCTCCTTCCCCCTTGCTGGATCAAGAAGGAGGAGACGTCGCTGCTCCGTACGTGGGTATGTAGATGCACTCCTTTCCCCTTGTTGCTAGTATACTCCATAGATGGATCTTGGTGATGCGTAGGAAATTTTAAAATTCTGCTACGATCCCCTACAAGGCTATCACGGCTATTACACATATTACATCCACTGGGCATCAAAGTTCGCCACCAGTGCAAATATAGGGAACAAAGCAGCATATCATATACACTGGTTGTCAAAGTTGGCGACCAGCGCAAATAAACGCCGTAGCAAAACAAATCCAGAACTGAAACCACTTCAGAAGATCTCAAGAAACAATATCATGGGTGCCCATAATGCTGGCAAGATGCTTAGCAAGCTTATTAACTTTCTCTTGTTTGGCGCTTAAATCCTCCAGCGCTTGCTGTTGCACCACGAAATATGCATATGAATTCTGCAGGGACTTCCTCAGTCCTTCAGCTTCCTGTCGCAGCAAATCTGATCGATGTCTTTCAACTTGAAGTTGAGACTCAAGAAGACGAACTGATTCAGGCAGCGAGTTCGAAGAGCTTGTGCCAGCAGTAGTGGCCAGTAACTCGAACACTACATCAAGACAGGACTTTTGGGTTCTCTCACTGTCGTCAAGATAGTTTTTATCAGCTTTCTTGGAGACCAACAGGGATGTCTCGCTATCTTGAACCTTATCTGCATTACTTCCTTTACCATTGGATAACGCGGTACTGTTCTCCAATATTTTGTCCGCATTCTAAAAGAGAAACAAGAAGACACATCACATGTTTACCATGTTGTCTATGAAACTCATTTTGGTAAATGAGTTCAGTAGTAAAGTGGACAGGATAACAGCATGAAACAAACATATATCTATGTACCATGGTCACTTTATGGTCTATATCATTCTAGTTTTTGTTGCCAAATCAAGATAGAGACACAGTTCAAATAATATTTGTTCAAGACAAAGCAGAATAGACAGAATATAAGTGTAGGAAACTATAGAGCAATAACAACACCTGTAATGTGCATGACATGAGAACATAACTGTTTATTCAATTGAAACTGAAATCAACATAGAGCAGGTTACAATAGCAAACCAGTTAAAGAAATAGGTTTAAAACATACCTGTTGCGCCATTGGAGTTTCAATTCCATCCTTCAAATTTGAAAATAGTTGGTATGAGTAAATACAGTAATGCAAGAGCAAAGGAGTATGAACCATAGCTACAGAACCTGACCTGAGAACAAATCTTCTTCTCCTTTAAGCGTTGAGTTGGGATTCGGAGTGGTGGTCCTCATGCTTTGGGCACTGCAGTTCCCTTACTAACTGCTCGTGTTTGGGTGCTCTGTGGTGGAGACGGTGCTGTGTCAACTGGAACTGGGTTACTATCTGCCGGGGTTGGGGTTAGAAGGGGTGTAGCTGGTTCTCTGTCCAACTGGGTAGGGGTACAATCTGCGAGAGTCTGGGTTATGTGTGGTGGATCTGGTCCTTGGGCAAGTACAACCGTGGTTCTATCTGCATCAACTCGTAGCACTATCTTTTCTAAAGACCGTGTTGTTACTCCCTTAGATACTGCCATCACCCTCTCCAATTCAAATGGTTGATAAACAAGAAAAGTAATTGAAAGTATAGACATTGTATGATAGACAGGTGCAATGGATAGTGGGGAATAAAAGAGGGCATGAAATAATTCATATTTATGTTGTCTAACCAAACAGGATAGCATGACACAATTTCACATATATGATGGCTAACTAAACAGGATAGCATGACACAATTTCACATTATGATGGCTAACTAAAAAAGATGGAAAGACATAGTTCAAAATATGAGACTATGTAAACAGGATGACATGATATAACTATATAATGTGTTTATTAAATAGGTTGGCATGCCATAATTCACATACATTCACGGATAGAATGCCATAATTCAAAATATGATGACTGTAAACACTAAACAGGATGAGATGATATAACTATATGATGTCTTTATTAAATGGTTGCCATGCCTATAATTCAGATAGATGATGTGTATGTACTATGTAAACATGATGGCATGATATAATTCAAGTATATGATTTATATAGTAAGCAAGTAAGCAGATGGCAATCCATATATGATGTAAAAACTAAGCAATGCAAGACAACATGCATGACATGGGTAATATAACCCTGCCAAGTTTGAGCATAGACCTCAGGGGGGAAATAGGACTGGTCATCAGTCTCTGAATCCTCCTCTGAGGAGCTCTCTATAACCAACAAGATGTCTGCTTCAGTAGGTAGCATTGTCTGCTCTGAATACCTTGTTTTCACTCCAGATACTTCCATCACCGCTTCAAATGGCTGATGCACGGGAAGAGTAGTTGAATATACAAACGTTGTCGACAAGTGGAACACGTAATACAAAAAAATGATAGCATGATATAATTCACATACATGATGATTGGCTAAACAGCATGTCATTGCATAATTCACATATATAATGCCTTTGCAACAAGATAGCATTGTATAATTCACATATATGCTAATTAGACACTGAAAAGGTGGCATTCACACAAAGCATGTCTAAACTAATCAAATGACATAGCAATGCGAGACACCATACGTACGATATGAGCAACATAACCCTGCCAAGTTAGAGCATACACCTTGGGGGGGAATAGGACTGGTCATCTGTCTCTGAATCCTCCTCTGAGGAGCTATCCATAACCAGCGAGATATGCGCTTCGTCAGATAGCATAGTATGCTCTAAAGACCTTGTTTTCACTCCAGAATTTGCCATCACCGTGTCAAATGGCTGATGCACACGAAGAGCAGTTGAATGTACTAACATTGTTGACAAATGTAATATGTAAAGAAAAAGAGGATGGCCTGATATAACTTACATATAAGATGACTGGCTAAGCAGGATGGCATTGCAAAATTCACATATATGATGTCTGGCTAAACAGGATGGCGTTGCATAATTCACATAAATGATGAATAAACTAAACAGATGGCATTCGCACAAAGGATGTCTAAACTAAGCAGACGACATATTTGATGTATAAAGTAAGCAATGCAAGACACCATATGCATGATATAACCAACATCAGCATGCCAAGTTAGAGCGAAGACCTCAGGGGGTAAATAGGAGTTGTCTTCTCCTTCTGAATCCCCCTTAGAACAGATATCTTCCTCTCGATTACAATCCGAAATGCGTGGAGGGGGGCTGCCTTTGTGCCTACCATGGAGCGACGTCTGCATGAAATTTTATTGCCACGCAAGGCTCGTCTCTTTTGCTCTACATGTTCAGTTCCATTGTTTACAATAACTGCCATGCATAGGAATAAAACATAGTGAGATTAAGTAAGGAGTGCATGCAGAAATCCAGAGTGATGGTAGCAACCTGTGGATAGACCCAAAACCAATAATAGCAGGCAGATAATGGCTTCAGTTAAAAAATACAGATAATGGCTTCTTTACTGTTTGTTTCCCACCCAACATGAAACTCATAGTAGACACTGGAGATTAACCAGATAGTAGATAGATACTATTGATTGCGGCCCCGATATGTACCCCACAACCATTTAAAAACTCAAGTTTGACCATTAGTTTGGAGCTGACTCAGAGTCTAATCAGTGAACAGGACGATAAAGTAGCATGTAATATTAAGCGATGCATAACGTAAGCAGACACGAAAGAGTGCGACCTCTCTTGCGGACCCGTGTAGTCCTCGAGGTCATCTGCTCGGTTGATGATGGTAATGCAGTTTTCATGGCTGCCGGCGGCAGGGAAGAAGATCTGAGGCGGCGAAAGACAGTCTGGAGGCCGGATCCCTGCTGTGCTAGACCCTTCTGTCGTTGCAGCAGCTGAGCTGGGGTGGACGACGGCGCAGCAGGAGCGGGATAAACCACACAAGGTTTTCTTTGACAACTATCTGTAAGAGAAGTAATTCTGTAAGGGCTCGTTTGAATTGGAGGATTCCAACAATGCAGGGATAGGAAATAGACAGGAATATGATAGGAATGCACGTGCAAAACAGAGAATTTAAAAACACAGGATTTCTGCCAATCTGGGTGTTGATTCACAACAATTGGAAGATCACAGGATGCAAAGAAGCATGGTGAGATTAAGTCAAACCACAAGAAAATGTATGGTTATAATGTTATTATGCTACTATCTCTTAGTCTTGTGCTTCATGAATAGGAATTTGAAAAGGAGGACAAGTGAAAATTAAAATTCCTACGTTTTTTCTTTCAAGGAGACACTAAAGGAACAAATCCGTGTGCTCAGTGGACAATATATATAACATGTAGAGTAAGAAAGAGATGCAACAAGTGTACAACCTCTTTGGCGAAGCCATGTCGATCTCAGCGTGATTGGGTTGGCCGGTGAGGATGCTCCGGCTGACTTGGCTATCGGAGGAGGGGAAGAAGATCTTAGGCGTCTGGAGATGGAGCCTGAGGTACTGCTCCGCTGTGATGGAGGGTTTCGTCGTTGGAGCAGCTCCGGTGAGTTGTACGACGTCGAGGCTGAAGCAGGACCAGAGAGACAACGAACAACGTTAACCTGAGTGGAATTCTAATAGCATCTCCAATACATGACGTAAAATACATAACCACAAAGTGCTAGATGTAAAATACATCAGCCGCTCATCTCTGAACTTAACTGTCGAAACTGAATTTAACTGACAAAACTGAACTTAACTATCGAAACTGAACTTACCTGTCGAAACTGAATTTTGCTGTCGAAACTGAATTTTGCTGTCGAAACTGAACGCACTAGCAAGGTGAGGCTACACGTCGGTCGACTGACTTTTTCATCTCTGGTCAGCCGATTTTGCAGCTGTTGGATACGAAATCAAGGGCCTGCGGTTCATCTTCAACTCCACCCCCCTGAGCCGCCAGCCACCACCGGCCAAACAGCAGCCCCCCGCCGCCCGCGGCCGGCAGTGCGCCGCCCCGCCCACCCCGAAAACACTCCCCACCGCCGGTCCGCCGCCACCCACGCCATCCCTCTAACCCCCCCCCCCCCCCCCCCCCCGTGCCGAGCTTTTCCTCCGACGATCCCCACACCACCGCCGGCGACCACCACCCCCATCCTGAACCCTAAGATAGATAGTGGGGTACCTCTCCGGTTGGTTCTTCCTTCACCCCAGCGAGCCCCCCCCCACCCCCTGAAAATCGATTGACCCAAAAGTCGATTCAGTCGACTGAACTGTAGCTAAATCGGAGCAGCATCGCAAGCAAGAGCAAGAGCGAGAGCAGCAGCGCGAGCAAGAGCAATAGCAAGAGCAGACCAGGCAGAGGACCGAGAGCAAGAGCAGAGCAGCAGCGTGAGCGAGAGCTAAAGCAGCAGCAGCTCCTACTGATGTGGACGCCGCCGCCGAGGGAGCGACGCCGTGGAGGAAGTGGCCGGCAACGCCGCCGTGGATGGCGCCACGCCGTGTCGGCTCGGGACCGAGCGCTGGCAGCACCGTGAGATCGAATCAAGAAGAAAATGCGACGATTAGTGTACAACCTCTTTGGTGGCGCCGATTAGGCCGCAGCTTCATCCGAGGAAATGGTGATGATGATGCTCTTCCGGTGGTGCAGGTGAAGACGGCGGTGTGGGAATGGAGGTGGCCTGAAAGACGAGGGGAACGTCGGGGCAGCTCCTTGGAGGTGGAGGACGGGGTGGCTGAACCGGCGGGACGACGAGATCGACGACAGATCCTCATCCGGTACGGTGGAAGAGGGACGTCGAGGTGTTGCTGTGGACGACGTCGTCGGGGAAGAGGCTCCGGCTGGGTGGCGGATGGAGCAGGGTGCGGGTTTTCGTCACGGGTTTTCGCGACCTCGGTGTACGAATGGGTGGGCGGATGGGGTGGCAGTGGGGAACCATGGCTTAGGGACGCGCTTGTCCGAAATGTGGGGTAAGTTATGAAAGTACCCCCACCGATTTGAGGCGGTTCTTTCGGTTCAGGGGTACCACGGGCATTTCGCATGTCGGGATTTCACAGGAGGAGGGAGTTTTTGCGCGCGTTGTAATTTCGGAATAGCAAGGCGCGGGTTGATATGGAGGGAGTTCTCGGAGCACGACGAGACAAAGATATATCTTAAATATTTCGGGCTAACAAGGCGCGGGTTGAAATTTCCGAACAAGCCTAAGGTGTACTGTACCAAATCAATGCGCACTACAAATGTCATTCAAAACTTTGAATTCATGTTATGTTCAATTAAAATATTTCGCTACGTGTATAATGCATGCAACCTACTACTCAAATGAACGTTTTAGTGCATTCCAAATGTATATACTACCGCTTCAATATGAACTAAATTTGAATTTGTTTCTCTATTTGAATAAGATCTACAGTAATGATTGTTGTGAAGTCAAAGCATTTGAATTCGTTTCTCTGTTTTAATAAGATCTACAATCATCATTATTGTCAAGTTAAACCATCGTTTGTATATTATCTTCACAGCACACCACATGATTAGTCTCGAGTTACATATGAACTATGTGTACTATATGAACTCGAACTCGATTTTTTGAATCCACTTTATTTTGATTTCAAATCACATTACATTTCTAGCTCTAGCTAGATCTTCATAATCTAAACCATGTCTCATATGTATAATGTGTTTATCACATTATGTATGGTGCCCCGCCCCCTACGCCTACAAGTATTTAGATGTGAGTTGCAAACACCACACATTACCACAAATTCAAATAGAATGTGAGAATGTTCGATATATAGTATTGTTTAGATTGTTCGATATTTAGTTGTAAGCTGCAAACGCCACACATTATCACAAATTCATATAAAGTGTGAGATTGTTTGATGTATAGTATGGTTTAGATTGTTCGGCATTTAGCTGTGAGTTGCAAACGCCATGCATTATCACATTATGGTATAACATGTGCACAGCACGTGTATCACCGCTATATTCATGCATGCAATGTTTAAAACACTATGATCTCCTATTCAAATATATGAATCCGCTTTCATATCAAATTATGATCTTTGTTAGTCTCTTACACCCACACAGTCCTCTAACCTTTGTAGCTACCACTAACTTTCTCTCGTGCATGCACACGCCCTCCTCGCCCACCCCCTCCCTCGGCATTCTATCCACCGGGCACATTCATTTTTTTTCTTTAGGTCGTTCTCCCAGAGTCTCCACAACTCCTTTCCGACACACACCGATCGATAAACCTCTCCATCGATGCCTGCCTACAACATACATACACACCTTCAATCTCCTCCTTTATGTGTCCTTGCCTCGTGTCTCTCATACGGTCACACACACGTGTAAACTCTCGCCCCTCTTTTCATCGATCTCACAACCGCACACTCCTCCCCCTATCTAGCTAGTAGCTGGGCCTCTTGCACCACCTCCTAGCTCCATTCTCTCTGTCTATCCGTCTCGCTGGGCCTTATTTGCCTCTAACAAATGGACGTACACCGACCGATCTCTCGCTATACATATAGCTGGCTAGGTCCTTATAACTCATTTTTACCCACGCGTCGATCGATCTACCTCATTAGTTGTGTCTCTCCCTTCCTCCGACAAACAACAATTGATCTACCGATCTAGTTAGGTTTGCTTACCAAACACATGGTTCCCCTTCGTCATCCATGGATGCGTCCCGACAGATCTATCACGCACAGGCACACACAGAAACACATCCCCACTCTTATTGATAACATTGCAGTTCCACCCTCAGTTTGTCTAGTAGGCCTCTCCCACCATCTTCGAGAAGCAACTCCATCACCCATCCAGCACTCTACCACTCTCCCTCCCTCTCTCTCCTCTCTCTCTCTCTCTGTCCCATCATATTTCCCATCCTTCAGTTATGTATGGATGTCGACCGATCTCCCTCAAGACATAGCTGGGTCTCTCCTTCTCAACACATATACGAGTCGTTCTACCTCTATAGTTAGGCCTCTGCCTACCCCTCCCCCCACCCCCTCCCCCCACACACACCGATACATCGAGCACTCTAGTCATGTCTCCCTGCCACACACAAACTTGACATGTGCCCTCTAACGTTCCGGTAGGCCAGTCACCCTATATCTTTGACTTGCACACACACACAATTTCGATGGCTCTCTTCATCGATCTCGCACCCACCCACTTGATCCTCTCTTCGACTCTATCGATAGCAATGACCCCTCCCTCTCTTCTCGTGGATTGCCCGACCCTCTATATATGATATGGATAGGCCTCCATTTCACACAAATTGCATGCAAACTTTTGTTTGAGATGTCATCGACACATATTCCCATAAATAATTCACGAAATCAACCCCCCACCCCACCCCCCACCCCCCACCCCAAAACAAAAAACACTCACGAACGCGGTTTATATCTCTCACACACACCCATGTAGGTGGGGGACGTGCACGAAGAGAAGAGGTGCATGCACGGCGCATGTACTCCCGTCTCTTTCCCAACCACACCCGCGCGGGTACACGGTGGAGCTCATTTCTGTACGAAAAAGGCAGCCCACGTGGTAATTTGGCACGTGTACTGGTTGTCCACTTGGTGGAGGGAGGATCGTCTACCACGGGTGAACAAACAAATTGCGACTTGATGCATTATGTTAAATTAAAAAAAGAGGCAAACCATGTGGGGCCTACCTTAGAGGCAAGGCTCTATACACTGGAGTACTTTTGATGTGTCCCGTCAACTCGCAGATTGAGGAGAAGCTTGCTTAGTACGCCGTCTCCCCCGCCCACGGGCGCGGTGGCTCGCAGGATGAGGTGAAGCTTGCTCTGCCTTACGCCCGCTCCCTCGCCCATGCGCGCGGTGGCTCGCAAGACGAGGAGAAAAATTTACTACTCCCTCCGTTTACTCCTCGTCCCTACTACCTTGGTTATAGAGATTATATCATATTGTTTGGAATATATATGTCCTTTAGTAGATTTCAATATGAACTACTAGTACATACTCCAAACACTGATGTATATAGACGTATTTTAGAGTGTAGGTTCACTCATTTTGCTCCGTATGTAGCACTCTCCCTCGCCCCTCGACCCTCGCCCACGTGGTGGACGTGCAGCAATTCATTCGGTCTCATATAGCCAGAACGATATATACTGCACTACCATTATTGCTCGACTTCCCGAAGAGGCGAAGAGCCAATCGCAAGGTTAATATTTTGGAGATGCCAAGCGCAAGGTTATAGGAGAACGAGTAGTAGGTGCCGCGTCATTTATAAATAAAGTTTTTTTTCTTCAGTGGCACGTACGCAATATGATAGGTTCATATGGAGAGAAAAGGAAACCGCTCCACTATATACATAGTCAGGATGGGCCAGCCTACACGGTTGCTTGCTGGGGTTGCTCTCTTCACACTCTCTTGCACAAAACGACTGTGGCCACATCTCTAACATCCCGGCGGATCACGTACGCTGGGGGAAGGGGTGGATGCTTAGTGTAGATGCGGTCGCTATCGCCGACGGCGAAAACCCACTGTCGGCACGTCCCGAAGCCGGTGAGGTTGCCTTCGTCCCTTGCTCACTGCCGCGACATGGGCAGTTGCCGCCTTCCGCCGCCCTCCTCAAGGTTGAGCTACGTCCCTCAGGTACAACTCCCTTTACAGCCGGCTTGCACCACTGCTCCAGCTGCCCACATCACTCCCTGTGGATATTTCTCTACTTCTTTGCCCCGCACATACCTCTACTGGCTTCTACGTACTGTATTAGTGATGATTTTATGTCTCGTCAACTAGTCCCAGTAATCTTATTCTAATCACGCTTCTTCAATTTCTTTGCCACAGCGATGCTCATCTCGATTTTGGTGAAACTGCACAAAATGATCCGATGGTCAAAAGGTTGCAAACTTCATTTATTAGGAAGCTCGAACGTTGCCAGCAAATTGAAGCCTGGTTAGGGTTCACGGTTCAAGGGCTAGGGACTGCATGGATCATTTTTTTTCTTTAGCTGCCTCTGTTCCAAAATAAGTGTCAACTTTAGTAGTAGTACAACTTTGTACTAAAGTTTGCACAAAGTTGAGACACTTATTTTGGAACGGAGGAGTACATATTTGCTATGATCTGTCAATCATTGAGATGCAATAGCATGCATGTTAGTCTCCTTTGTATTTGATGAAATGTTGCAACGGGCAACCTTGGACGCAAGATACATGTAACAGAAGCTGGAAGCTTCATAGCATTGTACAAATTTATCTCGCTGATAAATTATAGTACGTACTATACTAGTACTTCCTCCGTTCCTAAATATAAGTCTTTGTAGAGATTTCACCATGAACCACATGCGGATGTATATAGATGCATTTTAAGTGTAGATTCATTCATTTTGTTCCGTATGTAGTTCACCTAGTGGAATCTCTACAAAGACTTATCTACTCACTACTAGGAATTCTCTATCCTCTCCTTGAGCCACATCATCAAAATTAATGTAGCCGTTAGATGAACTAAATCAGTCCATAATAGCCGTCTGATCTAGACGTTGAGAGGCTCCGCACTAAGCCACATGCAAGCATGCAGAAATACCGTGGCATGCATGTGAGTGGGTTTTAAATCACATCAACATGTCTGCATGCAAGCATGCATCGGTAGCATGCATGTAAGTGAGCTTTTAAGTCCCATTAACATGTCAAAAAGAAAAATATAATACCATTATGCAGTAGGAGTTGGCTGATCTTTTTTCCTTATGTGGGATGATCTAAATGATGATGGGAGTTTATTTAGTTTGGCTACCACATTTGTCATGCGGTTATAGAGTTTTTTTTAGTTCTATGAAATCGATAATTTTGCGCAGAGAGATATACGGCTGTTCGCGGCAATGCACGGGGACTCATCTAGTAATATTTAGGAACGGAGGGAGTACTATGTAAAGAGTTAGGTGTCGCACGATGATAGTGTGAGGTGGGCCATGTAATCACTGAGCCTGTGTGTTTTCACTGCTCTTGCACTCCTCCGCTGTAAGAATGGAGAACATTGTAATCTAGTAGTACCTCCTTTCGCCGAAAGCGTGGGACATCTAGCAATCCTACCACCTCGGTAATAAAGACCAATGAGCCGTCAAATCACACAGACCCAGCAGTAAGTTGGACGGACGAAGCAACCATCACTCTTGCGTCAGTGAGAGGTCGCGTCCGCTCTGCCCGGGCATGATTGCGGCACCGATTCTTTGGAGCGCGCTGACCGTTTCGGGCGGGAAGCGCGCACGGGCGATGGAGGGGCTTTGGGTGGGCCAGGCTGGTCAGGAGCGGGCGTGGCAGCTGTCCGCATGTCCCTACCAGACACGCCCGGAAACGAGAGAATGCACCGACTCTCGTGGCTAAAATCGTACACTACACACCATCTCTCTGTAGGAGTAGGTCGATCTGTCGCTCTCTCTAACACACATGCTGTTAAACACACACACACACACACGCACGCACGCACGCACCTTGGTCCCGTTGCACCTTCTAACGTGACTTATTACACCTAGACGGAGGGAGTAGTAAGTATACGAGATACGGTGGCACACTAACATAAGTCGAATACAAGTGCCCCAAATTTGTGTGCATGTTATAATAAGGATTCACTTAAAATAGTACGTGAGCGAACAGAGGGATCAATTGGACAGTGTTCCCGAGCAGTAGCGAGATGTGTGAGGTAAGATACACCGCTGGCGCTTTTAATTTTTCTTATTAATTTGTTTGTTTCACCCTCTGACTGGTGGGACCCAACGTACTACGTGGAGAGAGGTAAGGTGACTAAGGCTGCATTATTTCTGCACCACTATGGATAGTCTTACCACCAAAGCCACATGACACGATTATGATTGAAATCTCAATGACTCCCACACACACAAAAAAACACGGCATGCTTGTCACATGAATGCAGGAATGTATAAAAGGTTATTTTCCTCTCGTTGAACATAACGGGAGGGTTGTGTAGCTGGTTAGCCTGTTCGCTCATCAAACTTGAGGTCTCGGGTTCGATAACTACACTTGAGCATAATTTGTGCCAGGAGGATTCTTTGATTGGTCAAAATGGATGGATACGGAGCTATACAATCTCGTAGTGACCGTATAATCACCTCATCACGTATAAGCTGCAGCCTCGGCCCTTGTTTTCTAGGGTTTGCACGCTTCACACTCTCTCTCCAGTATATATACACGCTGGAGCCTCAGCGCTTGTAGTTGCTCTCTTCACACTCTCTCGCCCTCTCCAGATCTAAACAAGACTTTGTTGGCCTCTCTCTCCCCTCACTGCTGCTCAAAGAGCCGGCAGGATCCGTCCGCCGGGAAGGGAAGGAGGCTTAACGCTGTCGCCGTCGGCGAGGGAGGGAATCCACTACCGGCGCAGCTGTTCACTTTCACCCAGCGGCGGCGCGGGAGGGCCTCCGACCCCTTCTTCTTCGCCGTCGTCCCATCGCCCACCGAACCACGCCCCAGGAACCTTAAGGTATAATTTACTTACTCCACATGCATTGCTCTAGCTGCATGTATACCATGAATCTAGGACGTGGTTCAAAGAGGAAAGGAGTGGGGGAAAGTAGTGGGAAAAGTTGTATATAGCATGAATCTAGGACGTGGTTCAAAGAGGAAATGAAGGGGGAAAGTTGTATAGCATGAATCTAGGACGTGGTTCAAAGAGGAAAGGAATGGGGGAAAGTTGTGGGGAAAGTTGTATCGCATAAATCTAGGACGTGGTTCAAAGAGGAAAGGAAGGGGCGAAAGTACTAGTACAGACTGGCTATCCAGCACCTACATTGGTCTAAAAGGGAAAACAATGACAAACGCAGTACGCACATCTGTAACGAACTGATCTTTTGTTTTGGGGGACAAGGCTGTAGAGTTTGAGCAAGACTAGATTTGCTGCGCTCACATAGGGAAAGGTGTCTAAAGATAACAAAACTGGGACCAACACAAATATGCTCCTTGGTTGTTTTGTTCTTTGTTGCAACAGACTGTGCATGACCACAGTATATCGGTAGATGCACATGGTGCTGGTGCGTCCACTGTCCCGTGCAACTCATTAGCTGTTGTTAATTTACGGCCCTGTTTGGTTAAAAACTCCCTAGTCCCTACCTGCTTGGTTCCAGGGACTAAACATGGACTAGAGGTTATTCAATGACATGCTAAAAGACCATGTTACCCCTAGTAATGAACTAATAGAGACAAGGTGCGATGCGTGGCAGGGGCAACTGTTGGAAAAAAGTCCCAAAAAGACTCCCTCGGGGTCTTCTTTCTTTAGTCCCAAATGCCCACTTTTAGTCCCTAGAAGTCCCTCCTGTTTGGTTTAGATGGGACTGACATGGAGTTTTTTTAGTCCCTACACCAAAATGTCCCTCTAAACAAACACCCTCTAATAATGCCGCTAGAAAATTGATGCAATGCCATAGTTAAAAGCAAATTACATGTTTAACGAATTTTATTGTTAATATAATCTCTATGTTAATATTAATCAATGCCACCGTTTGAGAAATGCTACTTCCTTGCTTTCTTTCCCATTTAGATAAGGTAGATGCTTCTTTTTGTTGGCTTCTGTGTCATCCACTGTTATTGACCACTAATTGTTTCCTTTGCACCTCTGTGTAAACAGGGTTATCTACTTCACCTCGTTGCCATTGTGACCTTTTGTTGCACTGCACAAAACACTTTTGTTTTAAGAGTGTTTTGTGCAGTTCAACCAAAATGTCACACCGACAACGTTGCTAGATTGCTTGATCTTAGTGGAACTGCACAAGAGGAGATCTTACTTCCTATCCGTGTTGGCAAATTAGGTTCAGATCTTCTTCTTGTGAGTTGTTTGAATTCCGCATCATGAGAGGTCAGTACTAGCCTTCTTTCACATGATTCTGCAGTGTGCTTTCATATGTTGTGCTACTTGTACGATAATGTTGCTTGATTTTAGTGAACTGCACAAATGGAGACAAGACATCCAATCTGTATGTGCACCGTAATATCCCATTGAGGTAAGATAAGGATATTTCACAACTGTTGGCCTGTATTTTGCCACTTTCATCAGAAAATTAAGTTTAGTACTATACTTGTGCTCCCTAATTGACATGCCAAATCTTACATTGAAGGCGAAGCTTGTCTGTTATTGAACCAAGTGATGAAGGGGAAGAACAAGCGGAAGAAAAACAAAAATCAACTCCCGGTGTTGTAATGAAGCACTGGAACTATGATGACACAAGTAATGATATAGTTTTGCATCTTAATTTATTGCTATGGCTGGAACGAGCAATTGTTTTGCCACTGATTTGATGCCACTCTTAATGTAATACGTAATTATCTCTACTTGTGCAAACACGGATCTTCTTTGAAGATACCATATATTTTAGTGGAACTGCACAAGAAGATGTTGGAAACATTAAACTAATCGAGGAGTATATAGTAAGCATGGCCACCACCATAGATAGCAACAGATGGTTCCGGAGAAGTGCTTCATCCGTATGCTCTACACAATAAGCCTCCTGACAAAGGTTGGTACTCGCCCACTGATTTCATCCATATGATTGAGCTTTGTCATCTCTATTGGTGTTGTGCTACTGTTTAGATACTGTCATGAAAAAGTGGTATTGTCCTTGAGAAGTGCTTCATCTGTGCTGTTTTAAATATTTCCTTTCCTTTTTTTCGAGCAAACAGGGATGCTAGCATTTAGTAGTTCTCTTGTCTTTGCACAACAGGATCATCTTCCTCTGAAGAAGAATATGGAGTACGTGAAGTGACTAGTTCCGATTATGCTAGGATGAAGAAGCCCTGTCTATCTTCTCATCAAAAGGAGCAGTTGAAGGATGGTTACATTACTCCCCACAAGACCAAACTAACTTCAGCTCAGAAGGACTGACAAATCTCCATTTTTTTGCTGTGATGCGCGAGTACAATATTGTTCTAGGATTCTTTCTGGTGAGTTCCATTTTTCTAAAAGTGTGCTCTACATGGACCATGTAGGTGCCTGTTTAAACTGTCAATTCATAGTACAGTTTGCTTTATACTAATCACTTTTTTGTATTTGTGCAAACAGGGGTGCTCAGCTTGATTTCAATGGGAACTACACAAAATGTTCATGAATACATCGAATCATTCATTTCCACCACAAGAAAGGAGGTGCCGATAAGTTCAAGGCGTTGCCCTTGTCGGAAAAAAGTTCAAGGTGTTGGAACATATAAGGGCGAAATCATACAAGCTACGCGCGAATTTGGTTGATTTTGGTGGAACTGCACAAAAAGAACAGCTGGTTTATTTAGCACGAGGTGCCATGTCAATGTCCGAACTGATGGCAAACCCTTCCCATTCCACAATCGTAGGCATTTGATATTTTGGAATGGGACAACCTTGTCAAATTTTGCTCATTGATTTTAGCAAGACATGTGTTTGATATTTTCGAATGGGACGCCCTTTGCTATCAGCAGCGTCGATCAATTTTTTCTTTATTCTTTAGTTGTGAAGTAAATATTGCCTCTGACATGTGAGTCGCTGAGATGCATAATCATCGACTGTTTTGAATGTTCTCTATGAATTGCCAGCCCTGTGTGTTTGATTGCAATGTACAGAAACGCTAAAAAGCTGCTCAAACTCTTTGTACTCCTTTTGTTCCTTTTTACTTCGCACATTGTGAAAGTGCATACTTTTTTGTATAAGATTGGTCAAAGTAGAGATACTTTGACTGCAGACAAAGCTTGTATGCAGACTAGAAAGGACCGGAGGGAGTACATGTGAAACTGCTGCAAACGAGGTGATCACCCTGGGAATAATGCTAGTACGTATTGTTTTGCATGTTGATCCAATGCCAGTGATACAGGAATTCAAACTAATCGAAATAAATTCATTCATACTCGGCCTCGGCGGAGCCGGCGATGTCCTCTGTCTCGTTGCCGCCGGGCGGCGCCTCGGCGGAGCGGTAGAAATCCCCCCCCCTCGTTGCCGGCAGGGTGGGGCCTCGGCTGAGCCGACGATGTCCTCTACCTCGTTGTTGGCGGGGCGGGGCCTCGGCGGAGCCGCCGGTGTCTTCTGCCTCGTTGTTGGCGCCGCGGGGCCTCGGCGGAGCAGGGCCTCCTCGACGCCAGCGGAGCGGGGACTCGTCGGAGCCGGCATTGTCCTCTGCCTCGTCCTCAGTCTCGCCAAACAGTGCCTCGCCCGCTTCATCGCCCACTTTGTAGGCGGCCGTAGCCTCCGCCACCCGCATGCGGTACCGCCAGCGCTCGAGGCGGCCCTTGCGGACGGAGAGGTACAAGTCAAGCAGTGCCTCCTGCTCCGCTCGCTCCGCGGCGATCTGCTCCTCCGCCTGCAGGTGCTCCTGGAGGAGATGGTGGTTGTAGGCGGCGTCGGCCTGCGCCTCCCGGAGCCGCTCCTCACGCATCTGCCTCAACGTGTCCATTGGGCACGGGCCTCGCCGATGGTCATGGTGCAATGCACCAGCGAGGATGGCGCGGAGGAGGGGGTTGGCGCCGGATAGTCGACTACCATGTTCTCCATTGAGACGTCGTCGTCCTCCGGCTGCCTGTCAGCCAGCCGGTCGGCAGCAATGGCTGCCGTCTCCTTATGGTCCGTCGTCCGCCCGTCCTGAAGAGCGCTGGAACGCGAGGAAGCCATGGTGGGCAGTAGTGGTGTGGACAGGAGAAAGGGAACGGATGCGAATGACTGCGGCTATGACCGGTGCAGCAGTTTATATAGCAATGGTGGGCGGCGGAGGGACGGACGTGTGGCGCCGGAGTAGCCGCCTCGGCAACCACGTATCATTAATGTGGGCGGCAGATGGATGGACGGACGGCACTTGTGTCGTTTGAAGGCGGAGCAATCGCCTGCACCGGGAAGCGGGGCGGGTGGCGCTGACTGTTTCGGGCGGAAAGCGCGCGCGGGCGAGGAGATGACTTTACTTGGAGAGGATGACAATGGGGACCCACCAGGGCCATAGCCTCACGTACGCAAGTGCCTCCTTATTATATATATATATATAACTATAATTTATTTTGCTTCCTCCTGGTTTCCTGACATCAAGGTCCCACACCATTGCCAACCTATGTACTCCCTCCTTTCTGGTTTATAGGGCTTATCTCAAAATTTTAGTTTTTCCATTTTATAAGGCTCAATTTGGTTGTTTTCCATCACATGTTCAGATTCCAAGGTGCATTAAATCATTGCATGCAAGTATTAAGAGAAAATTGACCAATGCATGTACTTTATGCATGCATGCATTGCAATTAATGCATTGATAAACATAATTTTTTGAGGATAACAAGAGCATTAATTAGGTGCTTTTGCAAAACTACAAAAAGTATTCCACCACTCGCCATCTACCTTGATTGGTGAGATTTTTGAATTGAGCATTATAAACCAGAAAGGAGGGAGTAGTCAATAAACGAGAGAATTGCACAAGAAGCGGCCGACAGCTGGGACCAAGCAGCTCGAGCAGTATTTGTGTTTTTGAGGTGTGAGCACTGCAGAGTTTTTTGATGTTTAGCCCGGATATTAATTTTTCTCCTCTGAACAACAACGAAAACATCGCTGCAGGTATTAACTGGGCGGGCTGTGGCCCGTCTAGCCCAGGCCAGATATCCAGCCCAGATATTAAATTTTTTTCAAGCTGAAAATGGCTAGCCCAGCTATACTTTTTTTAGGAATACCCAGGCAAGGTCAAGTTGTTATTCTCCGCCCCGCTGGGCTGCAAATCTTTTCTAGGAGGGATGCATTAGGCTTAACAAGAAAATGGGCTTTAAGAAATAATAAATGGGATGTAATTATAAAAACTAGGCAGTAACTATAAAAAAATGCACCAAACACGTAATTACTTTATAAAATATTATTTTTGGATATTGAAAATTTTAATTTCATTAATTGTTGCGAGCGCAATGTTTTGTTCGATTTTTACATAATATAAATTTATATTTAAATTGTATTTAATCTGACTAGAAATTTCGGAATAAAAATATTTCGGATCCCATCAAAATGTGGGAAATTTTATTGAATTCTGTTTTGAACGGTTGGTTGAAATGGGCTGTACTTTTAACAAACTGTAAATGGACTGTAGTAAATTCCATTAGAATTCAAAAATGGGCTGCACATTCTTACAAATCTCAAATGGGCTATAAGTTCTCTGCCACACACTTCTGGCCTTACTAAGTTGACGCGTCCCCTAAAAAAAAGAGTTGACGCGTATGCAAGGCTTTGTCAACTTATAGTTAACACATGGTTCTAGCAGCAGTGGCCGTTGGATGTCCATCCAATGGATGCCATGCTTCTTCTTCAATCTCAGATATTCTAGCTTCACCCGCCCAAAAAATGATTCCTCCCCCTGACATCTGGGGCGCACCGTTTCGGAAGCTGACCTGTGGGCCTACTAAGTTGACGTACCAAGGGCTTTGTCAACTTAGTCAATAATAAACGATTCTAGCTGCAGTGACCGTACGATGTCCATCCAACGGCCGTCGTGCTTCTTCAACCTCTGGTCTTCTTGCTCTAGCCGCCCAAAGCAGCGCCGGTCGTGTCGCCTGCTCCTGCCTCCCGTGGCCGGCTGTGCTGCCGCGGAGGC
Organism: Aegilops tauschii subsp. strangulata; assembly: GCF_002575655.3. Taxonomy (NCBI): domain Eukaryota; kingdom Viridiplantae; phylum Streptophyta; class Magnoliopsida; order Poales; family Poaceae; genus Aegilops; species Aegilops tauschii. Next base: position 84,871,688 of record NC_053040.3, read on the forward strand.
CTCACCGCCCCCTACTACTCCCACCGCTGGCCAGGCCATCCCTCCACTCACCCACACCCCCTGTTATTCTGCGGCGACGGCAGCGCAGCCGAACCAGTGAACCCTCGAACTCCTCTCCGCGTGTGCATCCACTGCCGCGTCTTCCCCGGCTCCGCGTCGTCCCCTTCCTAGGCCTCACCGTCGTCCACCGCCGTGGTCCTCTCGGCACGGCGTGGTCAACGTGGTCAAGGAACGACTTCCATCGGACACGGACTATACGTGGAGAGGCTGACAGCTGGGTCCATGGCAGCCGCAAGTAAGTGCCTCCTTATTACGCGCAAAATAATTATTCCTCCACCTAACAGCGAGGACCCACCGGACGGGCCACCGTATTTCATGAAAAAATGATTCGCCCCCTGACTGCTGGGACCCACCAGCTACATCTTCGCACGCAAGGAAGTGCGTCCGGGAAAAAAACGATTCGCCCCCCTAACTGCTGGGACCCACCAGCTACATCTTCGCACGCAAGGAAGTGCGTCTGGGAAAAAAACGATTCGCCCCCCTGACTGCAGGGACCAACCAGCTACACCTTCACACGCAAGGAAGTGCGTCCGGGCAAAAAAACAATTTGCCCCCCTGACTGCTGGGACCCACCAGCTACATCTTCGCATGCAAGGAAGTGCCTGACAGTCGGGACCCACCTGGTCGAAGCGTACGTAGCGTTGTTATTCTGGTCGCGAACGTGTACGTACATATATACTGGTCGATGTAGAGGCGCCCACGTGTCATAGTAGAGGCGCGTGCGTGTCGTAGTAGAGGCGCGCACGTAGCATGTACACGTACGTACAGCGGCCAGTGTGCAAGAAAGAAAATACGGCCACATATGTGTACATACGGGCGGGGTCTCGAACACCTACTCGCGCATACGTACGGCCAGGGCTCGTGTACATGGCTGGGTCGGAATGGAGAAACAGCGTCGTCGTCGTGTTCATGGGGAGGCAACAGAATGCGTCGTGTTCATGGGGAGGCAACGGAATGCGTCGTGTTCATGGGGAGGCAACGGAATGCGTCGTGTTCATCGGGAGGCAACGGAACGCGTGGGAGCCAACAGGCTGGGTCGGAACGGAATGCGTCGTCGTGTTCATCGGAAGGGCTTGGATGGAACAGGCGATGGAAACAAGGCCTGGCATACCGCAGAACGGAGGAAACGGCCTTGTGTTCGACCGGCCACGTTCGAAACGGGATCCTGTTCATCGGGAGGGGTCTGGCGTACCGCAAAACGGAGGAAACGGACCTCCTATGGTCGAAACGGGGGTCCTGTTGATCGGGAGGGGTGTGGCGTACCGCAAAACGGACAAAACGGACTTGTGTTGGAGCGCTACGGTCGAAACGGGGGTCCTGTTCATCGGGAGGGGTGTGGCGTACCGCAAAACGGACGAAACGGACTTGTGTTGGAGCGCCACGGTCGAAACGGGGGTCCTGTTCATCGAGAGGGGTGTGGCGTACCGCAAAACGGGACTCCACGGGATACTGTTCATCTCCATCGTCGACCTCCTCCAGCCTCCACGGGCTACCGTCGACCTCCTCCAGCCTCCACGGGCTCCTATTCATCCAGCCTCCACCGCGCGCTACTCCACCGGCTACTGTTCAACCACCCCTCCACGGGCACCCCTCCACCGTCTACTGTTCATCCAGCCCTCCACACCACAGGGTCTTGTTCATCCAGAGGCAACGCCACCGCTCACTGTTCATCCAACCCCCCCTGCCCCGCAACGCTCACTGTTCATCCAGAGAGGCAGTATCCATCGGCTTCAGTTAGCAGCAGTAACGAAGGAATCGCTCGATCGGGTCCTGTTAACAGCCATCGATCAATCGCTCGGGTTCAGTAACGCGTAGCCTGCAGTGCAATCACTCGGGTTCAGTTAGAGCCCAACACCTCGCTCAGGTTCAGTTAGAGCCAACGCCTCGCACACACGCGCGTACGTGTACGAGAGAAACGCGCATCGCTCGGCCCCCGACCTCCCACCGTAACCGGGAACTCGCCGAAATTTTCCTCGCCCTCGCTTCTACCATGATTTTTTCCGTCATGGACGGCCCAAAGAATGTCATGTAGCTGCGTCTCCGGCCCTCCCAAGACGAAAAGCCCATTTTATGTCATGATTTTTTGTCATAGAAGTAAGAGCCCACCACATCTATGATGATACCGGGTTTTGTCACAATTATCGTCATAGAAGTGTCATATGTATGACAGAAAAAAAATTCGTTCGGCCCAAAATGTCACGGATGTGTCTTTTTTTTGTAGTGCATGTGGAGGACTCGGCGTACATCACGAGCTACCAGAGTCATGGAGGACTCTATCCCCACTGGTGATAAGCCGACTATATATGATTTGTAACCCTAGGCCCCGAGTATGTTATAGAAGCCTGGGGGCTAGTTCGTCGATAGTATACACACATGCACAATGCCTGGTATTCACGTGTACTTTGTACACACCCCTATCACTAATATATATACAGTACCAGGAGTAGGCTTTTTCCTCAACTGCAAGGGTCCGAACTTGGGTAAAACTTTGCCTCGTATTACCATCCAGCCTAACAGTCAGGGATATCCTACCGAATGATCTGATGGAATCATATCTGCCAACTACTAAGAGAGAGAGATGTGTCTGTGGGGGGGGGTAATGTGTGTGAGAGAGGCCTAAAGATAATGTGCGTGCGGGAGACACGTAGGCACATATATGTGCGTATAGAGGGCTAGTAGAGACCGTGCGTGTGTGTGTATGCATGCGAGAGAAATAGTGTTTTCCAACTGAGATTAGTGAAAAGAGTGGTACATAGTAGTCAGAAAGAGAGAGAGATACAGAGAGAGTGTGTGCATGAGACACCCCGACACCCCGGGAGAGATTGTGAGCATGTGTGAAAGAGAAATGGCGATGTATATAAAGTGTGTGCACTTATGCGTTAGATAGAGAGATATATAGCGTGTTTGTGAGAACGGGCCGACGCATAGTGCATCTACGTGTAAAAGGCGGTTCTACGCATTAAATTAAAATATAAATGGAATTATTATTTTTGGATGAGATCATGAATTTTGCAATTTGCGTATGAAAGAAAATCGTCTATCACACACCCATACTCTATTGAATTCTAGCATGTGCATGTGTTTATTTCATATTATTGATCCATAGAGTGAGAGCGGTTTGAAATACAGGCAATGCATTGCTTTTGCGATTCATATATAAACATTAATTAGTGCACTCCATGTTGTTAGTGTCAAGCACTTTATACATTTGCCACTTACATGGATACATTCCAAATTGCTAGCTACGAAATAGAATACATGTTGAATTCAACATAAAGGGGGTTTCGAAGATTTGAATTCATAGGAAGTGCATTCATCTATTTGAACCCGAGATAATGGCATTTGTAAATCAGATCTAAAAGGGGGCATCAATCTTTGTTGTGCGTTTGAACATGCTATATATTCATATGCATGTCTAACTATTTTTTTGCAACCAAGGAGATTATATCTGGAACCATGCATGAACTAAGGTAAGTTGCATATTTTTTAATATATACTCATGTACAATGTATATTCAAATGCACCCCCTCCATTCCAAAATAATCGTAGTTTTAGGATTTTCAAGAGTAAATATTTGTGAAGTTTGACAAATCCTGAAAGTTCAATTCAAGAGAACCGAAAACGTTAATGCTTCTGCTCCCAAATATTGAACGAAGCACCAAATAAGCCTCTGGTCACCTGAAACCGCACGAGACTAATGTTTGGTGGCAGGAAATTACTGTCCTGACTCTGGCACGTGTAGCCAATCGGCCCGATGTCCAAAGGTCTAAACCGGGGTAGGTTTGTAACTTCACCAAGATGCCAGTCTCAACTGCCTTCGAGAAGCATTCATACGCCGTGGGCGTCTAAACACCCATGCGCTCGGCCAAAATCTATCCCGCCCACCATTTGGGACACCTGAGATTACTGGCCTGCCCCCAACCCACAATATGTCCGAAATTTTAGATGGGGGCAAAGTTTGTAACTTTCCCCAAATTTCAAACAAGCGCGTCCCAAACCAAAACATTGTTCACACTTAGTCCCCCTCCCTCCATTTCCCCATTCGTACTCCGTGGGCACCAAAACGCCCTCTCCACCAGCTGCGAAACCCCAGCCTCCTCCGTCCTCCACCCCCATTGCGCCCAATCCACCACCACCCTCCTCCATCCCGCCGGAGCCGATACCCCGACGTCGTCGTCCAACGCAGCCGCAACCGCAACGCCCTCAAGGACTTAGCAGCTAAAGCCGAGGCAGAGCTGCCTCCACGACGCCGACGCTGACGTGCGCCATACCAGAACCACTTCGACCACGCTATCCTGCGCCTCACCGCTGCTGCTCCACTGTCGCAACTGTCCACCGCTCCGGAGCTGTTCCGGCTACACCATCGTTCGCCGCCTCGGATCTGGTTCCCCGCCGCCGACAGACGGCCACCGCACCACACTCAACAACTTGGCCATGGGTTCGTCCAAGGCTCCACCGTCCTCCACAACTTCTCGTTTCCAGCAAACCATAAGAAGATCATTGGAAAAACAGAAGGAGGACACAACACTACCAGTAGAAAGAGGTACTCCTCTTCCCTTATTCGTGCAAATCTTACGTCTCTGCTCACACCGTATTCATCCCATGAAATAAACTAGTTGAGTTCTACGTACTGCATCTTCTTCGTGATACTAAATGCACAAGGTTTCCTCCCATTTACTATTTCACCTTTGCTAGAGGTCAGTAGCCCGCCTGGATTTCAATTCAGGGTCAATCGAATCGCAATTAAAAGAAGAAGCACCCGCTTAGGCGCGCAGAGCACCTAGTCCGCCTAGTCGCCGGGGAAGCGGTGCATCGGTGTCTATCATAGGGGTGTGGGGCGCAGGACCTGCTTGCACCCAATCTGGAGGTCAGCGGGGCTTGAAGGGATGGCCGGGGGGCGGTGCCAAGCACGGCGGTGCGGTGAGGTCGAGGGGAGGGCGGAGGCAGGGGACTGGGCCGGTGGTCGCTGGAGTTTCGAGGAAGATCATAACACTGACTGGCTGGAGGTAGATGAAGGCGATCTGCCCATTCTTTGTACATCGGACGGTGCAGAAAAAATGGACTGACTTATTTGTTTTCAGTCGACTGTTATTTTCATAGGATCGTACCTTGTGGTGTGCTGGATGAGCATCTGCATTTCCCAGCCATCCTTGTGCTCATATTTAAAAATCCTAGAATCTAGTAATTTCGTGTGCCATGCATGTTGTAGAGCTATCATATGTCTCCCGTCATTTATTTCTCACTGACCTGCTATCTGCTACCTTTACACTGTACTACTTGTGCACACACTTCACCCATACTCACACTATTGTTTTTTATGCATGGGTATTTCAGACTCTGACGTAGTGTTGATGAATACAAAAAAGAAAAGACAGAAGTCGCTCTAGTGTAATTCGAAGATAAGCACTAAGCGTCTCAGCGCTCCAAACGGTGTAGTGCCAGCAGATGGAGATAGTAAACGTAGCTCTGCAGTTGATGATCTCAATTGCCACACACAACCATCCCAGGTGCTTGCTTTAACTTTGCGCTGTCAAATGTGGTTGCATGTTGCATATGGTGTCTAGCTTGTATTGCTTCCAATTTGGTTAAATTGCATCAGCTTACATTGCACATTATACCTTTGATAATGACATGCCTTCCAGCTTTTGATACATACTACATATGTCTATTAACCATGTTCGTACATCAAACTAATGCTCTTTTGTATCCCTCATCAATCACTTATGATGAGACAGTCACCCCAGTGGGTTACTATGAGACGCGCTGCTCATTTAAAGAGTGCAGTGTGATCCTCCCCACATGATTCTCAAGAAACGGCAAGGCTAAATGAAGATAGTCAACGTAGCTCTCTAGTTGATGACCGCAATTCCCCCACACCACCATCGCAGGTGCTTGCTCTTACTTGGCAGTGTGATATGTGGTTGCATGTTGCATATGGTGTCTACCTTGTAATGCTTCTAATTAGGGTAAATTGCATCTGCTTAGTTAACACATTATACCTGTGAATATGACATGCCTTCCTGTTTTTGGTACATATTACGTCTTTCTATTAACCATGTTCTTACATCAAACTACTTTTCTTGTGTATCCCTCATCAATCACTTCTGACGAGACACCTTCAAGTTGATAGTGTAATATTGGTTGCATCTTGCATATCATTTCAAACATGTATTGCCTCTAATTTGTTGAAGTGCCACTTATAATGAGACACATTTAACTTGGTAGAGTGATTTTGGTTGGATCTTTCATATGGTGTCTAGATTGCATTGCTTCCAGTTTGTTGAAATGCCTTCTACTTAGCGTTTTAAGTACATATTCCATCCTCCTACAATGTGGTTGCCATACATAAAAGTTGTGTTCGTCAGTATCATGCATCAACGAATTTGGAAGTGTGAATTTCATTCCTTTTTCTTGTGTGTTTACTTGACAAGGAAAAATCTAAAAGGACGAAGGCACGGAATGATGGTGGTCCTCTGGAGCAACCGAAATAGATGATCTCTGCAGATTCTCCTGCTACTCCTACTGCAGTGCAAGTTCCAAATCTCATCTCCCCTACTCCACAACCCCAGGTGCTTGCTCTAACATGGCAGTGTGATATCTGGTTGCATGTTGCATATGGTGCCTAGCTTGTATTGCTCCTAATTTGTTAAATTGCATCTCCTTGTTTACACATTATACATGTGAATATGACACGCCTTCCTGTTTTTGGTACATACTACATCTGCCTATCACACCATTGTTCTTACATCAAACTACTGTTCTTGTGTATCCTGCATCTATCGCTTATGATGAGACAGTCACGCCCGTGGGTTAGTATGAGACGCGCTACTCTTATAATTAAAGAGTGCAGTTTCATCCTCTCCACATGATTCTCAAGAAACAGCAAGCCTAAATGAAGATATTGAACTTAGCTCTGTACTTGAAGACCGCACTTCCCCTACACCACCATCGCAGGTGCTTGCTCTAACTTCGTAGTGTGATATGTGGTTGCATGTTGCATACGGTGTCTAGCTTGTAATGCTTCTAATTAGGGTAAATTGCATCTGCTTAGTTTACACATTATACCTGTGAATATGACATGCCTTCCTATTTTTGGTACACACTGCATCTATGTGTTAACCATGTTCTTACATGAAACTACCTCTCTTCTGTATCCTGCATCAATCACTTACGATGAGACACATTTATTCGTTGCATATTGCATATTATTTCTAGCCTGTTGCTATGTATTGCTTCTAATTTGGTCAAATACATTTGTTAGGCCACCCTTTTAATCTGGCAGAGTGATATTGGTTTCATCTTTCATATGGTTTCTAGCTTGCATTGCTTCTAACTAGTTCAAACACCTTGTGCTTAGTTTACACTTTATACATCATACATGCCAATATGTCATGTCGTCCTGTTTTTCATACATATTCCATCCTCCTATCATGCGGCTGTCTTACATGAAAGTAGTGTTCGTCAGTATCATGCATTAATGAGTTCTGAAGAGCAAATTTTATTCCTTTTTCTTGTGGGTTTGACTTGACAAGGCAAAATCAAAAAAGAGGAAGGAAAAGAGTAAGGAAGGCGATGATGGTGGTCCTCTACAGCAACGTAAACGGAGCATCTGTTTGGATTCTCCTTGTATTGCTAGTGCATTACAAGTTCCAAGTCTCCGCTCCCCTACTCCACGATCCAAGGTGCTTGCTCTAACTTGGCAGTGTGATATCTGGTTGCATGTTGCATATGGTGTCTAGCTTGTATTGCTCATAATTAGTGTAAACTGCATCTGCTTAGCTTACACATGATACGTGTGAATATGACACGCTTTCTTATTTTTGGTACATACTATATCTGTCTATCACACCATGTTCTTACATGAAACTACTCTTCTTGTGCCTGCATCAGTCACATATGATGGGACACCTTTAAGTTGGTAGTGTGATATTGGTTTGCGTCTTGAATATGATTTCTAGCATGTAGCACTACTGCAGGATGCTACTAACGCGGCACTACGATCAGAGACCCTTCGACAAAATTATGTGCGATGCCATAATCGCAAACGGTGGTGTAAAAAACCGTCAAAAAAGGTGCAAAACGTTTGCGATGGAGAATGCATCAAACACGGTTCAGATTTTAATTGTGTGTGCGATGCAGGGCATACGCTTCAGCTCAACTAACCGTTGGCGATGAGGAGGAACAAAAGAAACGGGCAGCTAAATGAAGGTGTGTGCGACATACAGCATACAGTTCACTCGGATGAACTGTTTGTGATTAGGCAACACAAAATAAACGGTCAGCCAGATCAAAGGTGTGTGCGATATACAACATGCGGTTCACTCGGATGAACTATTTGCATTGAGACATGAGAACAGAAACGGTTCAAATGAACAAGATGTGTGTGATACGAGGCAAACAGGTCTGTAATCGGAAACGTGTGCGAAGACCGATAACAACACAGACGATTACTGCTAACAAGCCGTGTGTGTTGTGAGCAAACGATTGCTGGTATACAATTGTGAGTGATTGATGAAAACATCACCGACGGGTTCCATTGTTTAGTCCGTGTGCGATGTGATTTTCTTTGTCCGCACAACATTTATGCTCTGTCTACAGAGCATCAACATATATACTTAAAAAGACAGCATTGCATAACCAAATTAAGCATACAATACACAAGTGACTACACACATAACATTTCCACACACCAAAGAAAGCAATTACATGCATACTAAAGTAGGAGAAACGAGGATCTAATCATCTACTTATTGTTGCGATGACGCTTGCCATTGCTCTGCTTCCGGCTGGATCCCTGGCCGTTTTGGGGAAGGAGGCACTTCCTCATGTCAACGATCTGCCTATACATGTCATAGCTCGTGTACGCCTCCTTGGCCGCGTACATGACGTGAGCTTTGTCGAGTTTCTCCATCCAGGCCGAGTGCCAGGCACGCTTGTCCTTCTTGCACGAATCCTTCATGTCTCTGTAGTAGGGGTCACTGGTGCGCGTCGGTCCTAAACAAACGGTTTTTAACCCATTTCCGCGACGGCATTTGGAACCGTCGCCAAGTGAGTGTGGGCGATAGGGGGGTCCTTCCCACACGACCCATAAACCGTCGGGGATATGCCCTCCTAGCACACACGCTCGGCAAAATGAGGTCGTGTGCGACTGGCGAGCGCTCAAATACGGAAATACGTGAAGTAGAGCTAAAAAATACAATTATATGGTGAAATTGTTTCCGGTCGCAAGTACAGCCCACACAGTCAGTCCCCACTAAACGTTTCCGTTCGTATGTACATCCCACACAGTCGCTCAAAGGAAAACGTTTCCGTTCACAAGTACATCACACACAATTTTTTCCGTTAAATTGTTTGTGATAGCGTTGCCATTGCACACGATATTAATAATTTTATTGTTTGCGTTATTGAATGCATCACACACTGTGTGTAGAAGAAACTGTGTGGTCAAGGTTGTCCATCACACACACTTTTTATGTGGTAAACGTTTGCGCAAGGTGGCCTAACGCAAACAGTTTTCAAGAAAGTCGTGTGTGCACTGGAGATTGACCACACACGTAGTGGATCCTAGAAACGTTTCTGATCTCCACGTATATCGCAGACGCTTCGCTTTCGCAAACAGTGTGCAGTGTAATCCCTAATTAATCCCTAAATTAAAAATCACATGTTTTGAATTAGAAAGTAGGCAATCACTTATTTCATATCCAACCATGTTTATTACAAATATAGGTTCAACCACGAATCCATAATTCGATGCACAGGTACATATACTGAAGAACTATAGAAGCACCAAGTAAAGAATGATGAACCACAGTTGTACTAAAGACTGTAAAGAGAGAGGCGAAAGACATTCTGGTTGCTAGAGAAGGTGAAGCGGAATGCCCATATTGTGCCCTCCTCCATGCGTAATGCGCGCACGACTCTAGGCCAACCCCTTGTGATGGCTGCCTGTCCATCCTTCACTGTCTTCATTAGGACTTCTCGATGCTCATTGTAGTCTGGATGAAATACTTTAACCTTCATTGCGTGTCCACCAATCATGTACTTTGCGAGGTAATCTTGAGTGAACTGCTTCGGGAACCACTGGGAACGAAAAAGATTCAGACATTGTTGTCTAACAACTCATTATGGGTAGTAAAAAGAGAAGGCTGCAGAGTTTGTAGTTACCATCCTACAGCTCACTGTTGTGTTGGATAGAGCATAAACAAATAATTTGCTTGCCACCATTCGTATCTTTTTGCTAATAATCCTTATCAGTTTCCTCACTTGATGCTTGTTCATCAATATCTCATTGCCCCATACGCAAAAAGGGTCGATGCGTGGATCCTTGCCAAGGGCATATGTACCTACAAGCAACAAGTCAATATTAGAAGCTAACTAGTGTCCAGGTCTGGATCTATATGCACTACATTATGGAACGACGGGGGGAGTACAAGCCGAGGGATGAAGCTAACCACGGCGGAAAATGGTGGCCACTCCCGTTGTTGTCCTGCATAAGTAGTGGAAAGGCATGATAAGTATAGCAATCTTAACATCAAACAAATATAGCAAAGGTAAACAACATCATCTCCAAATGATAGCTTGAATGTCTTGGTTTCAGCATGTTGTTAAAGCAGATATAAAATGGAAGGCAATGTTACCGACAGCAGGCTTAACAGCCATCAAATATTGCAATTCAAACTGGTATTGTTGAAAATGAATAGAACGTAGGTAATGCTTAAACATCACACTGGATAAATGTGTAAAACTGAAATAAAGGGCATGTGTTAACTACACCAGGAATAACTAGAACCAAATATAGCCGTTCAAACTGGTATTGATGTAGTCGAGCGGCACAGTTCCGACTTGCACATAATGAACAACACATTGTGAATGATTGAAATAAACAAGGCATAAATAACCAATATAACAACCAAATATAGCCATTGAAAACTGGACAGAGTCTCACTGCAACCAACCTAACAAGCAAATACAGATAAACAGGGCATATGCTTGAAAACTAGACAAATGCTCACTGCAACCAACCTAACAAGTAGATAAAGATAAACAAGGCATCTGCTTGATAACTGGACAAATGCTAAAAAAAGCAACCTAACAACCAAATACAGATAAACAAGGCATCTGCTTGATAACTGGACAAATGCTAAAAAAAGCAACCTAACAACCAAATATAGATATACAAGGCATCTGCTTGATAACTGGACAAATACTCACTGCAACCAAACTAAGAAGCAAATACAAATAAACAAGGCATCAGCTCGATAACTGAAAAAATGCTCACTCCAACCAACCTAACAACCAAATACAGATAAACAAGGCATCTACTCACTATAAACAACCAAATATAGCCATTCGTGAAACTAAAGTGGACAATTCATACTTAAACATCACATAGACCTATTGAACAATACATTTTTGCATAACTGAAATAATTAAACACAGCACAGTTAAAGCACCGCACGGCAAATGCTACTACAATAAAGGGTACGGGTTGGCAAGCTAGAAAAGGTAGATTTGCTGATAGAATGTTGTCTCACATTTCATGGACGGGATCCTTCCAGTTGGAAGAGCACAGACCCATGGTGCAGTCTCTGATGTCACAGATGGGCTGTTTCACCTTGGAAGAACCTTCGTGGGTGCCCTCCTCGTGGTCGTGGTCGTGGTCGTGGTCGATGAGATCTGACTTGGCAATTGAGGATCCCAAGCCGCCGCCGTAGAACGTGTCCTTCAGAAGTGACAAAATGGGCTCGATGGCGTATAAAGCTCGCAAATCCTTGACTGCTTGGCGGAGGAGATCAGCGGCAGGGCCGTCGAAGAGATCGATGGCGGTTGAACCAGAGGGTTTGGGGATGGACCACTTAACCTGTGACATGGCCCGCGTGAAGCCGTCGGTGTGGACGAGCTTGATGTCGTAGCCAGCTTTCCTGAGATACAGTAATACGCTAGCCCGCTGACATGAAGCCTTCGGCATGGCAACATAGTCAACGTCTTCGCCGGCTTCGACAGCGACGTGTTGCTTTGGGATCGACAGGTCGGGGCAAACGACGGCCACCTCGCCAACATCCGCCGGAGAGGCCATGATAAACCTCTTCTTGGCCGAACGCTCGTCGGGCTCCCCGGGATACGTGGTCGAGCTTAGGCTGCGACATTCTGGAGCAGGGGATGTGGATTTGGTGGGGAGGGACACCGCAGGCCTCATCTAAAAACTCAGGGGAGTGGGGCGACGGTATGGGAATCGCTGGGTAACCTGAACTTTATTATCTAAGCTAAGAGGAACGGGCAGACCGGCAGGGTTGGCGGCGGCGCCGGTGGCAGCCGTGAGCTAGGGTTCGAGGGGGGAGGGGGGCGGGTGGGGGACTATGTAGGGGGTGGTGTTTGAGGATATGCCGCGACTACTGAAAATTTTAGTAATGGTGGGTGGAGATGGTGGTGGACGAGGGAGGGCGGTTCAAATGCCTCGGCTACTGCAATTTCACTATAAGGTCGGTGCTGGAGGAGTGTGGGCAACGGTTGAAGTACGGCAGCTACTAAAATTTGGATAAAGGAATTGATGCGGGGAGGGAGTGCCCAAGAACGCCCACGGTCCAATAACAATATGTGTGTATGATAATAAGGAAAAGTGGCGCGGATCCGCCGATTTTGGCAACGCTCAAGGCGGGTAGTTTGTTTTTTATATTTCTATCTAGCTAGTCTATCGCACATGGTTCGTCCTAATTTCCAAATAAACTTACCCACCTTTAGCTTGCACAGGTGGTGGTTTTACAGTGCACTTGCATTGCACACGGTTAAGCCAGTACCTCCACCCTTTGCTCGCGCTTGCGCGGCCGTGGTGATTTCAGCGCACTTGCACGGTCGTGGTGATTTCAGCGCACTTGCATCGCACACGGTTGAGCTAGTACCTCCACCTTAATTTGCTCGCGCTTGCGCGGTCGTGGTGATTTCAGCGCACTTGCATCGCACACGGTTGAGCCAGTACCTCCACCCTTTGCTCGCGCTTGCGCGGTCGTGGTGATTTCAGCGCACTTGCATCGCACACGGTTGAGCCAGTACCTCCACCTTAATTTGCTCGCGCTTGCGCAGTCGTGGTGATTCAAATTGCACTTGTATCGCACACGGTTAAGATATTATACCCCGTGTCCGTTGGGGTCATCAGAGTCTTTGCAGCAAAAAATAACGTTAGAGAGGGTCAAAAGACAGCCACACACTAGCATGTGGCCCAAATATATATGAGTGAAAAGGGTGGTATGTGATGTTCAAAATTCCAATGCACAACTTTGACCCCGCGGGCCCACGGTTGGGCGCGTCGTTGAAGATCGATGACAGGGGCCAGAAGTCAAGAACCACCTGGAAGTGGCCAAATATATGTACGAATATTGGGGATGTTTAAAACTTTAAATACACAATGCGTAACTTTGGTGGCACCTGCCTCGCAAACCCGAAAGCACCCTAACAACCACCTAGCTAGGATATATATAATGACATAATGTCGTACCTAGCTAGGATGCTTGGCCCACCACCTCCCACTTCGTGTCAGCGGGGCGGATGCACGTAATGATTGATACTTTGGTCATACATGCATGTCGCCATGACCTACCATAAGACGGACCAATGAATCTTTCATTTGCTCAAATGACAGTTGTTATTGTCGATAAACCGCTTGGGCCAATAGATTGAACCATCATAAAAATCGCACGAGAGGGACCACAAAACCAGCACCTCTTCCATGCGGCCCAAAATGATGTATGTTGGGAAGGGGTGATGTGTGTTTTCAATATAGAATAATGTACAATTTAGATGTGGTGCCTACCTCTCGATACAGACAACAACCATGAAGGCAAGGTAGTTAAGGACGAGATACGTACGCAGGGTTTGATGTAGGTCGAACCCAGCAATCCGAGCATCTGGGAGGGAATCCTGAAAACGCATGAGCTCAAGCTTTGGTTGACCGACATTTGACGGTGACCGGCCCTAACACGAACTAGGAGGAATCCATTCATGGCCAACACACATACCCCTCATTATCGGTCAAAGGGATGATATATACACTCGGGGAGCCCATAGATATCTGTGTCGTCACAAAAAACCGCACAAGGGAGACGTGGTCAATCAGAAGACCCCGTATACACTACATGCGGCCGGAAAATATGTATGGGTATGATGTGTTTAAATCCCAAGTGCACAGCTTCGATGGGCCACGCCAACTACATTACAAACCGAACATCGTACCCGACTACAAGCCTGGTTCAATACCTATGGTGTCAGTTTCCCAACTTCGAGGCGGCGGCGGGGGGCAGGGGGGTCATCCCACGCATGCGCTAAAACTTTATTTTCTCTAGCATGGGACACATCTATATATATCTATACATCTATACACCTATATAGTGTGCGAATAACTTTGAAAGTTGCTCGTTGGATGAAGCCAATCCGACGGTACAGAGATGGCAAATCCGAGCACTACTGGCCGTTGGATATCATCTACATTCCACCAGATTCTGCCACATGTACAATCTAGAAGACTCCATGGTTGAACTTAAGCATAATGCACAAACCTCAAAACACAAGCACTTCTCCTTTGTTCTCTAGAATCTTTCATATCTTAATTGTCCAAACCTTTTTTTCTGAATGAATTGTCATTTTTTGTTTTTACCTTTACAATGCACAATTCCATGAATCTTAAAATAGTTTTTTTATAAAACTAATTGGTTTTGGATGAGATGAACTATAAGAATTAAACAAACATCTACATCATGCATATCTGGGAGAAGAGGCGGGAAACCGATTAGAGGAGTGGCGAGAAACGGTAGCCTGTTTTGAATGAAAACCTAGTAGAGAAGGAAGCATGAGCTACACGACGCATGCCCATGTACTGCATGTGCTGTCGAAAGGGCTCAGGGTTGCCGTTCGATCTGGGAGCATCCAACGGTGCACACGTACGATCCGTGGGCTTTGGGTTCTGGCCAGTCAGAACGCACGACTCAGATCGCGCGTGCAGCGGGGGGGATATCATACGAAAACCAACATTCGGTGGAAACCGGTGAAAACCATGAGAAAAAGATGTTTTGAAGTTTCAAAACAATTTCAAAAAAATACGGGATGTTAAGAGGATGATGTTTTATTGCCACACAAAATTTCAAGTTGAAACACATTACGAGATGTGAGCTATGAAAAAGACAAAATCAGTGTTGAATAGTGCCGAATAGTAATGTCACTATTCAGGGCGGAATTTGTCTTTTTCATAGCTCACATCTCGTAATGGTTTTCAACTTGAAATCTTGTGTCGCAATAAAACATCACCTTCTTAAGATCCCACATTTTTTCAGATTTTTATGAAACTTTAAAATATGGTTTGCACGAAGTTTCCATTGAATATCGGCTTTCGTGAGTGAACCGTGTGCTATTTGAAAAAAATTCGTGAGAAGAATCTCGGTTTTCAAAACCCCGTAAATCCAAAACTAAGATGAAAATCGTGAAACCTGCCATGGTGTCACGACATCGCATTTATATGTCGAGGAATTTTTTTCGTCCATTCTGGCGCAAGTTTTATTACAAGCCTCTTACAAACCAGAGCTTCTCTCAAAGAAGCCTCGCGGTTCCGATAGGGAAACGTGTCCCCCTTGTGGGCGAAATGTAATCAGTGCCTCTTTTCGCCTTGTATTTTCTTCGACACGCAACATGGAATGTCATGATATCCATGCTGAAATTTAAACTTATTCAGGGTTCGTTTGGCCTTTTTATACACTAATTGAGTTTCCTAGGCATTTAATGTCCATAATTCAAATCTGAACTACAAATACATGCTCTAGTTCACCAAAATGGCTAGAAAAATTATACATATGTCCTTGGGTGCATGTTTAGGTCCCATGCCAGGAATGAGAACGAATTACAACCGTATCGGTGTCCTGGCTCGTCCTCAAACATTTCGAATCTCGGTTTTTAAGTCCCCATAAATCCTAAACTCACCAGAAAGTCATCAAAGGTGGCATGGTGTCACGTCATGGCACATATATGTCGTGGTAAAAACATTGTCCAATTTGGGCCAAGCTTTATTACAAACCTCTTACAAAAACTGGAGCTTCTCTCAAAGAAGCCTCGTGGTTCTGATAGGGAAACGTGTTCCCCTTGTGGGCGAAACGTAATCAGTGCCTCTTTTCGCCTTGTATTTTCTTCCACAAGCAACATGGAACGACAGGATATCCGTGCTGAAATTTAAACTTATTTAGGGTTCGTTTGGCCTTTTATACACTAATTGAGTTTCCTAGGAATTTAATGTCCATAATTCAAATCTGAACTACAAATACATGCTCCAGTTCACCAAAATGGCTAGAAAAATTATACATGTGTCCTTGGGTGCATGTTTAGGTCTCATGCCAGGAATGGGAACGAATTACAACTGTATCGGTGTCCTGGCTCGTCCTCAAACATTTCGAATCTCGGTTTTTAAGTCCCCATAAATCCTAAACTCACCAGGAAGTCATCAAAGGTGGCATGGTGTCACGTCATGGCACATATATGTCATGGTAAAAACATTGCCAATTTGGGCCAAGCTTTATTACAAACCTCTTACAAACCGGAGCCTGTCGCAAGAATTCTCGTGGTTCGATAGGGAAACGTGTCCCCTTGTGGGCCAAACGATAATCACTCCCTCTTCTAGCCTCGTATTTTCTTCCACACGCGACACGGAACAACTGGAGATTCGCGTTGAACTTTGAAATTATTCAGGGTTCGTTTGACCTTTTTTATTCACTAATTGAGTTTTCTAGGCATTTAATGTCCATCATTCAAATCCGAACTACAAATACATGCTCCCGTGCACCAAAATGGCTAGAAAAAATGTACATGTTTCCTTGGGGTGCATGTTTAGGTCCCATGGAACGAATGGGAACGAATTGAACCGCCTCGCCGTCCTGGCTTGGCCTCAAACATTGCGGATCTCGGTTTTTAAATGTCTGTAAATCCAAAACTCACCAGGAAATCATGAAACTTGGCATGATGTCACTACATGGTACATATAATTGTCCAGTTTGGGCGAAGCTATATTACAAGCCTTTTACAAACCGGAGCCTGTCGCAACCCTCGTGGTTCCGGTAGGGAAATATGCCCCTCTTGTGGGCGAAATGATAATCGCTGCCTCTTCTCGCCTTGAACTTTGTTTTCTACAGGCAACATAGAATAACAGGAGTGTCGGGCTGAAATTTGAAACTGTTCAGGCTTCATTTTGCCATTGTATATATATATATATTCCTAATTACTAAGTTTTCCATGCATTTAATGTAGTCCATAATTCAAATTTGAACTACAACCACATGCTCCTGTGAAGCAAAATGGGTGGGAAATCGTCCATGTGTCATTGGGTGCATGTTTAGGTCTCGTTTAAGGAATGAGAATGAATTACAAACTTGTCGCCGTCCTGAAACAATGAGAATCTCGGTTTTTAAATCCCAGCAAATCAAAAAGTCACCCAAAAAACATGAAACATGGCACATATATGTCGTGGTAAAAAAACGGCAGTTTGAGAAGAGGCGCACACATTAGTAGCCAACGAAGTCCTTTTTGAAACAAAAAGCTGACACGTTAATATCGCAAACGGTTGTATTATATTTACCGTGTGGCCTGCGTGCAGCTGTTTGATTAGATGGGACGAGTGCGAGAAGTCTACCGTGCAGGCTCGACGGGTTGCGTGCGAGCAGTCCGCCGCGCAGGCTCAACGGGACGCGTGCATCCTGTCCACCTCGCAGGCTCAACGGGACACGTGCGAGCAGCAAGGCCGCCCATGCTCACCGGGAAGCGAGCTCTTTGACCTCCATGCAGCAGCCGCCGCCCGCCTCGCTCACAACTTCTCCATTAATGGGTTAATTAAAGCACCTGGACGGAGGGTGTTTGCTTGTGATCCCATGGCAGCATTTACTTTGTTCGTGTTTTCAACTCGTATTCCGCCCTAATTTAAATTGCCACATAGGGCAATGGATAATACGACCACAAATAAAATGGCAACGGATAATACGACGAAAAATTTACAATGGCGCAGATAATAATTGTCTTACATATTCCGGATAATTTAAAATGCCACATGCGGCAAAGCCCGGAAGACACGGGGGCAAGAGAAGAAGGAAATTGCAGACAACGATCTGGGACGCTACTGTCTATACTCGTCGATGGATCGCCGGGCGGTGAAATACTCCAACTCCTTCTTCAATTCCTCACGACTTTGCTTGAAAGCAGCCACGGATTCCTCCACCTCCTGCCCGCGCTTGATCCGGAGCTTCCTCAAGCCACCCATCAGTTCCTCGACGACCACTTTCAGCATCATCTCCGAGGCACTGCTCTGCTCATGTAGCATCTTCCAGCCGGCGGCCTCCTCCTCCTTCTCGGCGACCAACTTGAGGAGCTTCGCATTGTCACCCATGAGTTGCTCGACGAGGCCGGTCGCCTTGTCAACAGAGGCATCGCTGATCTTGAGCAGCTTCATCAACCCATCGACCAGCTCCTGCTGCGTAGTGACGCCAGCGAGAATGTCGTCGTCGCCGGCAAAGGACTTCAGGATAGCCGGCCCGTCGCGATGGCTGACGCCTGATACGCCTCCGTCGTATCTACTTTTCCAAACACTTTTGCCCTAGTTTTGGACTCGAATTTGCATGATTTGAATGGAACTAACCCGGACTGACGCTGTTTTCAGCAGAATTACCATAGTGTTATCTTTGTGCAGAAACAAAAGTTCTCGGAATGACCTGGAAATCCACGGAGATTATTTTTGGAAAATATAAAAAATACTGGCGAAAGAATCAAGGCCAGGGGGCCCACACCCTGTCCACGAGGGTGGGGGGCGCGCCCCCTGCCTCGTGGGCCCCCTGGATGTCCACTGACCTCAACTCCAACTCTATATATTTGCTTTCGCGGAGAAAAAAATCAGAGAGAAAGTTTCATCGCGTTTTACGATACGGAGCCGCCGCCAAGCCCTAATCTCTCTCGGGAGGGCTGATCTGGAGTCTGTTCGTGGACTCCCGAGAGGGGAATCCGTCGCCATCGTCATCGTCAACCATCCTCCATCACCAATTTCATGATGCTCACCGCCGTGCGTGAGTAATTCCATCGTAGGCTTGCTGGACGGTGATGGGTTGGATGAGATTTACCATGTAATCAAGTTAGTTTTGTTAGGGTTTGATCCCTAGTATCCACCATGTTCTGAGATTGATGTTGCTATGACTTTGCTATGCTTAATGCTTGTCACTAGGGCCCGAGTGCCATGATTTCAGATCTGAAACTATTATGTTTTCATGAATATATGTGAGTTCTTGATCCTATCTTGCAAGTCTATAGTCACTTATTATGTGTTATGATCCGACAACCCCGAAGTGACAATAATCGGGATACTTCTCGGTGATGACCGTAGTTTGAGGAGTTCATGTATTCACCAAGTGCTAATGCTTTGGTCTGGTACTCTATTAAAAGGAGGCCTTAATATCCCTTAGTTTCCATTAGGACCCCGCCGCCACAGGAGGGTAGGACAAAATATGTCATGCAAGTTCTTTTCCATAAGCACGTATGACTATATTCGGAATACATGCCTACATTACATTGATGAACTGGAGCTAGTTCTGTGTCACCCTAGGTTATAGCTATTACATGAGGAATCGCATCCGACATAATTATCCATCACTGATCCAATGCCTACGAGCTTTTCACATATTGTGCTTTGCTTATTTACTTTACCATTGCTACTGTTACAATCACTACAAAACCCAAAAATATTACTTTTGCTACCGTTACCATTACTATCACACTACTTTGCTACTAAATACTTTGCTGCAGATATTAAGTTATCCAGGTGTGGTTGAATTGACAACTCAACTACTAATACTTGAGAATATTCTTTGGCTCCCCTTGTGTCGAATCAATAAATTTGGGTTGAATACTCTACCCTCGAAAACTGTTGCGATCCCCTATACTTGTGGGTTATCAAGACTATTTTCTGGCGCCGTTGCCGGGGAGCATAGCTCTATTCTTTGAGTCACTTGGGATTTATATCTGCTGGTCACTATGAAGAACTTGAAAGACAACTAAACAAAGATTTATCCCTCAACTATGAGGGGAGGTAATGAATTGCCATCTAGCTCTGCACTAGATTCTCCTTCTGTTTTGAGTAAGCTTGCGACACCTAAACCTGCTACTGCTATGAATTATGATATGTCGCATGTTATTGATGATGCCACTTCTGCTATGCATGATACTTATGATGAAACTACTTCTATGCTTGATACTACTGTGCCATTAGGTGAATTTCTTGATGAACAACTTGTTAGGGCTAGAGAGAATGAAATCATTGAAAATGAAATTATTGAAGATAGTGATGATGAAGGTTCTCCCCCTAAATATGAATTGCCTGTTGTTCCTGAGGGTTATGTTATGGATGAAGAAACTGCTAGAGATCTTCTTACTTGCAATGATAGATCTGATCTTAAGAAGTTATTAGCTAAACTTAAACAGAGATCTCTAAATGCTAGAATGGAATATGACCCTGCTTTTGCTACTTCACCTATCTTTGTTACCGATAAGGATTATGAATTCTCTGTCGATCCTGAGATAATTACTTTGGTTGAATCTGATCATTTTTATGGCAACGAACCTGAAACTGTTGTGGCACATCTTACTAAATTGAATGATATAGCCACCCTGTTTACTAATGATGAGAAATCTCGCTACTATTATATCCTTAAGATATTCCTGTTCTCATTAAAGGGTGATGCTAAAACTTGGTTTAATTCTCTTGATCCTGGTTGTGTGCGTAGTCCCCAGGATATGATTTATTACTTCTCTGCTAAATATTTCCCTGCTCATAAGAAACAAGCTGCCTTGAGGGAAATATATAATTTTGTGCAAATTGAAGAAGAGAGTCTCCCACAAGCTTGGGGGAGGCTTCTCCGATTACTTAATGCTTTGTCTGATCATCCTCTTAAGAAAAATGAAATACTTGATATCTTTTATAATGGACTAACCGATGCTTCCAAGGACCACTTGGATAGTTGTGCTGGTTGTGTTTTCAGGGAAAGAACGGTCGATCAAGCTGAATTGCTATTGAATAATATGTTGACTAATGAAAATAATTGGACTCTTCCTGAGCCAATTCCTGAGCCAACTGAGCCAACTCCTGAACCTATTCTTAAACCAACTCCGAAGAAGAGGGGTGTTCTATTTCTCAGTCCTGAAGATATGCAAGAGGCAAAGAAATCTATAAAAGAAAAAGGTATTAAAGCTGAAGATGTTAAGAATTTACCTCCTATTAAAGAAATACATGGTCTTAATATACCACCTGGTTAAGAAACACATTGTCTTGATAACCCTACACAGGTAGTAAAGGTAAATTCTCTCTATAGATATGATAAAGTTGAAATCCCTTCTGCTAAGTTTTCTAGCCAATGTTTAGATGAATTTGATGAATTTATGGCTAGACAAGAAAACTTCAATGCTTATGTTAGTAGACAATTAAAGAGTAATGCTTACATGATTGGACACTTGAGTGATTATATGGCTAAAGTTAAAGGTGAACTTAAACTCATTAGCAAACATGCTTCTATGGTTAACACTCAAGCAGAACAAGTACTTAAAGCTCAAAATGATTTGCTTAATGAATTAAATAATAAACATGACTTTGCTGTTAGAGTGGCTACTCGAACTGGTAGAATGACTCAGGAACCTTTGTATCCTGAAGGCCACCCTAAGAGAATTGAGCAAGATTCTTAGAGAAATAATGTAGATGCACCTAGTCCTCCTAAAAAGAAGAAGAAGAAAAATGATAGGACTTTGCATACTTCTAGTGAACCTATTGTAGACATACCTGAGAATCCTAATGATACTTCTATTTCTGATGCTGAAAAACAATCTGGTGATGAACATGAACCTAGTGATAATGTTAATGATAATGTTCATGTTGATGCTCAACCTAGCAATAATGATGATGTAGAGATTGAACCTGTTGTTGATCTTGATAACCCACAATCAAAGAATCAACGTTATGATAACAGAGATTTTGTTGCTAGAAAGCACGGTAAAGAAAGAGAACCATGGGTTCAAAAACCCATGCCCTTTCCGCCTAAACCATCCAAGAAAAAGGATGATGAGGATTTTGAGCGCTTTGCTGAAATGATTAGACCTATCTTCTTACGTATGCGCTTAACTAATATGCTTAAAGTAAATCCTTATGCTAAATATATGAAGGATATTATTACAAATAAAAGAAAGATATCAGAAGCTGAAATTTACACCATGCTTGCTAATTATACTTTTAAAGGTGGAATACCTAAGAAACTAGGAGATCCAGGGGTACCAACTATACCATGCTCCATTAAAAGGAACTATGTTAAAACTACTTTATGTGATCTTGGAGCCGGTGTTAGTGTTATGCCTCTCTCTTTATATCGTAGACTTGAATTCAATAAGTTGACACCTACTGAAATATCTTTGCAAATGGCTGATAAATCAACTGCTATACCTGTCGGTATTTGCGAGGATGTGCCTGTTGTGGTTGCAAATGTCACTATCTTAACGGACTTTGTTATTCTTGATATTCCCGAGGACGATAGTATGTCGATTATCCTTGGTAGACCCTTTTTGAATACTGCAGGGGCTGTTATTGATTGCAACAAAGGCAATGTCACTTTTCATGTTAATGGTAATGAGCATACGGTACACTTTCCGAGGAAACAACCTCAAGTTCATAGCATCAATTCTATTGGAAAAAGTCCAACTATTATTATTGGAGGTTTTTGAATTTCCTCTTCCTACTGTTAAGAAGAAATATGATATTCTTATTATTGGGGATGTTCATATCCCCGTTGAGGTAACCTAGTGTTATTCGAAATTTCTCCGGTTCCATGTTATTCGGAATGAGTTTGTTAACAGGACTTGATCAACCTTGTTAGCGGATTCCTTTTGATGATCATGAGATGGATGAAATTAGAAGGCACAACCTTCTGTACCCTCTTTTTACTTTCTATTATTTAGAATAAATAAAGCAAAAATAGTATTATCTGTCTGTTTTCTGAATTATCCATACAATAAAAAATATCCCGAAAATAAAAGTTCTCCAAATGCCTTGCCAATTTAGTATGATTTTTTCTGGAATATTTGAGAATATCTGGCACTGAGAACACGTCAGGGGGAGCTGGCACCTGGCCATGAGGGTCCAGGGCGCGCCCACCCTTACAGGGCGCGCCCCCCTGCCTCATGGGCCCACGGTGGCCCCCCTCCACTTATTCCTGCACCCACACACTTCATCTTCCTCCCAAAAAAATCACCATCCAGCTCAAGCACGAGTTCTAGCTCATTTTGCTGCGATTTTCGATCTCCTTGCTCAAAGCTCCATTCACAAAGCTGCTTTGGGAGATTGATCCTTGGTATGTCACTACTCCAATGGTCCAATTAGTTTTTGTTCTAGTGCTTTATTCATTGCAAATTTTTGCTGCCTAGGTGACCCTGTTCTTGAGCTTGCATGTCAAATTTATGAGGTCCCAAGTAATTCTAATGCATGATGTAGGCTCTAGGCACTTGTGGGAGTAGTTGCTATCAGTTTTGTTAAGTTTGATTCACTTTTATTTTGAGTTACTAAAAATTTCAGAAATTTTCAGAAAATGATTAAGAGATTTTTGAGGGGCTCTTCTAGCCAAGGCTCCAAGGATAAGCAAGCTAAGGAGAATGAAAAGCCCAAGTATAATCTCCCTCGTGTGGCGGAAGTGCGGCCGTGTGAATGGCCTTGTGATAATTTCTTAAGAGAAGCTGGGATTTATGATGACTTGTATTCATTGGCTGATAATGCGGGCCTCGCCGACTTCCTCCATGACCAGATTGAACAGTATCTCTTACTCACCAATACTTTCGTGCAAAACTTCTACTATTATCCTAAGAAATCACCTCCTTCAGTAGTCTTTCATTTATATGATGTGGCTAGGGAGATGTCATTACGTGATTTTTGCACGGTTTGCAAAATACCCTTCGAGGGAAGCTTAGAGGAACCACATCGTAAAGATGTGGATGGTTTTATTGATACTATTACTGTAGGGGAATCGAGGAAGGTTTCCAATGCGAGAATTACTAGCATACATTTTTCCTGTTTTACGCTACTCTGCCATATTTGCTAGTCGATGCCTAATTGGTCGCGGAAACTATGGAAACCTCAGTGTCCCTGATATCATTATTTTGTTACATGCCTTATTTTGTGACAACTCTTTTAGTATGGGTGCCGTTATTGCTAAACGATTAAGTCTGAACCATACAAAGGGCCCCATCTTTGGAGGTGTCTATGCTACACGCCTTGCTGAACATTTTAACATACCTATTAGGCATTACGAGAAAGAAGAAAAGTTGCTACCTTCTGTTTTTCTAGATTATAAGAGCATGGTAGCACATGAGTTTATAGTTAGCAATAATGATAAGATGCTTCAGTATAATTTGAGATTTAATAAGAAACACAATGAGATTATTATCTTGCATGCGCCCTCTTTGTTTGATTTAACTGCAGGCCCTTATCTCGTCTTACCGGAGGCTGTCTACGTGCTCCATGGCCAGACGTCAGCTCCAGAGCCTAAGCCGGAACCACAACTTGATCCTTATTGTCCATCATCTTATCAGTGGGATCCGGAGGAGATCGCCAGCCAGTGGCAATATGATGACACTCCTCAGTACACCGGAGAGAGTAGCTATGATCCATGGGCATAGACCAACTTAGGCCAAAAGCCTAAGCTTGGGGGTGTACGTATCTCTCACTGACATTACATTTATGTTCACACACTCACTGCTAGTTGTCGGTGCTCATACTTTTTCATTGTACCATCCATGCTAGTTTAATTTCTTTTTCTAGCTTTCTTCTTGTGTGTTTGATAAACCTTAAGAAAAACCAAAAATATTAGTTAGTTTAATTTCCATGCTTGTAGTAGTAATTAAAATGAAAACCCAAAAAGATTTCTCGTTCTTTTTTTACTTGTTGGGAGCTTTCCTGTGTAAATAGTTGTATTTCTTTTCTTTTCCTTTGGTGCTCGAGAGGAGAAGACCATAATAAAAATGTTTAGTAGCTCTTATATGCATGATTTTTGATTTAACCAAGAGCCCATATTGCCTTGTCTTCTCCTGTTTATTGAATGCTTGCAGATTCCAGCTTAGTCCAACGCACGAGCACTATTATTATACACACCGTTCGGTCGTGCAAGTGAAAGGCAATAATGACAATATATGCTGGACTGATTGAGATGAGAGAAGCTGGTATGAACTCGACCTCTCTTGTTTTCGTAAATATGATGAGTTCATCGTTCCTGATTCAGCCTATTATGAATAAACATGTTTGCAATGACAATTAGAGATTATAGTTGCTTATGCCATGCTTAATTAGCTAGGAGCTTCTAATGGTTTACCTTGCGTGCCACCATGCTATTAAAATGGTTGTGATGTGGTATGATAGGGTGGTATCCTCCTTTGAATGATTCGAGTGACTTGACTTGGCACATATTCACGCATGTAGTTGAAACAAATCAACATAGCCTTCACGATATTTATGTTCATGGTGGATTATATCCTACTCATGCTTGCACTCAATGTTTATTAATTTTAATGCATGTTCATGGCTGTTGTCGCTCTCTAGTTGGTCGCTTCCCAGTCTTTTGCTAGCCTTCACTTGTACTAAGCGGGAATATTGCTTGTGCATCCAAACTCCATAAACCCCAAAGTTATTCCATATGAGTCCACCATACCTTCCTATATGCGGTATTTACCTGCCATTCCAAGTAAATTTGTAAGTGCCAAACTCCAAATCTTCAAATGAAATTCTGTTTTGTATGCTCGAGCAGCTCATGTATCAACTAGGGATGTCTGTATCTTCCATGCTAGGTGGGTTATTCTCAAGAGGAGTGGACTCCGCTCCTCATTCATGAGAAAATGGCTGGTAACCGAGATGCCCAGTCCCATGATCAAAAGATCAAATCAAATCAAAATAATGGCAAACAAAACTCCCCCAGGATTGTTGCTAGTTGGAGGCACCCGTTGTTTCGGACAAGCCATGGATTGATGTTTGTTGGTGGAGGGGGAGTATAAACTTTACCATTCTGTTTGGGAACCGCCTATAATGTGTGTAGCATGGAAGATATTGAGATCTCATAGTTGTTATGTTGACAGTGAAAGTATACCACACAAAATATTATTTATCTCTATTTCAAAAATCGAGCTCTGGCACCTCTACAAATCCCTGCTTCCCTCTGCGAAGGGCCTATCTATTTACTTTTATGTTGAGTCATCACCCTCTTATTAAAAAGCACCCGCTGGAGAGCACCGCTGTCATTTGCATGCGTTACTATTAATTTATATTGGGTATGACTTGACTGGATCTCTTTTACCACGAATTACAATGTTTAGTCAGTCCTTGATCTTTGAAGGTGCTCTGCATTTATGATTTGTGGTCTCAGAAAGGGCTAGCGAGATACCATCTTGTCATATCATATTATGATTGTTTTGAGAAAGTGTTGTCATCAGAGATTTATTATTATTGCTCGTTAGTTGATTATGCCATTGATATGAGTAAACATGCGACCTAAGTGTTATTGTGAATATGGTTAGTTCATAATCTTTGCTGAAAACTTGAATGCTGGCTTTACATATTTACAACAACAAGAGCAAACAGAGTTTGTAAAAATTTTTCTTTATCACTTTCAGTTTATCAACTGAATTGCTTGAGGACAAGCAAAGGTTTAAGCTTGGGGGAGTTGATACGTCTCCATCGTATCTACTTTTCCAAACACTTTTGCCCTTGTTTTGGACTCTAATTTGCATGATTTGAATGGAACTAACCCGGACTGACGTTGTTTTCAGCAGAATTGCCATAGTGTTATCTTTGTGCAGAAACAAAAGTTCTTGGAATGACCTAGAAATCCATGGAGATTATTTTTGGAAAATATAAAAAATACTGGCAAAAGAATCAAGGCCAGGGGGCCCACACCCTGTCCACGATGGTGGGGGCACCCCTCCCCCTGGGCGCGCCCCCTGCCTTGTGGGCCCCCTAGATGTCCACCGACCTCAACTCCAACTCTACATATTTGCTTTCGCGGAGAAAAAATCAGAGAGAAAGTTTCATCGCGTTTTACGATACGGAGCCGCCACCAAGCC
Source organism: Aegilops tauschii subsp. strangulata (assembly GCF_002575655.3). Taxonomy (NCBI): domain Eukaryota; kingdom Viridiplantae; phylum Streptophyta; class Magnoliopsida; order Poales; family Poaceae; genus Aegilops; species Aegilops tauschii. The sequence continues at coordinate 84,898,880 of NC_053040.3, forward strand.
CTAATCTCTCTTGGGAGGGCTGATCTGGAGTCCGTTCGGGGCTCCGGAGAGGGGGATTCGTCGCCGTCGTCATCATCAACCATCTCCATCACCAATTTCATGATGCTCACCGCCGTGCGTGAGTAATTCCATCGTAGGCTTGCTGGACGGTGATGGGTTGGATAAGATTTACCATGTAATCAAGTTAGTTTTGTTAGGGTTTGATCCCTAGTATCCACTATGTTCTGAGATTGATGTTGCTATGACTTTGCTATGCTTAATGCTTGTCACTAGGGCCCGAGTGCCATGATTTCATATCTGAACCTATTATATTTTCATGAATATATGTGAGTTCTTGATCCTATCTTGCAAGTCTATAGTCACCTATTATCTGTTATGATCCGACAACCCCGAAGTGACAATAATCGGGATACTTCTCGGTGATGACCGTAGTTTGAGGAGTTCATGTATTCACTAAGTGCTAATGCTTTGGTCCGGTACTCTATTAAAAGGAGGCCTTAATATCCCTTAGTTTCCATTAGGACCCCGCTGCCACGGGAGGGTAGGACAAAAGATGTCATGCAAGTTCTTTTCCATAAGCACGTATGACTATATTCGGAATACATGCCTACATTACATTGATGAACTGGAGCTAGTTCTGTGTCACCCTAGGTTATAGCTATTACATGAGGAATCGCATCCAACATAATTATCCATCACTGATCCAATGCCTACGAGTTTTTCACATATTGTGCTCTGCTTATTTACTTTACCGTTGCTACTATTACCGTTACTATCATACTACTTTGCTACTAAATACTTTGCTGCAGATACTAAGTTATCCAGGTGTGGTTGAATTGACAACTCAACTGCTAATACTTGAGAATATTCTTTGGCTCCCCTTGTGTCGAATCAATAAATTTGGGTTGAATACTCTACCCTCGAAAACTGTTGCAATCCCCTATACTTGTGGGTTATCACCTGCTCAGCAGTCGGCCCGGAACTCGCAGGCTACACCCAGTGGGTGCACTGGCGCGCCCCCACGGAAGATTTCAAGAATTAAAAAACAAGAAACAAGTAACGTACCCGGACGGCCGCCCGCGTTGCTAAGAACTCCTGCACGGATTGCTGGAGGGTGGCGCCTTGGGTGTTGAACCGGCCCAAGACATCCTGCACGGCCACGTTCAAGACACATGTGCCGCCCCCAGACGTCCAATCCGGTGGGGCGGCGCTGGTGGCCTCGGTGTCGGGCGTCGATGAGCTAGCAGCCCCGATCTCCATCGGCCTTGGCACCGAGATCGCCCTCGCCGGGCGCTGGCATGCGGGAACGCGGACCATGGGAGTCGGACCCACCACCAACTTGCCGCCAGATGTCGACACCAGCGGCGCTTCAGGCCGGCTGCCTTGCGCGTCGCCAGTCGGCGCGCGCGGAGGCACCTCCGCCTCCAAAACAACGGGGCCTCCCCCTCCCTCTCCAGGGCCTGCTGGTCGACACCGGCCCCTCCAGTCGGCGCCTGGCCCTCCGGCACCGGCGGCTCCGTGTGCTGGGGGCCGGTAGACTCTGGAGACCGGCTGCGGGACGCCTCCTCCTCCTGCGCCTTGGCGGCCGCATCCACCTGACCCTTGCTGCGTCGGCCGCCTCCGGACGAGGCTCGTGACAGAGAGAGCGGAGCTCTACGCGCCAAACAAAAAGGAAGTAGGAAGAAGTTTCCAAGAAAAGAAGAAGCAAACACCAGATCAAAACGCAGGGAAAACCGAGTTGCTTACGCAGACACCGTCGGGAGCGGCTTCGGGATCTTCTTGAAGGCGGCTGCCTTCAGGGCCTCTTGCCGCCTGGGCGTGGCAGCCGACTGCTTGGCCTTCTTGCTCGGCCGGGTGCCAGATGCCCCTGCGTCAGCTCGACGCTTCAAGGAGCCGGCTGCTCCAGATGTCAGCCCCGCGGCGCGTGCGGCACGGTGTGGCTCGCCGCCGCCTTCGTCATCGTCCGGCCACCCCCAGACATCCCCTGCCACGCCGCCTCCTCCGGTGGCGTCGTCCTCCTCCGGTGGCGTCGTCCTCCTCCAAGGCGACTGCCCCTAGCTTGAGGTCGCCTATGTCGCTGACCTCCCGGTCCGGCATCCACCGGTGATTGAGGCTGACGGCGTGCTGCACAACACCCGAACGATTAGACTTGATGAAGGTCGTCGCAAAAACAAAAAGAACAAAGAAGAAGGTCGAGTGCTAACCCCAGGTGGCGGGTTGGCCCGGCTGTAGGGCTCCTTGCTGAAGCTCCAGCTCCCCACTTCGAGCTGGCTGCCGGAGATGAAGTTGACATGGTGGGCGACCTCATCCATCGACATCTCCTTGGTTGACGTCCGGCTCGGATCCCGGCGATCGCCCATGTCACAGATCAGCTGGGGCCAAAATTGGAGCGGCAGCACCCGGCACTGGATGAAGCCAGCCGCCAGGTCTGCCGGTCGAAGGCTCTTCACCTCCGTCATAGCCTCCAGGTGGTTGAGGACGCGGGTGACACCAGCCGGCAGCGGCCTCGCCGGCTGCTGGCCCCAGTTGCTCCGTGGCTCAGCAGGCGGGCCGGTCATGAAACTCGACAGGTTGACGAAGTTGCGAGTCGGATCCAAGTTGCGGGCGTAAAAATACATTTTCTGCCACAACTTGGCCAACTCCAGCACCACCACGGCCGGAAACCGGGGTCCGCCACCAGTGCGCCGCATGGCGACGCAAGCACCGCACTGAGCTGCCTCCCCCTTGGCCGCGGTGCCAAGCTTGAGGTAGAAGAAGCGCCCCCATAGCTTGAGTGTGGGCAAAATTCCGAGATAGCCTTCGCAGAAAGTAACGGAAGAGAGAAGTACCACGGTGTTGGGCGTGAGGTGATGCGGCTGCAAGCCGTAGTTGTTGAGGAAGGCGCAGAAGAAGCCACTCGCCGGCAAGCCGAAGCCGCGGAGAAAGTGGCTATGGAAGACCATGTACTCGTCGGGCTCCGGCGCCGGCGAGATCTCCCGCTCCAGCGGAATCTGCACCCCCACGCACTCCTCGCTGGGCAGCCTCTGCGTCGCACGGAGAAAGGCAATGTCCTCGTCTTGGACATTGGAGCCATCCCAATCACCGGAACGACAGTCCCGCGCCATGGTCGCGATGGCTCTGTGGCGCGGCGGTGCGGCGAAGTCGAGGGCGCGGAGGCATGGTGAGGATGAGCGGCGACGGGCTGCCTTGACGTTCGGCAGCAAGCGGCGGGGTGGCGTGGAGCAGCGAGGAGCAGAGGAAGAAGAAGACGAAGGTCGAGGAGGGTGCGCATGCGTTCTGCCGCCCCCTCCTCCCCCTACTTATAGAACCCCAGCGGCGGAGCCGAGGGGGCGAGACGTGGGGGGCGCGGGATTAACTGCGCCCACTTCCCCCACGACCCCGCACCTTCCGCGCCATAGCGGCGTGAAGTTAACGCGCCTGGGAAGCGCAACCACCCGCCTCGGCCGCAACGGATCTGCGCGTGTGCCGAGGCCCTGTAGTGGTGGGCCCAGGCCTGCGACAATGTCCCGTCGCGCGCGTGGGCTGGCAGGCCGGCCTAGTCTGCTGGCGCCGCATGGCGAACGAGCAACGGGCGGCAAGCCCGTCACCCAGCTGGCGCGCCACACGGCCTCCACCACAACGATTCGAATTCACCAGGCGGCCGGCCTGGCCATGGCCGGCTCCTAACAGTCGGCATCTCCACAAGACAGATGAAGCAAGATCACCATATCACTCGAAGTAAGAAGCTGTTGAGGCTCCTCGATTTTCAGCTGCGACGCCCCATCCAGCTTCGGGGACTACTATCGGGGTAAATGACCACGGGTAGCCTCATCAGCCCCCCATGGTATTTCAAAACATCAGGGCTGACTGCGCTCCTCACACCTCCCAGAAGAACGACCGGCTTCTTGGGCCGGCTAGTCTAAGAGGCCAGCTGCTAGAAGACGGCGAGACCACAGAAGGCAGCCACGAGGGGGCCGACTCCTAGCAGGCGGCCCCTCGTCCCCTCAAAGTTTGCACCCACATAACCATGATGGGACGGAGCGTGGCTACAGTGCGAACTGCCACCCCCGAATCCAGGGTGGATCGTGGTCACAGTGCGGTGTACCAAGCGGACACCCCTCGCTCGGCGCGACACTGTTGCCACGCAACCTGTGACATCACTTACGTCAGAGGGAGCCATGCTCCCACGACGGGTGGTCGGTATGGACCGCAGGCGGCGGGCCCTACCTGTCCGCGAGCCACCAGAAGGCGGTGAACCCCAAGCAGACGGCAACAAGGGCAGGCCGACCCCTAGCAGGCGGCCCTTCTCCCCCCTCGGAGTCTGCGCGCCATTAATCAGATGAGACGGGGTGTGGCTACAGTGAGCGCCCGCCAGGCGGCGGGACTGTAGCCACGCTCCCCCCGACAAAGCCTCCGTCATCAAGGGCGAGGCTATAGTATAAAGCGATCAACATGGCCCACAGGCGGCGGCCCCTACCTGCCAGCCGAGATCACGGCAGCCGGCGGGACCCACCAAGCGGCGGGCCCCAGCAGCCGGTGGAGAAGTCGGCGCAAAGAGACACTGACGGTCGGGTCCTACACCCAGCCGAATTACCATTGTACCCCTGGGGGTAGGCCTATATAAACTTCCAGGCTTCCCCATGCAAGGGGTTTAGAACCCTAGAGAACATACGCACACATATAGAGAAAGGAGTAGAGCTAGCCTTGCCCTTCTTCCTCCTCTAGCCAAACAGCTCAAGGAGCAACCTTGTAGCCACTCTATCGACCATAGTGATCATGCGGAGACCCCGCAGAGCAGGACTAGGGGTGTTATCTCCACGGAGAGCCCCGAACCTGGGTAAGATTCGCAGGCGTGTGCGGTCTCGCTCACTCCCGCTTCTAGAGCCCGGCGACGTATGATGCGTCTCCAACGTATCTACTTTTCCAAACACTTTTGCCCTTGTTTTAGACTCTAACTTGCATGATTTGAATGGAGCTAACCCGGACTAACGTTGTTTTTAGCAGAATTGCCATGGTGTTATTTTTGTGTAGAAACAAAAGTTTTCGGAATGACCTGGAACTTCACGGAGATTATTTTTGGAAATAATAAAAAATACTGCCGAAAGAATCAAGGCCAGGGGGGCCACACCCTATCCACGAGGGTGGGGCGCGCCTGCCCCCCTCGGCGCGCCCCCTGCCTCATGGGCCCCCTGGAGCTCCACCGACCTCAACTCCAACTCTATATATTCACGTTCGGGGAGAAAAAAATCAAAGAGAAGGATTCATCGCGTTTAACGATACGGAGCCGCCACCAAGCCCTAATCTCTCTCGGGAGGGCTGATCTGGAGTCCGTTCGGGGCTCCGGAGAGGGGAATCCGTCGCCATCAACATCATCAACCTTCGTCCATCACCAATTTCATGATGCTCACCGCCGTGCGTGAGTAATTCCATCATAGGCTTGTTGGACGGTGATGGGTTGGATGAGATTTATCATGTAATCGAGTTAGTTTTGTTAGGGTTTGATCCCTAGTATCCACTATGTTCTGAGACTGATGTTGCTATGACTTTGCTATGCTTAATGCTTGTCACTAGGGCCCGAGTGCCATGATTTCAGATCTGAACCTATTATGTTTTCATGAATATATGTGAATTCTTGATCCTATCTTGCAAGTCTATAGTCACCTACTATGTGCTATGATCCGGCAACCCCGAAGTGACAATAATCGGGACCACTCCCAGTGATGACCAAAGTTTGAGGAGTTCATGTATTCACTATGTGTTAATGCTTTGGTCCGGTACTCTATTAAAAGGAGGCCTTAATATCCCTTAGTTTCCAATAGGACCCCGCTGCCACGGGAGGGTAGGACAAAAGATGTCATGCAAGTTCTTTCCCATAAGCACGTACGACTATATTCGGAATACATGCCTACATTACATTGATGATTGGAGCTAGTTCTTTGTCACCCTATGTTATAACTGTTGCATGAATAATCGCATCCGACATAATTCTCCATCACCGATCCAATGCCTACGAGCTTTTCACATATTTTTCTTCGCTTATTTACTTTTCCGTTGCTACTATTACAATCACTACAAAACTGCTACCGTTACTTCTGCCACTGTTACCGTTACTATCATACTACTTTGCTACTAAATACTTTGCTGCAGATATTAAGTTATCCAGGTGTGGTTGAATTGACAACTCAACTGATAATACTTGAGAATATTCTTTGGCTCCCCTTGTGTCGAATCAATAAATTTGGGTTGAATACTCTACCCTCGAAAACGGTTGCGATCCCCTATACTTGTGGGTTATCAAGACTATTTTCTGGCGCCGTTGCCGGGGAGCATAGCTCTATTCTTTGAGTCACTTGGGATTCATATCTGCTGATCACTATGAGGAACTTGAAAGACGAGAAAACTAAAATTTATCCCTCAACTATGAGGGGAGGTAAGGAACTGCCATGCAGCTCTGCACTTGATTCACCTTCTGTTTTGAGTAAGCTTGCGACACCTAAACCTGCTTCTGCTATTAATTCTGATATGTCGCATGTTATTGATGATGCCACTTCTGCTATGCATGATACTTATGATGAAACTACTTCTATGCTTGGTAATACTGTGCCACTAGGTGAATATCTGGATGAACAACTTGCTAGGGCTAGAGAGAATGAAATTATTGAAACTGATAATATTAATGAAAGTGATGATGAAGATTCTCCCCCTAGATATGAATTGCCTGTTGTGCCTGAGGGTTATGTTATGGATGAAGAAACTGCTAGAGACTTTCTTGCTTGCAATGATAGGAGCGGCCTTAAGAAATTATTAGCTAAGGTGAAAGAAAAATCTCTGAATGCTAGAATGAAATATGACCCTGCTTATGCTACTTCACCTATCTTTGTTACTGATAAGGATTATGGTTTCTCTGTCGATCCTGAGATAATTACTTTGGTTGAATCTGATCCTTTTTATGGCTATGAATCTGAAACTGTTGTGGCACATCTTACTAAATTAAATGATATAGCTACCCTATTCACTAATGATGAGAAAACTCGCTAGATTATATCCTTAAGTTATTTCCGTTCTCATTAAAGGGTGATGCTAAGACATGGTTTAATTCTCTTGATCCTGGTTGTGTGCGTAGTCCCCAGGATATGATTTATTACTTCTCTGCTAAATATTTCCCTGCTCATAAGAAACAAGCTGCTTTAAGGGATATATATAATTTTGTGCAAATTGAAGAAGAGAGTCTCCCACAAGCTTGCGGGAGGCTTCTCCAATTACTTAATGCTTTGCCTGATCATCCTCTCAAGAAAAATGAAATACTTGATATCTTTTATAATGGACTAACCGATGCTTCCAGAGACCACCTGGATAGTTGTGTTGGTTGTGTTTTCAGGGAAAGAACTGTTGATGAAGCTGAACTTCTACTGAATAATATGTTGACGAATGAAAACAATTGGACACTCCCTGAACCAACTCCTAAGCCAACTCCAAAGAAAAGGGGTGTTCTGTTTCTCAGTCCTGAAGATATGCAAGAGGCGAAGAAATCTATGAAAGAAAAGGTATAAAAGCTGAAGATGTTAAGAATTTACTTCCTGTTGAAGAAATAGATGGCCTTAATTTACCACATATCGAAGAAATACATGGTCTTGATAACCCGACACAGGTAGTAAAGGTAAATTCTCTCTACAAATTAGCTAGCCAATGTTTGGATGAGTTTGATAATTTTATGGTTAAGCAAGAAGATTTTAATGCTTATTTTGGTAGACAATTAAAATGCAATGCTTATATTATTGAACACTTGAGTGATTATATGTCTAGAGTTAAAGGTGAACTTAAACTCATTAGTAAACATGCTTCTATGGTTACCACTCAAGTAGAACAAGTGCTTAAATCTCAAAATGATTTGCTCAATGAATTAAATAATAAGAAGAATGATAATGATGTTAGAGTTATGACTAGAGGGGGTAGAATGACTCAGGAACCTTTGTATCCTAAGGGCCACCCTAAGAGAATTGAGCAAAATTCTCAGAGAACTAATGTTGATGCACCTACTCCTTCTAAAAGGAAGAAAAAGAAAAATGGTAGGACTTTGCATGCTTCCAGTGAACCTGTTATTGACACACCTGATAATCCCAATGATATTTCTATTTCTGATGCTGAAACACAATCTGGTAATGAACATGAACCTAGTGATAATGCTAATGATGATGTTCATGTTGATGCTCAACCTAGTAGTGACAATGATGTAGAAATTGAACCTGTTGTTGATCTTGATAACCCACAAACAAAGAACCAACGTTATGATAAGAGACTTTGTTGCTAGGAAGCATAGTAAGGAAAGAGAACCATCGGTTTAGAAACCCATGCCTTTTCCTCCTAAACCATCCAAGAAAAAGGATGATGAGGATTTTGAGCGCTTTGCTGAAATGATTAGACCTATCTTTTTGCGTATGCGTTTTACTGATATGCTTAAAATGAATCCTTATGCCAAGTATATGAAAGATATTGTTACAAATAAAAGAAAGATACCGGAAGCTGAAATTTCCACCATGCTTGCTAATTATACTTTTAAGGGTGGAATACCTAAGAAACTTGGGGATCCAAGAGTACCAACTATACCATGCTCCATTAAAAGAAACTATGTTAGAACTGCTTTATGTGATCTTGGAGCCGGTGTTAGTGTTATGCCTCTCTCTTTATATCGTAGACTTGATTTGAATAAGTTGACACCTACTGAAATATCTTTGCAAATGGCCGATAAATCGACTGCTATACCTGTCGGTATTTGTGAGGATGTGCCTGTTGTGGTTGCAAACGTTACTATCTTAACGGACTTTGTTATTCTTGATATTCCAAAGGACGATAGTATGTCTATTATTCTTGGTAGACCCTTTTTAAATACTGTAGGGGCTGTTATTGATTGCAACAAAGGCAATGTCACTTTTCATGTTAATGATAATGAGCATATAGTACACTTTCCGAGGAAACAACCTCAAGTCCATAGTATCAATTCTATTGGAAAATTTCCATCGATTATTTTTGGAGGTTTCGAATTTCCTCTACCTACTATCAAGAAGAAATATGATATTCTTCTTATTGGGGACGTGCATATCCCTGTTGAGGTAACTTAGTGTTATTCGAAATTTCTCCGGTTTCATGCGATTCGGAATGAGTTTGTTAACAAGACCTGATCAACCTTGTTAGTGGATTCCTTTTGATGAGCATGAGATGGATGAAGTTAGAAAGCACAACCTTCTGTACCCTCCTTTTACTTTCTGTTATTTAGATTAAATAAAGTAAGAATAGTATTTTCTGTCTGTTTTCTGAATTATCCGTGCAATAAAAAATACCCCGAAAATAAAAGTTCTCCAAATGCCCTGAAATTGAAATATGATATTTTTTTGGAATATTTGAGAATATCTGGCACTGAGAACATAGCAGGGGGAGCAAGCACGTGGCCACGAGGGTCCAGGGCGCGCCCACCCCCACTGGGCGCGCCCCCTACCTCGTGGGCCCATGGTGGCTCCCCTCCACTTATCCCAGCCACCACACACTCCTTCTACCTCCCAAAAAAATCATCAACCAGCTCAAGCACAAGTTCTAGCTCATTTTGCTGCGATTTTCGATCTCCTTGCTCAAAGCTCTATTCATAAAATTGCTTTGGGGGATTGTTCTTCGGTATGTGACTCCTCCAATGGTCCAATTAGTTTTTGTTCTAGTGCTTTATTCATTGCAAATTTTTGTTGCCTAGGTGACCCTGTTCTTGAGCTTGCATGTCAAATTTATATGGTTACAAGTAGTTCTAATGCATGATATAGTCTCTAGGCACTTGTGGGAGTAGTTGCTATCAATCTTGTTGAGTTTGGTTCACTTTTATTTGAAGTTACTAAAAAATTAAGAAATTTTCAGAAAATGATGAAGAGATTTTTGAGGGGCTCTTCGAGCCGAAGCTCGAAGGATAAGCAAAGTGAAGAAGACAAGAGGACCAAATATAATCTCCCTCGCACTGCGGAGGTTCGGCCGTGTGAATGGCCTTGTGATGATTTCTTGAGAGCAGCCGGGATTTATGATGATTTTTATGAGTTGGCTGAGAATGCAGGCCTCACCGACTTCATCTGCGACCAACGCGAACAGTATCTCCTACTCACTAACATTTTTGTGCAAAATTTTCATTTCCATGCTAGGAGGTCACCACCTTCGATGGATTTCTATTTATATGATGAGTATAAGGAGATGTCCCTCTATGAATTTTGTGAGCTTTGCAAGTTGCCCTTTTCGGGCAGCGTAGAGGAACCACATCGTAACGATGTGGAGGGGTTTATTGATACAATTGATGTAGGGGAAACGAGGAAAGTTTCCGACGCAAGAATTACTAGCATACACTTTCCTGTTCTACGTTACTTTGCATTATTTGCTAGTAGATGGTTAATTGGTCGCGGAAACTGTGGCAACCTTAGTGCCCCTGATATTGTCATTTTGTGTCATGCCTTGTTCCGTGATGACACATTTAGTATGGGCGCTATTGTTGCAAAGCGGTTAAATCTTAACCGTACGAAGGGCCCTATCTTGGGAGGTATTTTTGCCTCGCGCCTCGCTTCACATTTTAATATACCTATTACGCATTATGAGAAAGAAGAAAAATTGCTGCCCCCGGTTTTTCTAGACTATAAGAGTATGGTAGTGATATGTCTCCAACGTATCTACTTTTCCAAACACTTTTGCCCTTGTTTTGGACTCTAACTTGCATGATTTGAATGGAACTAACCCGGACTAACGCTGTTTTCAGCAGAATTGCCATGACATTATCTTTGTGCAGAAAACAAAAGTTCTCGGAATGACCTGGAAATCCACGGAGATTATTTTTGGAAAATAAGAAAAATACTGGCGAAAGAATCAAGGCCAGGGGGCCGACACCCTGTCCAGGAAGATGGGGGCGTGCCCTTCCCCCTGGGCGCGCCCCCTGTCTCCTGGGCCCCCTGGAGCTCCACCGACCTCAACTCCAACGCTATATATTCCGTTTCGCGGAGAAAAAAATTAGAGAGAAAGTTTCATCGCGTTTTACGATACAGAGCCGCCGCCAAGCCCTAATCTCTCTCGGGAGGGCTGATCTGGAGTCCGTTCGGGGCTCCGGAGAGGGGGATTCGTCGCCGTCGTCATCGTCAACCATCCTCCATCACCAATTTCATGATGCTCACCGCCGTGCGTGAGTAATTCCATCGTAGGCTTGCTGGACGGTGATGGGTTGGATGAGATTTATCATGTAATCGAGTTAGTTTTGTTAGGGTTTGATCCCTAGTATCCACTATGTTCTGAGATTGATGTTGCTACGACTTTGCTATGCTTAATGCTTGTCACTAGGGCCCGAGTGCCATGATTTCATATCTGAACCTATTATGTTTTCATGAATATATGTGAATTCTTGATCCTATCTTGCAAGTCTATAGTCACCTATTATGTGTTATGATCCGACAACCCCGAAGTGACAATAATCGGGATACTTCTCGGTGATGACCATAGTTTGAGGAGTTCATGTATTCACTAAGTGCTAATGCTGTGGTCCGGTTCTCTATTAAAAGGAGGCCTTAATATCCCTTAGTTTCCAATAGGACCCCGCTGCCATGGGAGGGTAGGACAAAATATGTCATGCAAGTTCTTTTCCATAAGCACGTATGACTATATTCGGAATACATGCCTACATTACATTGATGAACTGGAACTAGTTCTGTGTCACCCTAGGTTATAAATATTGCATGAGGAATCGCATCCGACATAATTATCCATCATTGATCCAATGCCTACGAGCTTTTCACATATTGTTCTTCGTTATTTACTTTTCTGTTACTACTGTTACAATCACTACAAAACCCAAAAATATTACTTTTACTATCGTTACCATTACTATCATATTACTTTGCTACTAAATAATTTGCTGCAGATACTAAGTTATCCAGGTGTTGAATTGACAACTCAACTGCTAATACTTGAGAATATTCTTTGGCTCCCCTTGTGTCGAATCAATAAATTTGGGTTGAATACTCTACCCTCGAAAGCTGTTGCGATCCCCTACACTTGTGGGTTATCAAGACTAATTTCTGGCGCCGTTGCCGGGGAGCATAGCTCTATTCTTTGAGTCACTTGGGATTTATATCAGCTGGTCACTATGAAGAACTAGAAAGACAACAAAAGAAAGATTTATCCCTCAACTACGAGGGGAGGTAAGGAACTGCCATCTAGCTCTGCACTAGATTCTCCTTCTATTTTGAGTAAGCTTGCGACACCTAAACCTGCTACTGCTATGAATTCTGATATGTCGCATGTTATTGATGATGCCACTTCTGCTATGCATGATACTTATGATGAAACTACTTCTATGCCTGATACTACTGTGCCACTTGGTGAATTTCTTGATGAACAACTTGCTAGGGCTAGAGAGAATGAAATTATTAATGATGATATTATTGAAGATAGTGATGATGAAGGTTCTCCCCCTAATTATGAATTGCCTGTTGTTCCCGAGGGTTATGTTATGGATGAAGAAGCTGCTAGAGCTATTCTTGCTTGCAATGATAGATATGATCTTAAGAAGTTATTAGCTAAATGGAAGCAGCAATCCCTTAATGCTAGAATGAAACCTGACCCTGCTTTTGCTACTTCACCTATCTGTGTTACTGATAAGGATTATGAATTCTCTGTTGATCCTGAAATAATTACTTTGGTAGAATCCGATCCTTTTTATGGCCTTGAATCTGAAACTGTAGTGGCAAACCTTACTAAGTTAAATGATATAGCTGCCCTGTTCACTAATGATGAGAAATCCCGCTACTATTATATCCTTAAAATATTTCCATTCTCATTAAAGGGTGATGCTAAAACTTGGTTTAATTCTCTTGATCCTGGTTGTGTGCGTAGTCCCCAGGATATGATTTATTATTTCTCTGCTAAATATTTCCCTGCTCATAAGAAACAAGCTGCCTTGCGGGATATAATTTTGTGCAAATCGAAGAAGAGAGTCTCCCACAAGCTTGGGGGAGGCTTCTCCGATTACTTAATGTTTTGCCTGATCACCCTCTCAAGAAAAATGAAATACTTGATATCTTTTACAATGGACTAACCGATGCTTCCAAGGACCACTTGGATAGTTGTGCTGGTTGTGTTTTCAGGGAAAGAACAGTCGACCAAGCTGAATTGTTATTGAATAATATGTTGACTAATGAAAATAATTGGACTCTTCCTGAGCCAATTCCCGAGCCAATTGAGCCAACTCCTGAGCCTATTCCTAAACCTACTCCCAAGAAGAGAGGTGTTCTATTTCTCAGTCCTGAAGATATGCAAGAGGCAAAGAAATCAATGAAATAAAAAGGTATTAAAGCTGAAGATGTTAAGAATTTACCTCCTATTGAAGAAATACATGGTCTTAATATACCGCCTGCTGAAGAAACACATTGTCTTGATAACCCTACACAGGTAGTAAAGATAAATTCTCTCAATAGATTTGATGAAGGTGATATTCCTCGTTATAAGTCTGCTAGCCAATGCTTAGATGAGTTTGATAATTTTATTGTTAAACAAGAAAACTTCAATGCTTATGTTGGTAGACAATTGAAATACAATACGGATACACTTGAACACTTGAATGATTATATGTCTAGAGTTAAAGGTGAACTTAAACTCATTAGTAAACATGCTTCTATGGTTACCACTCAAGCTGAACAAATACTTAAAGCTCAAAATGAATTGCTTGATGAATTAAATAATAAACATGACTATGTTGTTATAGTGGCTACTAGAACTAGTAGAATGACTCAGGAACCTTTGTATCCTGAAGGCCACCCTAAGAGAATCGAGCAAGATTCTCAGAGAAATAATTTAGACGCACCTAGTCCTTCTAAAAAGAAGAAAAAGAAAAATGATAGGACTTCGCATGCTTCTAGTGAACCTATTGTAGACACACCTGAAAATCCTAATAATATTTCAATTTCTGATGCTGAAACACAATCAGGTGATGAACATGAACCTAGCGATAATGTTAATGATGATGTTCATGTTAATGCTCAACCTAGTAATAATAATGAAGTAGAGATTGAACCTGCTGTTGATCTTGATAACCCACAATCAAAGAATCAACGTTATAATAAGAGAGACTTCGTTGCTAGGAAGCACGGTAAAGAAAGGGAACCATGGGTTCAGAAACCCATGCCTTTTCCTCCTAAACCATCCAAATCAAAGGATGATGAGGATTTTGAGCGCTTTGCTGAAATGATTAGACCTATTTTCTTACGTATGCGCTTAACTGATATGCTTAAAGTAAATCCTTATGCTAAGTATACGAAGGATATCACTACAAATAAAAGAAAGATACCGGAAGCTAAAATTTCCACCATGCTTGCTAATTATACTTTTAAAGGTGGAATACCAAAGAAACTTGGAGACCCAGGAGTACCAACTATACCATGCTCCATTAAAATAAATTACGTTAAAACTGCTTTATGTGATCTTGGAGTCGGTGTTAGTGTTATGCCTCTCTCTTTATATTGTAGACTTGAATTGAATAAGTTGACACCTACTGAAATATCTTTGCAAATGGCCGATAAATCAACTGCTATACCTGTCGGTATTTGTGAGGATGTGCCTGTTGTAGTTGCAAATGTCACTATCTTAACGGACTTTGTTATTCTTGATATTCCCGAGGACGATAGTATGTCGATTATCCTTGGTAGACCTTTTTGGAATACTGCAGGGGCTATTATTGATTGCAACAAAGGCAATGTCACTTTTCATGTTAATGGTAATGAACATACGGTACATTTTCCGAGGAAACAACCTCAAGTTCATAGCATCAATCTATTGGAAAAGGTCCAACTATTATCATTGGAGGTTTTGAATTTCCTCTTCCTACTGTCAAGAAAAAGTATGATATTCTTATTGTAGGGGATGTTCATATCCCCGTTGAGGTAACCTAGTGTTATTCGAAATTTCTCCGGTTCCGTGTTATTCGGAATGAGTTTGTTAACAAGACTTGATCAACCTTGTTAGTGGATTCATTTTGATGATCACGAGATGGATGAAACTAGAAGGCACAACCTTCTGTACCCTCTTTTTACTTTCTGTTATTTAGAATAAATAAAGCAAAATAGTATTATCTGTCTGTTTTCCGAATTATCCATGCAATAAAAAATATCCCGAAAATAAAAGTGCTCCAAATGCCCTGCCAATTTAGTATGATTCTTTCTGTAATATTTGAGGATTTTAGGCACTAAGAACACAGCAGGGGGGCAAGCACCTGGCCACGAGGGTCCAGGGCGCGCCCACCCTTATAGGGCGCGCCCCCCTGTCTCGTGGGCCCACGATGGCCCTCCTCCACTTATTCCTACACCCACACACTCCATCTTCCTCCCAAAAAAATCCCCATCCAGCTCAAGCACGAGTTCTGGCTCATTTTGTTGCGATTTTCGATCTCCTTGCTCAAAGCTCCATTCGAAAAACTGCTTTGGGAGATTGTTGCTTGGTATGTGACTCCTCCATTGGTCCAATTAGTTTGTGTTCTAGTGCATTATTCATTGCAAATTTTTGTTGCATAGGTGACCCTGTTCTTGAGCTTGCATGTCAAATTTATGAGGTCCCAAGTAATCCTAATGCATGATATAGGCTCTAGGCACTTGTAGGAAGTTACTCAAAATTTCAGAAATTTTTCAGAGGAAGAAATATGTCTAGGAAAATGTTTCAAGGTGGTTCTTCAAGAAAGCAAGCACCCAGACGCGCAATGCGTGAGCCAGACAATGAACCACCAAGGGAAGCTATTGTGCGGCCTTGTGAATGGCCGTCAGAAGAATTTATGGTCAATGCAGGAATTAAGGATGAATTCGATGCATATGTGCGTAACGCCGACCTTGAGGACTTCATGCAAGATAAGTGTCATCAGTACTACTATTTGACTGATTCATTCGTGAGAAGGTTTAAATTTTCATCTTCGCGTAATTCTCAAACTGTCCTGTTTGATATTTATGATCAATCCTATACCATGGACTTAGAAGATTTCACTACTGCTTGCAAACTCCCATAGTGGGGTAGTGTTAATGAACCCCGTAAATCTGAATATAAAGACTTTCTTGCTAATATAACTGTGGGAGAATCTAGGGACATAGCACAAGCTACCATAGGGAGCATTCATTTTCCTGTTATACATTAGTTTGCTCTCTTCATTGGTAGATGTATTAATGGTAAAGACGAAGCTTGTCACATGTGTGTTCCTGATCTCTGTGTCCTTAAGAGTGCTGTTTTAGGTAATAAAGATTACAACTTGGGGGCAATAGTTGCACGTAGGTTGCATAATAATGGTTTATCTGGAGATTTATTTGGAGGGATTTATGCGACCCGTGTTGCTAATTATCTTGGTATACCCCCACGTGAGGGTGACATGTTGTTACCTTCCGCTTATTTAGATTATGATGCTATGGTCAGTCATCGTTTTCTTATGGGGAATGAACAATTCCTCCAATATCGACTAATCTTTGACAGACGTCACGCTGTCCATGTTACTCTCCCTGCTCCTTCCCTTTTTGATTACCAGGCAAAATGAAGATATGTTGTAACCAGGGAGGAGGCAACCGAATACGAGAGGAGAGCGGAGGCAGCCCGCCAACATGCCGCAGCTCAGGAGGCATTGGCTGATGCATCTCAGTACGACCCCAGTTATAACTACGGATATCAGCCAGGCTACCCTTGGCATTAGACCAACTTAGGCCAAAAGCCTAAGCTTGGGGGAGTACGTATTTCTCACCAACTTTACATTCATGTTCACACACTATTCTAGTTGTCGGTGCTCATACTCTTTCATTGTACTATTCATGCTAGCCTAATTTATTTTTCTAGCTTTCTTCTTGTGTGTTTGATAAACCTTAAGAAAAGCCAAAAAAAATTAGTTAGTTTAATTTCAATGCTTGTAGAATTAAAATGGAAACCCAAAAAGATTTCTCATTCTTCTTTTAATTGTTGGGAGCTTTCCCGTGTAAATAGTTTTATTTCTTTTCTTTTCTTTTGGGGGTCGAGAGTAGAAGACCATTATGAAAATGTTTAGTGGCTCTCATATGCATGATTGTTGATTTAACTTAGAGCCCATATTACTTTGTCTTCTCTCTTGAATTGAATGCTTGCAGATTCCAGCTTAGTCCAATGCACGCGCACTATTATTATTATACACACCGTTCGGTCGTGCGAATGAAAGGCAATAATGACGATATATGATGGACTGATTGGGATGAGAGAAGCTGGTATGAAATCGACCTCTCTTGTTTTTGTAAATATGATGAGTTCATCGTTCCTGATTAAGCATATTATGAATAAACATGTTTGCAATGACATTTAGAGATTATAGTTGTTTATGCCATGCTTAATTAGCTATGAGTTATAATGGTTTACCTTGCGTGCCAACATGCTATTAAAATAGTTGTGATGTGGTATGATGGGATGGTATCCTCCTTTGAATGAATTGAGTGACTCGACTTGGCACATGTTCACGCATGTAGTTGAAAACAAATCAACATAGCCTTCATGATATTTATGTTCATGGTAGATTATATCCTACTCATGCTTGCACTCTGTGTAAATTAATTTTAATGCATGTTCATGATTGTTGTCGCTCTCTCAGTTGGACGCTTCCCAGTCTTTTGCTAGCCTTCACTTGTACTAAGCAGGAATACTGCTTGTGCATCCAAATTCCATAAGCCCCAAAGTTATTCCATATGAGTCCACCATACCTTCCTATATGCGGTATTTACCTGCCATTCCAAGTAAATTTGTATGTGCCAAACTCCAAACCTTCAAATGAAATTCTGTTTTGTATGCTCGAGCAACTCATGTATCAACTAGGGCTGTCTGTATCTTCCATGCTAGGTGGGTTATTCTCAATAGGAGTGGACTCCGCTCCTCACTCACGAGAAAATGGCTGGTAACCGGGATGCCCAGTCCCATGCTTTAAGCAAATAAAATCAAAATAATTGCAAACAAAACTCCCCCGGGACTCTTGTTAGTTGGAGGCACTCGTTGTTTCGAGCAAGCCATGGATTGATGCTTGTTGGTGGAGGGGGAGTATAAACTTTACCATTTTGTTTGGGAACCGCCTATAATGTCTGTAGCATGGAAGATATTGCCATCTCTTGGTTGTTTCGTTGACAGTGAAAGTATACCGCTCAAAATATTATTCATCTCTATTTTAAAACTGAGCTCTGACACCTCTACAAATCCCTGCTTCCCTCTGCGAAGGGCCTATCTATTTACTTTTATGTTGAGTCATCACCTTCTTATTAAAAAGCACCCGCTGGAGAGCACTGCTGTCATTTGCATGCATTACTATTAGTTTATATTGGGTATGACTTGACTGGATCTCTTTTACCATGAATTACAATGTTTAGTCAGTCCGTGATCTTTAAAGGTGCTCTGCATTTATGTTTTGCGGTCTCAGAAAGGGCTAGCGAGGTACCATCTTGTGATATCATATTATGATTGTTTTGAGAAAGTGTTGTCATCCGAGTTTTATTATTATAGCTCGCTAGCTGATTATGCCATTCATATGGGTGAACATGAGACCTAAGTGTTATTATGAATATGGTTAGTCATAATCTTTGCTGAAAACTTCAATGCTGGCTTGACATATTTACAACAACAAGAGCAAACAGAGTTTGTAAAAGTTTTTCTTTATCACTTTCAGTTTATCAACTGAATTGCTTGAGGACAACCAAAGGTTTAAGCTTGGGGGAGTTGATACGTCTCCAACGTATCTACTTTTCCAAACACTTTTGCCCTTGTTTTGGACTCTAACTTGCATGATTTGAATGGAACTAACCCGGACTGATGCTGTTTTCAGCAGAATTGCCATGATGTTATCTTTATGCAGAAAACAAAAGTTCTCGGAATGACCTGGAAATCCACGGAGATTATTTTTGGAAAATAAGAAAAATACTGGCGAAAGAATCAAGGCCAGGGGGCCCACACCCTATCCAGGAGGGTGGAGGGCGCGCCCTTCCCCCCGGGGCGCGCCCCCTGTCTCCTGGGCCCCCTGGAGCTCCACCGACCTCAACTCCAACGCTATATATTCCGTTTCGCGGAGAAAAAAATCAGAGAGAAAGTTTCATCACGTTTTACGATACGGAGCCGCCGCCAAGCCCTAATTTCTCTCGGAAGGGCTGATCTGGAGTCCGTTCGGGGCTCCGGAGAGGGGGATTCGTCGCCGCCGTCATCATCAACCATCCTCCATCACCAATTTCATGACGCTCACCGCCGTGCGTGAGTAATTCCATCATAGGCTTGCTGGACGGTGATGGGTTGGATGAGATTTATCATGTAATCAAGTTAGTTTTGTTAGGGTTTGATCCCTAGTATCCACTATGTCCTGAGATTGATGTTGCTACGACTTTGCTATGCTTAATGCTTGTCACTAGGGCCCGAGTGCCATGATTTCAGATCTGAACCTATTATGTTTTCATGAATATATGTGAATTCTTGATCCTATCTTGCAAGTCTATAGTCACCTATTATGTGTTATGATCCGACAACCCTGAAGTGACAATAATTGGGATACTTCTCGGTGATGACCATAGTTTGAGGAGTTCATGTATTCACTAAGTGCTAATGCTTTGGTCCGGTTCTCTATTAAAAGGAGGCCTTAATATCCCTTAGTTTCCACTAGGACCCCGCTGCCACGGGAGGGTTGGACAAAATATGTCATGCAAGTTCTTTTCCATAAGCATGTATGACTATATTCGGAATACATGCCTACATTACATTGATGAACTGGAGCTAGTTCTGTGTCACCCTAGGTTATAACTATTGCATGAGGAATCGCATCCGACATAATTATCCATCATTGATCCAATGCCTACGAGCTTTTCACATATTGTTCTTCGCTTATTTACTTTTCCATTGCTACTGTTACAATCACTACAAAACCCAAAAATATTACTTTTACTATCGTTACCATTACTATCATATTACTTTGCTACTAAATACTCTGCAGATACTAAGTTATCCAGGTGTGGTTGAATTGACAACTCAACTGCTAATACTTGAGAATATTCTTTGGCTCCCCTTGTGTCGAATCAATAAATTTGGGTTGAATACTCTACCCTCGAAAGCTGTTGCGATCCCCTACACTTGTGGGTTATCAGGTAGCACATGATTTTATTGTTAAGAATAGGGAAAAGACGGTTAAGTACAAACTGATATTTGATAAAATTTGCCCTGAGATTATTACTTTGCCGGCTCCTTCTTTGTTTGACTTATCTGCAGGCAAGTACCTTGTTCCGCCGGAGGTCATTCACGCCTACCAAAACTCCACACCAGCTACAGAGCCAGAGCCGGAACCACAATTTGATCCTTCACGACAGTCTGTTTACCAGTGGGATCTGGAGGAGATTGCCAACCGGTGGCAACCTGAGGCTCCTTCTCAGTACGACCCCAATTACAACTTTGGATATCCGCCAGGCCATCCATGGGCATAGACCAACTTAGGCCAAAAGCCTAAGCTTGGGGGAGTACGTATCTCTCACCGACATTACATTTATGTTCACACGTTCATGCTAGTTGTCGGTGCTCATACTTTTTCACTGTAAAATCCATGCTAGTTTATTTTCCTTTTTATGCTTTCTTCTTGTGTGTTTGAAAAACCTTAAGAAAAACCAAAAAATAGCTATAGCTTTTAGCTAGTTTACTTTCTTGCTTGTAGTAGTATTCATTAAAAGAAAACACAAAAAGATTTCTCGTTCTTCTTTTGCTTGTTGGGAGCTTTCCCGTGTAAATAGTTTTATTTCTTTTCTTTTCTTTGGGGGTCGATAGGAGAAGACCATAATGAAAATGTTGAAGTAGCTCTTATATGCATTATTGTTGATTTAACCAAGAGCCCATATTGCCTTGTCTTCTCCTGTTTATTGAATGCTTGCAGATTACAGCTTAGTCCAATTCACGTGCACTATTATTATTATCATCGTTCGGTCGTGCAAGTGAAAGGCAATAATGACGATATATGATGAACTGATTGAGATGAGAGAAGCTGGTATGAACTCGACCTCTCTTGTTTTTGTAAATATGATTAGTTCATCGTTCCTGATTCAGCCTATTATGAATAAACATATTTGCAATGACAATTAGAGATTTTAGTTGTTTATGCCATGCTTAATTAGCTAGGAGTTTATAATGGTTTATCTTGCGTGCCAACATGCTATTAAAATGATTGTGATGTGGTATAGTAGGGTGGTATCCTCCTTTGAATGATTCGAGTGACTCGACTTGGCACATGTTCACACATGTAGTTGAAACAAATCAACATAGCCTTCACGATATTTATGTTCATGGTTGATTATATCCTACTCATGCTTGCACTCAATGTTTATTAATTTTAATGCATGTTCATGACTGTTGTCGCTCTCTAGCTGGTCGCTTCCCAGTCTTTTTCTAGCCTTCACTTGTACTAAGCGGGAATACTGCTTGTGCATCCAATTCCATAAACCCCAAAGTTATTCCATATGAGTCCACTATACCTTCCTATATGCGGTGTCTACCTGCCGTTCCAAGTAAATTTGTATGTGCCAAACTCTAAACCTTCAAATAAAATTCTGTTTTGTATGCTCGAATAGCTCATGTATCAACTAGGGTTGTCTGTATCTTCCATGCTAGGCAGGTTATTCTCAAGAGGAGTGGACTCCGCTCCTCACTCACGAGAAAATGGCTGGTCACCGGGATGCCCAGTCCCATGCTTTATGCAAATCAAATCAAAATAATTGCAAACAAAACTCCCCCGGGACTCTTGTTAGTTGGAGGCACTCGTTGTTTCGAGCAAGCCATGGATTGATGCTTGTTGGTGGAGGGGGAGTATAAACTTTACCATTATGTTTGGGAACCGCCTATAATGTGTGTAGCATGGAAGATATCGAGATCTCTTGGTTGTTCTGTTGACAATGAAAGTATGCCGCTCAAAATATTATTTATCTCTATTTCAAAAATCGAGCTCTGGCACCTCTACAAATCCCTGCTTCCCTCTGCGAAGGGCCTATCTATTTACTTTTATGTTGAGTCATCACCCTCTTATTAAAAAGCACCAGTTGGAGAGCACTGTTGTCATTTGCATCCATTACTATTAATTTATATTGAGTATGACTGGATCTCTTTTACCATGAATTACAATGTTTAGTCAGTCCTTGATCTTTAAGGGTGCTCTGCATTTATGTTTTGCGGTCTCAGAAAGGGCTAGCGAGATACCATCTTGTTATATCATATTATGATTGTTTTGAGAAAGTGTTGTCATCCGAGATTTATTATTATTGCTCACTAAATGATTATGCCATTGATACGAGTAAACATGAGACCTAAGTGTTATTGTGAATATGGTTAGTCATAATCTTTGCTGAAAACTTGAATGTTGGCTTTACATATTTACAACAACAAGAGCAAACAGAGTTTGTAAAAGTTTTTCTTTATCACTTTCAGTTTGTCAACTGAATTGCTTGAGGACAAGCAAAGGTTTAAGCTTGGGGGAGTTGATACGTCTCCAATGTATCTACTTTTCCAAACACTTTTGCCCTTGTTTTGGACTCTAACTTGCATGATTTGAATGGAACTAACCCGGACTGACGTTGTTTTCAGCAGAATTGCCACGATGTTATCTTTGTGCAGAAAACAAAAGTTCTCGGAATGACCTGGAAATCCACGGAGATTATTTTTGGAAAATAAGAAAAATACTGGCAAAAGAATCAAGGCCAGGGGGCCCACACCCTGTCCAGGAGGGTGGGGGCGCGCCCTTCCCCTGGGCGCGCCCCCTGTCTCCCGGGCCCCCTGGAGCTCCACCGACCTCAACTCCAACTCTATATATTCACGTTCGGGGAGAAAAAAATCAGAGAGAAGGATTCATCACGTTTTACGATACGGAGCCGCCGCCAAGCCCTAATCTCTCTCGGGAGGGCTGATCTGGAGTCCGTTCGGGGCTCCGGAGAGGGGAATCCGTCGCCATCGTCATCATCAACCTTCCTCCATCACCAATTTCATGATGCTCACCGCCGTGCATGAGTAATTCCATCGTAGGCTTGTTGGACGGTGATGGGTTGGATGAGATTTATCATGTAATCGAGTTAGTTTTGTTAGGGTTTGATCCCTAGTATCCACTATGTTCTGAGATTGATGTTGCTATGACTTTGCTATGCTTAATGCTTGTCACTAGGGCCCGAGTGCCATGATTTCAGATCTGAACCTATTATGTTTTCATGAATATATGTGAGTTCTTGATCCTATCTTGCAAGTCTATAGTCACCTACTATGTGTTATGATCCGGCAACCCCGAAGTGACAATAATCGGAACCACTCCCGGTGATGACCATAGTTTGAGGAGTTCATGTATTCACTATGTGTTAATGCTTTGGTCCGGTACTCTATTAAAAGGAGGCCTTAATATCCCTTAGTTTCCAATAGGACCCCGCTGCCACGGGAGGGTAGGACAAAAGATGTCATGCAAGTTCTTTCCCATAAGCACGTATGACTATATTCGGAATACATGCCTACGTTACATTGATGAATTGAAGCTAGTTCTTTGTCACCCTATGTTATAACTGTTGCATGAATAATCGCATCCGACATAATTCTCCATCACCAATCCAATGCCTACGAGCTTTTCACATATTGTTCTTCGCTTATTTACTTTTCCGTTGCTACTGTTACAATCACTATAAAACTACTACCGTTACTCCTGCCACTGTTACCGTTACTATCATACTACTTTGCTGCTAAATACTTTGCTGCAGATATTAAGTTATCCAGGTGTGGTTGAATTGACAACTCAACTGCTAATACTTGAGAATATTCTTTGGCTCCCCTTGTGTCGAATCAATAAATTTGGGTTGAATACTCTACCCTCGAAAATTGTTGCGATCCCCTATACTTGTGGGTTATCAACGTACTCTTGTCCCCATCCATGATAAGCCACCCCCTGGCATATGTCGCACGATATCCCCGACAGCAAGATCCTTCAAGTAAGTTGTCATCGGTGCAATAAGGCAATAAAAATTGCTTCTAAAAGTGTTAGATCATTTAGTGTAAGAGAAAATTGAGCGGTGTACGAACTTGTGATGGCAAAAAATAAAAGCGACAGACTGCATAATAAAGGTTGCTATCATAAGGGGCAATATAACATGATGTTCTTTTGCACTAAGGGGTTGAGCATACAAACAAAAAGCGCATGGCAACCTCTACTTCCCTCTGCGAAGGGCCTATTTTTTACTTTTATGTATTTACTTTCAGCATGAGTAAAAGTTTTTCTCTCTATTCCTTTTTATTTTTCTCTTTTGGCAAGCATCATGTGGTGAGGAAAGATCTAGGCACATATATCCAGTTCGATATGGGTAGCATGAGTTATTATTGTTGACATCACCCTTGAGGTGAATACATTGGGAGGCAAAGCAATAAGCCCCTATCTTTCTATGTGTCCGGTTGAAACGTTTTGCTCATGTGTATGTGGTGAGTGTTAGCAATCATAGAAGACTATATGATGGTTGAGTATGTGGAGCTCTTACTTAAACTCTGTTGAATAAGTTGAATTACAATTGCTTGGTGACTTAGAACATAGGTTGTTGAGTTTCAAGAGAATTCATTGTTTGAACCTTAACATGCGAATTGGTTGCTACTTTAACATGAGAAGTTTTATAAGAAAGAATTGTTGTTATGATGCTAGAAAAAGTGATTGAAATTATCATTGATCAAACTTATGCACTTTGTTGGCATTCACACTTCATAAATTATTTCTTTTATCATTTACCTACTCGAGGACGAGTAGGAATTAAGCTTGGGGATGCTGATACGTCTCCAACGTATCTATAATTTATGAAGTATTCACGCTATTATATTATCATTCTTGGATGTTTGACAATCATTTTATAGCAATTTTATATCATTTTTTGGGACTAACCTATTGACCCAGTGCCCAGTGCTAGTTGCTGTTTTTTGCTTGTTTTTTACATCTTAGGAAATCAATATCAAACGAAGTCCAAACGCCGCGAAACTTTTTGTGGATTTTTTATGGACCAGAAGACATTTGTTGGGATAGAGCAGCACCTGGGGGGTGCCCCGAGGGGGGCACAGCCCACCAGGGCATACCTGGGGGCCCAGGCGCGCCCAGGTGGGTTGTGCCCACCTCGGTGGCCTCCCGTACCCTCTCTTCACCGTATAAATAGTCAAATATTCCAAAAACCCTCGGGGTTAACCTAGATCAGAAGTTCCGCCGCTGCAGGCCTCTCTAGCCACCGAAAACCAATCTAGACCCCGTTCCAGCACCCTGTCGGAGGGGGGAATCATCACCGGTGGCCATCTTCATCATCCCGGCGGCCACCACCATGAGGAGGGAGTAGTCCACCCTCTGAGGGTTTGTACCAGTAGCTATGTGTTTAATCTCTCTCTCTCTCTCTCGTGTTCTTGAGATGTCACGATCTTGATGTATCGCGGGCTTTGTTAATATTCGGATCATATGGTGTTTCCCCCTCTTTATCTTGTTGTGATGAATTGAGTTTTCCCTTTGAGATTTTGTTTTATCGGATTGAATACTTTTATGGATTTGAGAGCACTTGATATATGCCTTGCATATGAATACTCGTGGTGACAATGGGGTATCATATTGATTCACTTGATATGTGTTTTGGCACTCAACTCGCGGATTCCCGAGGTGACATTGGGATAATCTACGCATAGGGGTTGATGCACGTTCTTGTCTTTGTTTCTCCAGTAGAAATCTTGGGGCACTCTTTGAGGTTCTTTGTGTTGGATTGAGTATTATGAATCTGAAATTATTTGGTGTTATTTTATTATGAACTCTTGGATAGATCGATCGGAAAGAATAGCTTCGAGGTGGTTTCGTATCCTACAAATGGTTTCTTCTTATGTTCTCCGCTAGGTAAGAACTTTGGAGTGATTCTTTGTTGCATGCTGAGGGATGGTTATGTGATCCAATTATATTAGCATTGTTGGGAGATTGCACTAGCGAAAGTACGGACCCTAGGCCTCATTTTCACGCATTGAAATACCGTTTGTTCTCCAGTTTATCAATTGCTACCTTGTTGTTTATTGTTCTTATTACAAAAATCAATATCTACTATCCATATTACACTTGTATCACCATCTCTTCGCCGAACTAGTGCACCTATACAAATTACCATTGTATTTGGTCTGTTGGGGACACAAGTGACTTTTTATTATTTGGTTGCAGGGTTGTTTGAGAGAGACCATCTTTGTCCTACTCTTCCCACGGATTGATAAACCTTAGGTCATCCACTTGAGGGAAAATTGCTACTGTCCTACAAAACTCTGCGCTTTGAGGCCCAAAACGTGTCTACAAGAATAAAGTTGCATAGTAGACATCACTACTCCGCATAAGTTAGTTTCACTGTTTTTTCTTGTGTGCATCTGATGTCTACTACGCAACTTTATTCTTGTAGACACGTTTTGGGCCTCAAAGGGCAGAGTTTTGTAGGACAGTAGCAATTTTCCCTCAAGTGGATGACCTAAGGCTCATCAATCCGTGAGAGGTGTAGGATGAAGATGGTCTCTCTGAAACGACCCTGCAACCAAATACAAGAAATCTCTTGTGTCCCCAACACACCCAATGGCAAATTGTTTAGGTGCACTAGTTCAGCGAAGAGATGATGATAAAAGTGTAATATTGATGGTAGAAATATATTTTTTATAATCTGAATAAATAAAAACAGCAAGGTAGCAAATAGTAAATGGGCACAAAAACGGTATTGCAATGCTTGAAAATGAGCCCTAGGGTCCATACTTTTGCTAGTGCAACCTCTCAACAATGCTAACATAGTTGGATCATATGATTATCCCTCAAAGCATATTAAATAATCGCTCCCGAGTTCCTATTAGCGGAGAACAAAAGATATAAATTGTCTGTAGGGTACGAAACCACCTCAAAGCTATTCTTTTCGTTCGATCTGTCCTAGAGTTCGTACTAGAATAACGCAAGCTATTCTTTCCAATCGATCTAATCAAGAGTTCGTACTAAAGTAGCACCAAAGCAAACTCATATTCATAATACTCAATCCACACAAAGAACTACAAGGGGCCCCAAAGTTTATATCGGAGAAAAGATAATAAAAACGTGCATCTACCCCTATGTTGTTGGGGAACGTAGTAATAATTCAAAATTTTCCTACGTGTCACCAAGATCAATCTAGGAGATGCTATCAACGAGAGAGAGGGAGTGCATCTTCATACCCTAGAAGATCGCTAAGCGGAAGCGTTACAAGGAACGCGGATGATGGAGTTGTACTCGCGGCGATTCAAATCGCAGAAGATCCGATCTAGCGCCGAACGGACGACGCCTCCGCGTTCAACACACGTATAGCCGGGGGACGTCTCCTCCTTCTTGATCCAGCAAGGGCGAAGGAGAAGTTGAGGAAGAACTCCGACAGCACGACGGCGTGGTGGTGATGGAGCTCGTGGTTCTCCGGCAGGGCTTCGCCAAGCACTACGGAGGAGGAGGAGGTGTTGGAGAGGCGGAGAGGCTGCGCCAGGAGAAGGGTATGGCAGCCCTCCCACCCCCCCCCCCCCCACTATTTATAGGGGAAGGGGAGAGGGGGCCGGCCCCCTAGATCCCATCTACATGGGGGGGCGGCGGCCAAGGGGGGGACTTGCCCCCCAAGTTTGGTGGGAGGCGCCCCCACCCCCTAGGGTTTCCAACCCTAGGCGCCTTGGGCCCTTGGGGTGGGGCGCACCAGCCCACTAGGGGGCTGGTTCCCACCCTTGTTCAGCCCATTAAGTCCCCCGAGGCAGATGGCCCCACCTGGTGCACCCCCGGACACCTTTTGGTGGTCCCGGTACAATACCAATAACCCCCGAAACAATTCCGGCGACTGAAACTGGGCTTCCCATATATAAATCTTCACCTCCGGACCATTCCGGAACTCCTCGTGACATCCGGGATCTCATCCGGGACTCCGAACAACCTTCGGTAACCACATACTATTTCCCAAAACAACTCTAGCGTCACCGAACCTTAAGTGTGTAGACCCTACGGGTTCGGGAACCATGCAGACATGACCGAGACATCTCTCCGGCCAATAACCAACAGTGGGATCTGGATACCCATGTTGGATCCCACATGTTCCACGACGATCTCATCGGATGAACCACCATGTCGGGGATTCAATCAATCCCGTATGCAATTCCCTTTGTCTATCGATATGTTACTTGCCCGAGATTTGATCGTCGGCATCCCCATACCTCGTTAAATCTAGTTACCGGCAAGTCTCTTTACTCGTTCCGTAACACATGATCCCATGACCAACTCCGTAGTCACATTGAGCTCATTATGATGATGCATTACCAAGTGGGCCCAGAGATACCTCTCCGTCATACGGAGTGACAAATCGCAGTCTCGATTCGTGCCAACCCAACAGACACTTTCGGAGATACCTGTAGTGTACCTTTATAGCCACCAAGTTACGTTGTGACGTTTGGTACACCCAAAGCATTCCTACGGTATCCGGGAGTTGCACAATCTCATGGTCTAAGGAAACGATAATTGACATTAGAAAAGCTCTAGCGAAACGAACTACACGATCTTGTGCTACGCTTAGGACTGGGTCTTGTCCATCACATCATTCTCCCAATGATGTGATCCCATTGTCAATGACATCCAATGTCCATGGCGAGGAAACCATGACCATCTATTGATCAACGAGCTAGTCAACTAGAGGCTTACTAGGGACATATTACGATCTATGTATTCACACATGCATTACAGTTTCCGGTTAATACAATTATAGCATGAACAATAGACAATTATCATGAACAAGGAAATATAATAATAACCAATTTATTATTGCCTCTAGGGCATATTTCCAACAGTCTCCCACTTGCACTAGAGTCAATAATCTAGTTACATTGTGATGAGCCGAACACCCATAGAGTTCTGGTGTTGATCATGTTTTCCTCGTGGAAGAGGTTTAGTCAACGGATATGCGACATTCAGATCCGTATGCACTTTACAAATATATATGTCTCCATCTTGAATATATTCACGAATGGAGTTGAAGCGACGCTTGATATGCCTGGACTTCTTGTGAAACCTGGGCTCCTTGGCAAGGGCAATAGCTCCAGTGTTGTCACAGAAGAGAGTCATCGGGCCCGACGCATTGGGAATAACTCCTAGGTCGGTGATGAACTCCTTCATCTAGACTGCTTCCTGTGCTACCTCCGAGGCAGCTATGTACTCCGCTGATGTAGATCCCGCAACGACGCTTTGCTTGCAACTGCACCAGCTGACTGCCCCACCATTCAAAATATACACGTATCTGTTTTGTGACTTGGAGTCATCCAGATCTGTGTCGAAGCTAGCATCGACGTAACCCTTTACGACGAGCTCTTCGTCACCTCCATAAACGAGAAACATATCCTTAGTCCTTTTCAGGTACTTTAGGATATTCTTGACCACTGTCCAATGTTCCATACCGGGATTACTTTGGTACCTCCCTACCAAACTTATGGCAAGGTTCACATCGGGTCTGGTACACAGCATGGCATACATAATAGACCCTATGGCTGAGGCATAGGGGATGACACTCATCTTTTCTCTATCTTCTGCCGAGGTCGGGCATTGAGCCATGCTCAATCTCACACCTTACAATACAGGCAAGAACCCCTTCTTGGACTGATCCATATTGAACTACTTCAATATCTTGTCAAGGTATGTGCTTTGCGAAAGACCAATGAGGCGTCTCGATCTATCTCTATAGATCTTGATG
This sequence comes from Aegilops tauschii subsp. strangulata, assembly GCF_002575655.3. NCBI lineage: Eukaryota > Viridiplantae > Streptophyta > Magnoliopsida > Poales > Poaceae > Aegilops > Aegilops tauschii. The sequence goes on from NC_053040.3 coordinate 84,928,618, forward strand.
CCTAATATGTAAGCAGCTTCTCCAAGGTCCTTCATTGAAAAACACTTATTCAAGTAGGCCTTTATGCTTTCCAAAAGTTCTATATCATTTCCCATCAATAGTATGTCATCCACATATAATATGAGAAATGCTACAGAGCTCCCACTCACTTTCTTGTAAACACAAGCTTCTCCATAAGTCTGCATAAACCCAAACGCTTTGATCATTTCATCAAAGCGAATGTTCCAACTCCGAGATGCTTGCACCTGCCCATAGATGGAGCGCTGGAGCTTGCATATCTTGTCAGCATTCTTAGGATCGACAAAACCTTCCAGTTGCATCATATACAATTCTTCCTTAAGGAAACCATTAAGGAATGTCGATTTGATGTCCATTTGCCATATCTCATAATCATAGAATGCGGCAATTGCTAACATGATTCGGACGGACTTCAGCTTAGCTACGGGTGAGAAGGTCTCATCGTAGTCAAGCCCTTGAGCTCATTATGATGATGCATTACCAAGTGGGCCCAAAGATACCTCTCCGTCATACGGAGTGACAAATCCCAGTCTCGATTCATGCCAACCCAACATACACTTTCAGAGATACCTATAGTGTACCTTTATAGCCACCCAGTTACGTTGTGACGTTTGGTACACCCAAAGCATTCCTATGGTATCCGGGAGTTGCACAATCTCATGGTCTAAGGAAACGATACTTGACATTAGAAAAGCTCTAGCAAAATGAACTACACGATCTTGTGCTACGCTTAGGATTGGGTCTTGTCCATCACATCGTTCTCCCAATGATGTGATCCCGTTATCAACGACATCCAATGTCCATGGCCAGGAAACCATGAACATCTATTGATCAACGAGCTAGTCAACTAGATGCTTACTAGGGACATTTTACGATCTATGTATTCACACATGCATTACGGTTTCCGGTTAATACAATTATAGCATGAACAATAGACAATTATCATGAACAAGGAAATATAATAATAACCAATTTATTATTGCCTCTAGGGCATATTTCCAACATATGCATAGATTACCCCAATATCACCGCATGAATCCGCGAGTTGAATGCCATAACACATATCAAGTGAATCAATATGATACCCCAATTGTCACCTCAAGTATTCATACCGCAAGACATACATCATGTGTTCTCATCTCTGAATATTCAATCCGACATGACAAAACTTCAAAGGGTAAAGACTCAATTCATCACAACAAGAGTATAGAGGGGAGAAACATCATATGATCCGACTATATTAACAAAGCCCATGACATAGATCACGAGAGAGAGAGAGAGAGATTAAACACATAGCTACTGGTACAAACCCTCAACCTCGAGGGTGGACTACTCCCTCCTCATCGTGGTGGCCGCCGGGATGATGAAGATGGCCACCGGAGATGATTCCCCCTCCGGCAGGGTGCCGAAACGGGGTCTAGATTGGTTTTCGTGGATACAGAGACCTTGTGGCGGCGGAACTTCTGATCTAGGGTAACCCCGATGGGTTTCGGAATATTTGGGAATTTATAGTGCAAAGAGGGGGTGCGGGAGGCCACCGAGGTGGGCACAACCCACCTGGGCGCGCCAGGGGGGCCTGGCGCGCCCTGGTGGGTTGTGCCCCCTCGGGGCACCCCCCCAGGTGCTGCTCTGGCCCAAAGGATGTCTCCTGGCCCATAAGAAATCATCGTGGAGTTTCGTTGCGTTTGGACTCCGTTTGGTATTGATTTCTTGCGATGTAAAAAACAAGCAAAAAACAGCAACTGGCACTGGGCATTGGGTCAATAGGTTAGTCCCAAAAATTGATATAAAGTTGCTATAAAATGATTGTAAAACATCCAAGAATGATAATAAAACAACATGAATACTTTATAAAGACGTATCAACATCCTTGATACCATGATACACGACAATCTCCTTGTCCATACTAGCACGAAACCTAACCAGGCATGAAAAGAATCACATGATATATGCATTGCACATGACATTAGCAATGCAACCACATCTAATAAGAACATGATGCCCATGTCTTTACCTATCCTACAGTAAACTCACATTCGTCTAATTTATTATCCTTTTTCCGCATTCAAGATCTAATCCCACATTAAATTGAAAAGGTACAACTTCTACACACTAAAATTCACTTCGGTCCATGTTGCCATCGCATCCACAAATACGCCCCCTATAGAAGTCCACACCTTTTCGGCCAGGGAGAGAGAGAGGCAGACATATGGGATTGATAGTGAACCCGCTAAACGCTAAACCACAGCTTCTTTTGGCAGAAAGTTACAACAAGGGGAGGTTTCTTTCCCCCCTTGCACGCATCCTTGACACCACGATACACGACAATCTTCTTTTCCATACTAGCACGAAACCTAACCGGACACGAAAAGAATCTCATGATGTGCATTGCACATCACATTGACAATGCAACCGCTTCTAATAGGATCTTGATGCCCATGTTACACATCCTGTTGTTAACTCACATTCGTCCAATTTATTATCCTTTTTCCACACTGAAGATCTAATCCCATATTAAATTGAAAAGATACAACTTCACACTAAAATTCACTTCAATCCATGTCGCCATCGCTTCCACAAATAGGACCCCCTACAAAAGTCCACGCCTTTTCGGCTAGGGAGAGAGAGAGAGGTAGACATATGGGATTGATAGTGAACCCGCTAAATGCTAAACCATGGCTTCTTTCGGCAGAAAGTTACAAAAAGGGGACGGTTTCTTCCCCCCTTGCACACATCCTTGGCACCATGATACACGTAAATCTGCTTTTCCATACTAGCACGAAACCTAACCGGACACGAAAAGAATCTTATGATATGCATTGCACATCACATTGACAATGCAACCACACCTAATAAGATCTTGATGCCCATGTTTTTACATATCCTGGTGTTAACTCACATTCGTCCAATTTTTTTCCGCGTTGAGGATCTAATCCCATATTAAATTGAAAAGATACAACTTGTACACAATAAAATTCACTTCAGTCCATGTTGCCATCGCTTCCACAAATAGGACCCCTACAAAGGTCCACACCTTTTCGCCCAGGGAGAGAGAGAGGTAGACATATGGGATTGATAGTGAACCCGCTAAATGCTAAACCACGGCTTCTTTCGGCAGAAAGTTACAAAAAGGGGACGTTTTCTCCCCCTTGCACGCATCCTTGGCACCATGATACACGACAACCTTCTTTTCCATACTAGCACGAAACCTAACCGGACACGAAAAGAATCTCATGATATGCATTGCACATCACTTTGACAATGCAACCACATCTAATAAGATCCTGATGCCCATGTTTTTACATATCCTGTTGTCAACTCATATTCGTCCAATTTATTATCCTTTTTCGGCGTTGAAGATCTAATCCCGTATTAAATTGAAAAGATACAACTTCTACACACTAAAATTCACTTCAGTCCATGTTGCCATCTTCCACAAATAGGACCCCCTACAAAAGTACACACCTTTTCGGCCAGGGAGAGAGATAGAGGTAGACATATGGGATTGATAGTGAACCCGCTAAACGCTAAACCGCGGCTTCTTTCGGCATAAAGTTACAAAAAGGGGACGGTTTCTCCCCCCGGCACGCATCCTTGACACCACGATACATGGCAACCTCCTTGTCCATACTAGCACAAAACGTAACCGGACACGAAAAGAATCACCTGATATGCATTGCATGTTACGTTGACAATGCGCAACCACATCTAGTAAGATCCTGATGCCCGTGTCTTCACATATCCTGTTGTAAACTCACATTCGTCCAATTTATTATCTTTTTTCCTCATTGAAGATCTAAATCCCATATTAAATTGAAAAGATACAACTTCTAGACACCAACATTCACTTTGGTCCACGTGGCCATCACTTCCGCAAAATAGGAGCCCCCTACAGAAGTCCACGCCTTTTCAGCCAGGGAGAGAGAGAGAGATAGAGATAGACATACGAGATTGATAGTGGACCTGCTAAACGCTAAACCGCGACTTCTTTTGCGCAGAAAATACAAAAAAAGGCGGGACTGTTTCACCCCCCCTACACGCATCCTTGACACCACGATACACGACAACCTCCTGGTCCATAATAGCACGAAACGTAACCGGACACGAAAAGAATCACATGATATGCATTGCACATCACGTTGACAATGCAACCACATCTAATAAGATCCTGATCCCCATGTCTTCACATATCCTGCTGTGAACTCACATTCGTCCAATTTATTATACTTTTTCCGCATTGAAGATCTAATCCCATATTAAATTGAAAAGATACAACTTCTACACACCAACATTCACTTAGGTCCACGCTGCCATCACTTCCGCAAATAGGACTCCCCTACAGAAGTCAACGCCTTTTCAGCCAGGGAGAGAAAGAGATAGAGATAGACATACGTGATTGATAGTGAACCCGCTAAACGCTAAACCGCAGCTTCTTTTGGGCAGAAAATACAAAAAAAGGCGGGGGCAGTTTCATTCCCAGCGTACACGCATCCTTGACACCACGATACACGGCAATCTTCTTTTCCATACTAGCACGAAACATAGCCGGACACGAAAAGAGCCGCATGACTTGTATCGCACATCACGTTGGCAACGCAATCACATCTAATAAGACCTCGATGCCCAAGTCTCCACAAACGTGAAGTTCGTCCGTCCAGCGTTTTTGTTTCGCACCAGAGATCCAATCCCAAAACAAAATAAATAAATTTTAAAAGACACAACCCATCCACACAACCAAAATCCACTTCACCCCCACCACCCCCACCGTCACTTCCCCAAACCGGACCTCCTGCAAAAAGACCCCCGTCTTTCCAGCCCAAATGCAAGAACCGGGAGCCCCCCTTCCCATTTCCCAATAGGGGCCTGTGTGTGGTCTCTCCCTCGCCAGCATCAGCATTGGCGCACGTGCGGCAAAAAAAAAAAAACCGCTCGAGCCGCTGCGCTGCCGCTGCAGCTGCTGACTGGACTGGGCCTGCCCTCCTCACTCGCGCCGCACGCACGCGCACCAGCAGCATATACCGGTGCGCCTTGCCGTTTTCGCCACACCACACCAGACCAGATCATCCGCCCTGCGCCGCCGCGGCCCGGGCCCACCCCGCAGCGACCGCCCTCCCTCCCCACGAGTCCGCGCAGATCCGCGATTGGTCGACGTCCCACTCCTCCCTCCCCTTCCCTTCCTCCTCCTCGAGCCCTCCCCCCGCGTCGACAATTCCCCGTCCCCCAAATCCCAAATCCCCAATCCCCCGCGCCGCCGCCCCGCTCGCCGTCGTACGGATTCCGCCCCCGCGGCCCCGGCCGGCCCCCAATCGCCGTTTGCCGTGGAGGCGGGGTCCCCTCGCGGCGTCGCTAGCCCTCCCCGCGATTCTAGGGTTTCGGGCGGGGTTGCCCCAATTCGCCGGCCCGGCCCCGTGCCTCGTTCCCGCGGGTGCTTCCGTCCGCCCCGCGCGGGTCCTGATCGCTCGCGGTCGCGCCTGCTCCTCGCTGCCGCTCTGTCCACTGCTGCTGTCTGGTATACAGTGCGCTCCGTATGCTGAAAAATTGGGCTGGGTTTTGTGCCTGATTCAGAGAGGGCTAGGTGGTTAAATTCTCGCTGACCGACCCTCCAGCAGGAAGAAATATTGCAGCTTTTGAAGGGTTTCCGCAGGCCGCGTGTGCCCGCCTCGGGAGGGGCTGCCGCTTCTTTCAGCTTGCTCGGCGCCACGCCACACAGCGCTGGAATGACGTCGCCCGCGCTTGTCTGAGGCGCGGTTGCCAGCGACAATGAATGTGGGGCAGGCGGCGCACCTGTCCGGGCAGATGTCCGGGCAGGGGGCGCAGATGAATCAGGTTGTTGGCGGTGGCAGCGGTGTCGTCGGCGCTGACGGCATGCCCCTGCCCCAGCACCAGCACCAGCAGATGCAGGATGGCGTGGGCCTTGTTGCCCCGGGGGTCGATCAACAGTTTGCGCTCATGCGCTCCAATATGCGTGACAAGATGTAAGCACTCCACACTGCAAACTTCTTTCAGTGCCTGCTCTAAGGAAAGGAAAAAAAAACTTCTTTCGGTGCTGGGTTATGTATATTTAGTAGGCGCTAGCGCGGGTGTTAATTAATTGTACTGCGTTAATGCGGCCTATCCTTATCAACGTTTATACGGCGAATATGTATTTCGTTCCCAAAATTATAAAGGTGATCACACTTTCTCACGCAACCAAAGTTTATGACTTTCCTTAATTCACAAGAGCCCGCATATAAATCTTGGCACTGGGGCGCAGTTGAATCACCTTCCCGACTAAAATTTTAGGTTCGCCGCCATGGCTGATGGTTCGAATCTGATAGAAAGTAATGGCATGTCTTTTAAGCCTGATACTTGTTCGTAAATTGGCAGATATGAGTATATAGGAAGGAAGCAGACATCTGCTGACTGGAGGCGGAGGCTGCCGGAACTCGCAAAGCGGCTAGAGGAAATCTTGTTTAGAAAATTCCCAAGCAGGGTATATTTCTCTATTTCCTTTTTCTTTTTTACTTCTTGTTTGGATCTAGCAAAATTTGATCTCACAGTTCCATCATTTTGGCTGTTTGAGCAGAATGAGTACTACAATATGATGAGGCAACCAGTGGAGCCACAATTGCAGTTTGCTATCAAGACCTTGAGTGCTCAGAACCAACTAAATCAACAAAACCAACAAATGTCAAGGCAGATGGCATCTTCCTCTGGTTATAGCACAATGATTCCAACACCTGGTATCACACAAGGTGCAAGTGGAAATTCTAGAATGTCTTATGGAACAGACAATATGGGTCTTTCCTCATCTGGTGCAGGCATGGTTCCTCAGAATGCCAACATGGGTACCTCGATGCCTGGTATGGATAGATTAACTTGGCTTCTGCTCATATCATTAGGGCTGTGTTGTACCTTAACTTGAAATTCCCTTGTAGCCATGCTGTAGGGTTTCTAGCCTAAGTATCCAATGCCCAGCAGTATATTCGGCAAAATTCAATCTATGTGGTAGAAAAACACCACATCTTTTGGGAGTCTTGCTTAATAGCTTGTATTTAAAAAGAACATCCACAAATAGCTTATATATCCATGACCCAATTGGGGCATTTCTTTCGAGGTCTCTGTTGTTTATAATTGGAAGATTATTTGTGAGAAGCTGAAGCATATGTGGTTGCCTGCCACTGTTTGTTCTCATTTTTTGCTGGTTCATTTTACATGGCTCTACTTATTTTTAATTGCTCCTTACAGGTACAATGTCTAACGGCTACCAGCATCTAACTACCAGTGCCCCACTAAATTCGACCACAAATAGTGTCCCATCTACGATGGGTCCAGTGGGTATTCAGCGACAAGTAACTCATATGATCCCAACTCCTGGATTCAGTAATCAACAAAATGTACCTACTAATTCTGACTATTCAAATGGAACTGGATATTTCAATGGTGAGTCAGCTATGACACCACATATGCAGCAGCAGAAGCAATTTCAAAGCAACCAGAGTAGCCATCAAATACAGCATATTGGGGGACACAGTAATTCTGGAATACATTCAAGCATGCTGGAGAATTCTTCTGCATTTGGTTTATCAGATGGACATGTGAATGGTGGAATGGGATTGCATGGGTCAAACACGCAAATTACAAATAGAAATGCAGCACCAGAAGGATATATGAACATGTCCTCTTTTGGAAGTTCGCCCAGACCTTTGCAGCAACAGTTCAATCAGCATCCAACACAGAGAATATCAAGTATGTGTGCTGACGTGTCCTATCTTTTATTGCCTTATCATCGTGGCTTGTGCCATAATCTTGAAGTCATGTTCATGAAGGGTGTATAACAAAAGCTAGTGATGGGTTTATTATTCGTTTGCAATATGTTCAATTTCTAATTATCCAAGTCATTTGTACAAACTAACTTTGTTAGAGCATTGTTGTTAGGGAACAGCTAAAAAGTAACACAAAGCCTTACTTTAGTTCCTTGCTATTGGAGTCACTGGCTTTATAATTAATGTGTTTGCTAGAGTCCTTGAACCTATGGAGGGTGAAAGTGTTATTGTTTCCACCGTAGTACCAATGATGTGAGTTTCCGTATTGACAGACACACGTGCACAGTCATGCATAGCGAAAATGCAAAATTCATATCGTACCCTCTTTACGATGACAAACTAAATTGTGCCCTTTTTTGTTGTGCAGCATCAGTTGACATGGGTGGTTCAGGAAGTTTCTACGGTACTGGTTCTTCTGCTTTAGCAACAGCAAATAATCAGAACATGGGTGCTGCAAACTTGCAGTCTAGATCAAGAATGAATTCCATGCTGCTTAGCAATCAGCTAAACATGCAATCCATTCAAGGGCAGCCACAGATAAAAACTGAGGTTTTGGATCAGTCAGAAAAACTCAATTTCCAGCCATCTCAGTTGTCTCATGAACAACTACTCCGACAGCAGCTTTCAATGCAGCAACATCAGGTGCAGCCAAGTTCCCAGTTTGTGCAAAACCAATATCATCTCAATCAACAGATACCAAATTCACAGCATCAGCAGGCTATGCTGAGGAGCAATTCCTTTAAACAGTCTCAACTGAATTCCAGCCATTCTATGCAAGTGTCAGAACAGGGAACTTTGCCACACACCGAACTAACATCTTCACAAGCTACTGAACCTCCTGCACTTCCAAATTTCCAGGGTCAATACCAGCAAAGAAGTGCTCACGATAACGTCAAAGGTGCGCAGGTCTTTGGACATCTTTCTGGATCCCAAAATTTCAGTGCTTCTGGTTCTCACGATTCTCAGCCATTGTTGCACCCTAATCAGCAGCTTGATGTTAGCTCGAGTGATGTCAGTTATGTTTTGAAAGGAACACAGACAGAGCAAATGCAGCAGCACCAATGGCGGCCTCAAACAATGGAAAAGGTTCCTATCAGTAGCAATTTATCTCTTGAAAAGCAAATGCAGGATGACTTTTGTCAGAGAGCAATGGCCCAGGACGGAGCACAGCAGCCATTTTCATCTGACTGGCGTGTTTCTGGTTGCACTGTGACCTCAGTTGACCCTGCACTGCCAAAGCTCCCCGCTGGAGGATTGGAACAGCCCACTGGAAATATCAATTACCTCCGTCAGATGAGGTGGTTACTGTTGCTGTTTCATGCAAAAGGATGTTCTTCTCCTCTTGGTAGTTGTAAATTACCTCGTTGTGTTCAGCTGCAGGATTTTGTGAAGCATTTGGACAACTGCCAAAGAAAAGATTGTCCACAGAAGAAGTGCAGTAAGTCAAGAATGTTAATTGAGCATTATAAGACTTGTGTTGATGAGCAGTGTCCTGTATGTAGTAATGTAAAGAAATTTTTGCGCCTCTCAGCTGAACATGCAAGTAAGCAAAAAGTCCCTGAGCCTAGAAAAGTTGCTCAACAGAATATGACTCAAAGAATCATGAATGGGGTAGACAGTGATATAATGGACATTGACCCAGTGTCTGTTGAATCCTTTGATGGTCAGCCATCTGTTCCAAAACGTTTGAAGATGCAGCCCGCGTCACCCAATGTTCCAGAGCATGAAATACTTAGAGCCTCCAATCCTCAGGTGAACCCAGGGTTTGTACTACAGGAATCACATCCCGAGCTGCTTGAGCAGAATAAAAAGACGGCATACATGAAAAGAGAGTTGGATGTAAAGGCTGACATGCGACCTCTGCAGAAGCCCGTAAAGATGGGTTATGGTGCTGATGGAAATGTGCCTACAGCGAGGCACAATGTCATTCCTGGTGTTTCAAATGAGATGAAGTCTCATGTCAAGCAAGAAATCTTGCCGGTTGACAAAGGGGCAAGTGAAAATGTTCATGAGGTTAAGAATGAAACAAATGATTCAACAGAGGCCACAGCACTGAAATCAGGAAAACCAAAAATAAAAGGTGTTTCATTGACCGAGTTGTTCACTCCAGAACAAATCAATGCACATATAGAGAGTCTAAGGCTGTGGGTGGGCCAGGTATGTCTTTTACTTAATAAACTGCTTTAACATTGGGTATTTTTTTTCCCGGAATTACCAGAACAGTTGTCAAGTAAATATGGAGATGAGTAGAAAGCCTTTAATTTTCATGAAATGTGTAATATGTGCTTTAATGTCCTCATTTACACACGGAAACATCAGAAAGCTTACTGTTTGTTTGTATTTCCAATGGGTGAAAAAATATTTCCCTCCTTCACTTCTGCACATAATGTCTAACTACTACGTAAGCTTGCACAAAAATTACTGCGCTGTCGCTTTACCAAACTTTAATTACTAGAAGTTGAACTATGTCGAACCAAAAGAAAAAAACCCTTATCTTCATGAGATAAATGTTGCATGTTCTTTTTTGTGTATGTGTGTTTTTGTGCAAGTACTCTTAATCTCATCATGCAGTTGTCATGATGAAAACTTGTACTGTAACCCTAATATGTGTTTTTAGAAGGAACAATTTTACATGTCTTGCCATTTGACAGAGCAAGGCTAAAGCTGAAAAGAATCAACTGCTGGTGTCTTCCGAAAATGAAAATTCATGCCAGCTCTGCAAAGTGGAAAAACTCACTTTTGAACCTCCACCCATATATTGCTCCCCTTGTGGTGCTCGGATAAAGCGAAATGCACCATACTATACTGTTGGTTCTGGTGACACCCGCCACTTTTTCTGTATTCCATGTTACAATGAGTCCCGTGGTGACACCATTGAGGTTGAAGGACAGAATTTTTTGAAGGCCCGATTTGAGAAGAAAAGAAATGATGAGGAAACTGAAGAATGGGTAAGTTCCATACCTCTGTTCTGGTGGTTGTATAACTACAATTTTGGTTATGCTTGATTTGTACTAATCTTTCTGAATGATGTGTTCCACAGTGGGTTCAGTGTGACAAATGTGAATGCTGGCAGCATCAGATATGTGCTCTGTTTAATGGCAGAAGAAATGATGGAGGACAAGCAGAGTATACTTGCCCGAATTGCTATAGTAATGAAGTGAAGTGTGGGCTGCGCATGCCTCTACCACAGAGTGCTGTTCTTGGAGCAAGTGATCTGCCAAGAACTGTTCTTAGCGATCATATAGAAGAGCGGCTTTTTAAACGGCTTAAGTGGGAGAGACAGAGTCGGGCGAATAATTCAAATTGTAGTGTTGATGAGGTTAGTGAAACTAAGTCTTGTTGGAAGTGCATGCGTACTTGAAGTATGTTATATGGGACCTCAACGTACTTTGGTAGTATATTACCTTATGTCACAAAAATATGCTACCTGAAAGTGTTATCTAAGTGCCTACCCACCATGTAAATCCTTAAAAAAATACCATGCAAATAATTGCAGCCTACTATAATGATTGCCCGGAAAAACAGAAAACAAAATGCCTGTTTAATTTTTTTTTCAGACCCCATTGCAACCTTTTCCATCAACCAGGATGAACTAGCAGTTTATTTAATTAATAGTTTTCCATCAACCTGGTATGTAATGAGGTGTGCCATTTTGGAGAATCGATTAATAGTATGAAATTGCCCATTAATTGCTCGGAAGCTTCAAGTATATATTAAAGGCTTACATGAAAAATATACTCCCTCCGTCCCATAATATAAGAGCGTTTTTTACACTAGTGTAGTGTCAAAAACGCTTTTATATTATGGGACGGAGGGAGTACCAAATTGTATTTATATTTAAAGTTTCAAATGCGGTCATATAGTGCAAACTTGTTGCTGATTGTTTACGACCCAATGAAAAGCACAGCAACAAAAAAATGGGCTACAAAATGATGGATGGCTTGAAAAATCAACTAGGATTGATCTTTTTGGCAGTTCAGAGACCCGAAGCGTATATGCGCTTTACTTAACTTTTTTACTTGAAGTATGTTCTATATCTTGATAATTTATGTGCTACTTTTTTGGACGATGGCTGGAAAAATCAACAAGGAAGTGGTTTAACTTCACTTCCTGTAATTTGGACTACACCAGATACCATTCATTTTGGCATCATTATGAACTATTTTGATAGAAATGTTCCCTCCATCACTTTTAAAGTCTAACTGTTCCATATTTGTTAGGTCGCCGGAGCAGAAGGTCTTGTGGTCAGAGTTGTTTCATCGGTGGATAAGAAGGTTGAAGTTAAACCACGCTTTTTGGAAATTTTTCAAGAAGATAATTACCCGACAGAGTTCCCTTACAAGTCCAAGGTAGGAAGTTGTACCTAAAGTATAAATTATGCTGACAACAGACTCTGATATCCATGATTCTGTTCCTGTGATTGTTTGGCAGGCTGTTCTTTTGTTCCAGAAAATAGAAGGCGTAGAAGTGTGCTTATTTGGAATGTATGTTCAAGAATTTGGTGCTGACTGCGCTTACCCGAACCAACGTCGAGTTTATTTGTCATACCTGGATTCTGTGAAATACTTCAGACCTGAGATTAAAGCAGCCACTGGAGAGGCCTTGCGTACATTCGTCTACCATGAAATTCTGGTAAGTTGCTGTATGCTGAATTTTAATCACAGTTGTGAATATTTTCTCTTGCCAGTCTGGTCAGAAAATTCCCGTATGAAACTATTAGATGTGATGCCTTCCTCTTTAAGCTAGCATTTTCCTACAATCTTACTCCAGTTATCTATGTGTACAGATAGGATATCTTGAATACTGCAAGCAGCGTGGATTCACAAGCTGTTATATATGGGCTTGCCCACCTTTGAAAGGTGAAGATTACATTTTATATTGCCATCCTGAGATTCAGAAGACTCCAAAATCTGACAAACTGCGGGAGTGGTAAGACCATTGATTGACACATATGTTACTCTGCTTACAATGAATTCCTGGTTGCATGATTTCTGATGTCTTCACACTCAGGTACTTAGCCATGCTTCGAAAAGCTACTAAGGAGGAGATTGTTGTTGAGCTTACAAATCTGTATGACCATTTCTTCATTACCATGGGAGAGTGCAAGGCTAAAGTTACCGCTTCTCGTTTGCCTTACTTTGATGGAGATTATTGGCCTGGAGCTGCGGAAGATATGATTAATCAACTGCGTCAAGAAGAAGATGACCGAAAGCTTCAGAAGAAGAGTAAGACAAAGAAAATTATTACAAAAAGAGCTCTTAAAGCTGCTGGCCACACTGATCTCAGTGGAAATGCTTCCAAGGACGCTATGCTGATGCAGAAGGTAAGCTTATGCTCTGGTAATTGTAATACTAGATCTCTCGGAGCCCCCTCTTTTGTGTTTGTGAAATTGTACTTGTTTGTTTCAGTTGGATGACATCTTTCTCATGAATTCGATTTTGATATATGCAGCTTGGGGAAACCATTTATCCAATGAAGGAAGATTTTATTATGGTTCATTTGCAGTATTCTTGTAGTCACTGTTGTATCCTTATGTCGTCTGGAAAACGCTGGGTCTGCCATCAATGCAGAAGTTTTTACATCTGTGACAAGTAAGTCAATTTCATAAACAATTTGACACCTGTGCTATAGAGGCCACATGTACTTATATACTATTCCCTCCGTTCCTAAATATAAGTCTTTTTTGATTCCAATAGACTACATACGAAGCAAAATGAGTGAATCCACACTCTAAAATACGTCTACTAAAAAGCACGGACACGGGGACGGAAAGACGGGGATACGCATACGGGGATACGGGATACGGCATTTTTCAAAAACAGCCATTCGGGGATACGTCGAGTATATATAAAATAAAATAAAAATATGCCATATAATATACAATTAAGACAGAAAATTAATGAGAAAGAGATCATAATAGAGGATATTGCCCCATTTGGTGTCTCTTTTATCAAGTGATGATTGATTGATCCTCATCCCCCCATGTCATGTTGTCATTGCAAGCTGCATCTATCTTGCAAAACACATCAAACACAGACAGTACAGAAGATTAGAAGACAAGACATAATTGGAAGACAATGCAAGCATGAGAAGCAGCAGCACCACCAGCATAAGCGGCAGCTCAAGCAAGCAGCAGCCAGCAAGCAACCTCCAGCAGCACAAGCAAATCTGAAGGATAAAAGAGGAAGAGGTTGAGGAAAGAGGAGAGGGGAGAGGCTGCTGGGTTACCTGCGAGGCTGGGGGTAGCACCAGCGGTCGCCGGTCGAATCCAGGCGCCGCCGGCGGCGGCGGCGACGAGTCAAGGCGGCGGCGGCTTCGATCCAGGAGGCTGGCGGCGCGGGGAGGCTGGGAGGGAGCACTTCGTCCTTGAGACGAGAGCGTGCGGGAGTTCCTCCAAATAGGTTAGGTATACTGGGTTGGTCCGAGGCTGTTTTGGGCCAGGCCGTGTCCCAAACGTATCCCGCACGTGTCCCAGCGTATCCCTATGTTTTTTTCTTTTTTCAAAATCGAAATTCGGGGGATACTGCAAAGTTCGTGTATCCCGGCGTATCCCGCCGTATCCCCGTATCCTGCCGTATCAGAACGGCAGTTCGGCACTTGCAGCCGTGTCCATGCTTTGTAGTACGTCTATATACATCCGTATGTAGTCCGTATTGAAATTTCTAAAGAGACTTATACTCCCTCCGTCCCAAAATAAGTGTCTCAACTTTGTACTAAAGTTAGTACAAAGTTGTACTAAGCTTGAGACAGAGGGAATATTTAGGAACGGAGGGAGTATATGTAATCACAGTTGAAATGAAAGCGATCTGTATGTACCAACAAGTTTTGCATTATTGCCCTTTCTCAGGGCCAGGTGCCTCAAATCAAGGCACTTGCATGGAAATTATATTTATTTTATAAAGCAGCAGTTTAAGTTGTAACATTTAACAAATATGTGCCTAAGGACGCTTTGTGTACACACACAAACTACTGTATCCCTACACATCTCGTTGTTGACGCCATGCATGATCCCTGTTCTTTCTGTTGCAACAAATTGTATCCATATCATCAAGATACCCAACAGACCAGGAAACGAGAAAACAAGGCAGATCTGCAAATCTGTTTCTCTTGGCACCCACAAAAACTTTCCACTGCCATTGGCTTCTACTCCTTGCCAATCCCCGGTGGCCATATCTCCTCCCCCCACCCTCCTTGATCCTATCAGGCCTCTCATGGAGAGGTGCCGTCTCATCAAACGTGTGGCTTAGGAGCAAAGGCTCAGCAGCGGTCATTGTGCAAGCCATGAAACCAGGACCCCGAAGGAGTCAATCTCTCCAGACCCAAGGTGACTTGCAATGAACCGGGGTGACTCTTGGGAACCCCAGATGACCGCTTAATCTTCCCCTGGAAAAGCAAGGGGGCCTGGTATCCACCCCAACCATGGCATCACCGGCCTAGCTCGGGGTGAGGTGACACCTTAATAACCCAGCTGACTGCCGAGATTGTTATGAAAATAACTACATGTGCTTGAAAATTGTGTATATAAGAGTTATCCTTGGCATGAATTGTTTGTAGTTACACAGCTTGCCATGTTAGACAAACCTTTTAGCCCTTTTAAAGTTCTCTTCGTGAATTTAGTATTTTCCTGTTGCAGGTGTTACAGTGCAGAACAACAGCTTGACGATAGGGAGAGGCATCCGAGTAATAGTAGAGACACACATAAGCTCCATCCAGTAAGTAAACAAGACTCATTTTTCTCTTTAGAGAAAGAGAAAGTTAGTAACATATAACTTGATGTCTTAGGTTGACATTGTTGGGGTGCCTGAAGAGACAAAGGATAGAGACGATATTCTGGAAAGTGAGTTTTTTGACACCAGGCAGGCATTTCTCAGTCTTTGTCAAGGGAACCATTACCAATATGACACCCTTCGCCGTGCTAAGCATTCGTCAATGATGGTGTTGTATCACCTACATAATCCCACTGCACCAGCGTTTGTCACTACATGCAATGTCTGTAGCCATGATATTGAAACTGGTCAAGGCTGGCGGTGTGAAATTTGTCCAGATTTTGACGTGTGCAATGGTTGTTACCAAAAAGGAGCAGTCAATCATCCTCACAAGTTGACAAACCATCCATCAGTTGCAGACCGTGATGCCCAAAACAAGGAAGCCCGGCAAATGCGTGTTCAACAGGTAAGCCCCTTCAGATGATTTCCACTAGTAAAATTGTTCCTAACCTGCGATTGTTGAAGTTGTGACTTTCTGTTTATTTTCATTAAAAAAACTTGACAGCAGTCTAGCTTAAATACCATTCTTTTTTATATTTACGAACGGAGGGAGCAATTGGCAGGCATTTAATCACTGTAATAATAAGCCAGAGCCTTACAAATTGGAAGACATAAATATTCTTCCAGCATTCTCATTTGTTCATTATAATATTGTGGAAACAGTCAACATGTGCATCTTTGCTTTTCGAGGCTGCAATATGTAAAGTAGTTATTGTGTATAAGTCATGTGCTCCACTACAATCCTTTTGTTAAATAGTTCCACCATTGATTTTCCTTTTACCATCATCCTGCAGCTAAGGAAAATGCTCGATCTTCTGGTACATGCCTCGACATGCCGCTCTGGCAGCTGCCAATATCCTAACTGCCGTAAAGTCAAGGGACTATTTCGGCATGGGATGCAGTGCAAGACGCGTGCTTCCGGAGGGTGTGCCCTGTGCAAGAAAATGTGGTACATGCTTCAGCTCCATGCCCGAGCTTGCAGAGATTCAGGATGCAGTGTACCGCGGTGCAGGTGTGTTGGCGCATCTCTCATTTGTCCCGCTAACCCCCCACCACCCCTGTGCTTATGCATACAGTATTTCAATCGTCTCTGGAGTAACATCTGACTGTTACCTCTGGTAACCATACAGGGATCTCAAAGAGCATCTTAGAAGGCTGCAACAGCAGTCCGATTCCCGGAGGAGGGCTGCTGTTAATGAGATGATGAGACAGAGAGCAGCAGAGGTTGCTACAACATGATTAGTTGCATCTGTACAGGTATACCGTCGTCGAAAGAAGATTAGGAAAGTGTGCAGGGTCTCAGTCCTCTCATCCCCCACACCAAGTCGAAACTTGGGATCGTTGAATTGGAGGATCCAGGTCGACTGATTGTCCTGGAAGATGGAAGAAGACGCTGGCCATTCTTCGCCGACGATTAACATAGGGGCTCGGAAGCCTGCCATTCTCCAAAGGAAGGGTGAAGGGCGCAGCGCACCACAGTAGGTGGTAACTGTTTGCGCCCTGCTGACTGCCGCTGATGTCGTCGATAGGAACCGGCCCGGCCCCTTGGGTGTGGTGATTCTTTCGTTTGACCTGTACTAGTTGGACTAATCTTGTTTTTGCTGCTTGCCTGCTCCGTCGTCGACCTTCATGTATAATAGGTCTCTGGATCCTCTATTGTTGAAAAACAATGGTTGTAGCTGCTGCTGTTTTGTTCCCCCCTCCGTTCTGGTTTCTTGTCGCCTCGGTCAGGAGGGGTATAGTAGGGAGAAAGAAGGTAGAGGGATGGGCACTGGACATGGTTCTGTTTATTTATGTCCCCCTCCCATTTTGTAGGACAAGTCTTTATTTTGAAAGTATAAAGGAAAGTAAATCCTGCGTCTTTCTTTGCCCCTCCTTTCTTGCAAGGTAATGCATGATCTTGATTTGTCCAGTCGGATCATCGTCACATTGGAAATTTTGAATGTGGGGATTCTTGTGCCATGACGAAAATTAGAGCTGTGCAGAAATCTGTACGGCGATTTGTCTGAAATTTTGCCATCCCAAGCATCCAAATTGGTCTTACAAATATTTGCAAATAGCGCCGTGCTTGCTTTCTTTTCCAGTGAAGTGTTGTGCTTGGTTAGCTATATGCAGTCATGTAGAGTGTAGCGTTTTGGTGCTCAACATGTAGCCCTTTATTTGAAATATTCAAAAGTTATAGTTCAAAGTTTAAAAAATTCTTAAACAAAATCCACATTGACATATGGATATACACTATATGTCTTTGATTTGCGAACCACACAAAAAGTGAAAATCGTTGGTTTTATATAGTGAATGTGGTCAAAATCGCCAATTTTTCTTTTTGTAGCTTGCGTGTCAATGTATTTTGCCATGAAAATATGTAGACACACGGAGTATACATCCGTATGATACTGTTGATTTGTTTCCAGAATTTTTGAATCAGTGAAACATTATTTTTGATTTTTTTCTAAAAAAAAAAGCTTCATGTAGCCTGAGCACGGAAACGCGTTTATGAGTTACAAAATAGGGCACTCAAAAGCAGTTTGAAGGTAACAAAAGAATTTTAAGAGCATTGGAAATTATGTTTCTCCAACAGATGACGTAAAATATGGCACCAAAATACTTCTTCTCCAACCGATGATGTACAATACTCCGAATATAAGTCTTTTTAGAGATTTATATATGAACTACATACGGATGTATATAGACATATTTTAGAGTGTAGATTCACTCCATCGCAAAAAAGGGTGTAGATTCACTCATCTTACTCCCCGTGTAGTCTATATTGAAATCTCTAAAAGGACATATATCTAGGAACAAAGGGAGTAGAAAATTCCAATTGCATATATATTACAACAAATAATATCAAATGAATCTAAAACAAATGTAACGTAAGTATTACAGACATCTATATACCAATATAGAAGGACCCAACGGGGCAAATTCAATTAATCTCGATCATCAAACCATGTTAATCCAACAATCTAGATTGGTTCAAATTCAATGGTGAACACGCAATATGTTTAGCGTGTAAATATCATACCAAATATCAATATATGTGCTTATCATGTAATTAACACGAAAGTGATATCCTAGCTAATATCAGTGTGCAATTAGTTTCTTCCTAATATCAACGTGCATTGCACGTACACATTTACTAGTAAAATCAAATTCATTAGTTCACAACATCAAATTATTATATACTTCATCGATCTAGAACATCAAATTCAACACAAATAGTTCATCACACATAACAACGAAGTTCATCACACATGACATGAAACATGAGATACAACTATTGGTCTTGTTGCCCATGCCATGCCCACCACTCCTCAACGGGATCTTTTGAAGATCTTCATGCTCATCGGAATCTCAAATGTCATGGACACCTCAGAAAACATCGGATTCGGTCTTCCCTTCTATGTGGTCGTACCAGTTACCCCATGAGTACATAGAAGGTATAACCCAATCAAAATCTTTCTAGTGCTCATTCACAGTGACCATGTTGTGCATGATCACGCAAGCTGTGATGATGTACACCCTTCGTTTCTTTTTAATTTGCATATAAGTTTTATCTAAAGTCAAAGTATCTGTAATTTGACCAAACTTATAGAAAAATGTATCAACATTCACAATACCAAATCAATATCATTAGATTCATTATGGAATTTAGTTTCATATAATGTAGATTTAGTATTCTAGATGATGATATTTTTTAATATAATTTGGTCAAACTTTATAAAGTTTGACCTGACACAGATTTTATACGCGGAGTAAAAAGGAACGGAGGGATTTGATCCCAAAAGCTAGCCGGTCCTCGCACAATAGCAAACTAGGTTTGCAAAATATGAAAAGCTCTCTCCACGTCTTTCCTAGCAGACCCTTGAGCATTATGAAAGTAGAGTTCTTTCTTACCTTGGGGGCCTGAAATTGGCTTCACAAAAGTAGCCCACTTCGGATATATCCCATCCGCAAGGTAGTAGCCCATGTTGTACGTGCGACCATTTGCTTGGAATTCCACCTATGGTGGTTCCCCATTGACTAACTTTGCAAAGAGAGGTGACCGCTGAAGCACATTGATGTCATTGCAAGATCCATGCATCCAAAAGTATGCATGCCAAATTCATGTCTCCTGATTCCCATGGCTTCATGAAGGATGGTGGCAACCTCCTTGTGTCATTTGAACTGTCCATGCCATGTTGTTGGGAAGTTATTGCACTTACAGTTCATGCAATCAATGGAACCAAGCATACCTGGAAACCTGCAGGGTTTGTTCATCCCCAAAAGCCTCGCCATGTCTTGAGCATTGGGGGATCTCATTGTTTGACGTAAAAAATTGAAGTGCTCTCTACCATTGCCAAGTTACCATCAATGAAATTTGCCGGAACACCATGTGCGATCATGCACGATGCGACAATCACCTTTTGGATAGTGTTATGTCCAAGATTTCCGGTGCAATTCCTCCTTTGCTCAAAGACCGATTATGTTGCTTCACACAGTTTGCAATATAAAAATAACAAATATGGAGACATCCTAAACCGGTGTCAAAAGTATCGCCCTGGCTACATCTGATTTGGAGCAGAATAGTTGCTCATCAGTCTATCGTGAGCATCTTGCCTATCCCTCCGAATCGACTCATGGACGAAAACAAACCATCATGCTTTGACCTCTTATTCTTGTGCATCATCAAGATCAAAGCAGTGTCCTCCTCTTCAGTCATGTCACATTCCTCTTCAGACGAGGAATCATCCCACAAAAGAGGATTCAAATGAACTCATCTACAATACACTAGTTTTTATTACAATCTACTCATTTGTCCAAAACAAAAAAGCGAGAAGGAAAATTTTGACCTTCTAGGCAATTCATTGAACACCTCGAGGATGAAACCATCTGGTTGCTCATCGGAGCCGAGGTGGTCACCGCATCGGGTGCAAATCGCATTGAGAGGGCCTCATAGACACCATCCGAAGCAGAAGTGGCTCGGCTCGGTTGTGGTGTTCGCGTGGTCAGCAACGACTGTCCGGCGACGGACCAAAATCGGCCCGAATCGGCGCAACGGGGGACCCTGAATAGGCGCGCCGGCGGGGCTGTCGCGGCCATCCGAAGCGGCGGGTCGGTGGACCGGCGACAGTGTCGTTGGCGGCCGAAATCGAGTCGCTGTCGGGGTGAGAGGCGGAGTGCGGAGGGAGGAAGTTTCACTTGGAGGTTTGGCACTTGCACCACACAACTTTTGGTTTTGCGGCAACTGCTTGCGTGCTATATACTTACAACACAAGGGGTTGAAGTTCAGGTCTGCCTCAAACTGAGACCACAAAAATATAGAGAGGCAACTATTGGAGTATTATTTTGGATCGAAATGTTTTAAAAACAGTTTTCTTGGCAGCTGCCCTGCTATTATATATAGGGTTGTGGCTAGATCTCGGTCGAACCAAACTTAAAATCTCAGTCAAATGACAGAACACATAAAAAAGAAAAAGGAAAAAATTAAAAGAAATTTTTACATGGATTTTCGTATAATATCTAACGACGGATTCAGTAATCCCGTTATATGTATCCATAGACTACGAATTCGAACCAGCTGAGTTTGTTGTATCTGAAAAGCTCTGACTAGGCACCGAACCGATCTGAACCGTCCATCCGTGATCAGACGACGGACGGTCAACCTGCGGCGCACGCTATTTATCCTGTTCCTCGCGCGCTCGTGACTCCTGATGGCGACGGCAGCGCGGCGCCTCGTCCCCTTCCACCTCCGGCCGGCCAGCGCGCGCCCGCTCGCCGCCGTTGCGGCGGCTCCCCACAGCCGCAAGCGCGATGCCGTCTCGTGCAAATCCACCGGCAAGACCAGGGCGAAGAACAAGGCCAAGGACACCACCATGTGGCGGCCGCAGCGGCGGGAGCTGGAGGAGCACCTCAAGCGGCGCACCCGCTCCGCCGGCGCCTTCGACCCCGGCCTCTACCGCCGCCACTCCCACTCCCACCACGTCCCTGTCTTGCTCGGGGAGGTCCTCGCCGCGTTCCGCCGCCCGCTCCCTCTCCGCTCCTTCGTCGACTGCACCCTCGGTGCCGCCGGCCACTCCCTCGCCGTCCGTAATCCCTTTCCTTTTGCATCTACCTTTCCTTTGTCGTGGGAACAAGCTATTCGTGTTCAGTAGAATTGAATGCCTCTACTCGTTGCGGCTTCAGTGTTGCGTGCTCATTTGTGCCCATAAGCTGTTTGATGGAATGCGTCTTGGGGGTGACAGATGATGGAGGCGCACCCGGAGATGGAGCTGCACGTTGGCATGGACGTCGACCCCTCTGCGCTGGAGATTGGCCAGCGCCACATCGAGGCTTTCCTTGCTAGTAGGGCAACTGAGGAAGGAGGAGAAGATGCTCTGCAAGGGACACTGCGCGCCTATACTCACGTCAAGAATTTCAAGTACATCAAGCATGTTCTTGGTGGCGTTGACGAGAGCCTGGCGGATGGCTCGTCTGGAGTTGACGGTATCCTCATCGACCTTGGCATGTCATCCATGCAGGTAAAAAATCAGTAAAATGTGATGAAACTGATGCTAAGACTGCTAATTTTCCCATTCGCTGACCCAAATTTTTGGGTCTGCTGTGCGTAGGTTAACAGGTCAGATAGGGGATTTAGTGTGCTCAATGATGGTCCACTTGACATGCGCATGGACCCTAAGGTCAGTGTTGATTTAGTCTTACTTACAGCCTTACTGGTTATTTCTTTATTCTACTTATCAGAATGCACCATCTATGGATGCAATATTCTTTTTGCTACTTACTACAATCACGCAGTGTTGCAAACTTGCATGACTAAAGATTAAAACAACTTATATCTAATATTAGTCTGTCTTACTAAAGGGATCAATTTATTGGCAGATAGCATGAGCTGCAATTATTTAGATGCACTCGTATTCATAATGCCAATCACAGAGTCTATCTAGGAATTTGTAAAAGACAGTTGCACTTAGTTCATTTCTGTTGTGTTTCATTTTGTCTGTATTTACATGCACGAGTTCCAACTATTGAACTTGCCATGTCCAAAATATCCATGACTATTTTTGTGTGTGTTACTTCATGTTTGAGTCAATCTTGGTGAATTAGTAATGTCCAAATGGTACAACTCCACCTTGATATATGTTTTGTGTTACAGTTGTGTACTGCTTCTAACCTATAGCTGAAACTAGACAGGCAACTTTAACAGCAGAAGATATCTTGAACTCTTGGCCTGAGCTTGAAGTTGGGCGCATCCTCCGTGATTATGGGGAGGAAAGCAATTGGCAATCCCTTCAGAGGCGAATTGTTAAAGAACGGAAAACAGGGGGTTTACACTCTACTGGCGAGCTTGTCAAACTTATCCAAAGAACGTGCACCATTTCAGGAGGTATGTATGAAGCTATGATTATGATAATACTTTGAGGTTTCCTTCTATGATTGTGATAACACCATGGAAGTTTATATATATATATATATATTTGTTTTGCTCAATAAACTTTTGTGGAATTTACAAGAAAATAACGATTTCTTATGGACCATTTGATTTATGCAAATTTCTGCTTACTACTTTGTAAATGTCCTTAAGTTTATATATAACTTCTCTACAAAAAAAATAAGATTGTTATTTTTTCAAGCCGGAGATAATTAAATAAGAATCTCACAACAAGTTTATTAAGTACAGGACGGCAAGGCTGGATTAAAACTGCAACAAGGGTATTCCAAGCCCTTAGGATTGCAGTTAATGATGAGCTCCAAACTTTAGAAGACGCACTTCATTCGTGTTTTGACTGCCTAGCACCAGATGGCCGTCTTGCTGTAATCTCATTCCACAGCTTAGAGGACAGAATTGTGAAGCAGACATTCCTGGAGCTTATTAGTGGGGATGAAGCAGACGATGACGACGAAGACTTGGCGTGCGCTGATATTGATAATGAAGACGAACCATGGTTCAAGCAGAGGGTGCAAGGGACTAACGGCACCGTCCTGACAAAAAGACCGATAACCCCTTCACAAGAGGAAGAGAAACTAAATCAAAGGTGTAGAAGTGCAAAGCTCAGAGTTATTCAGAAGGCCTAAAAGGAAAGGAATAACGCTGGATACAAATTTGTGAAGAGATTATCGAGGCGGCAAAACATGCGATCGTCAGTTTCTCGTCTGCTCACCAGTAAGCAAACACTTCGAAATCGCCTGAACTTAGCTGGGGGGGGGGGGGGGGGGGGTGAATAGGAGGTCTTTGCTCCCCCCAAAGATGGGAACATGGAAAGTAGAGGGTTAGGTTAGTCCAGAAGTAATAATCTCACCGTGTTTGTACTTTGTACCATTTTTCCAACTTCACTCGTGTATATTGTACTCTGTTTGCCACCTTCTCTTGCAAGATGCGACCAATTTTTATGCCATCTGCAATTCTGCATTCGACATCTGAATTCTTTCATGTTCCCAGCGACCTGGGTGCTTGTTGTGTTGCTTCGTTTCATATGAGAGTTCTGTACCACTCACAACTTGTAGCGCCCAAGATGCAATTTTATCCTAATCACGTGATGAATTCATGATCGGGGCACAATCGCATTTCAAGCGCATAGCAAGTTGGTACCAGAGCGAATTGTCAAGAGGGGCCCATAAACCCTCATCGTGTTAGGGACGCAAAATCAACAAACATAACACCGGTATGACGGAAACTAGGGTGGCATGAGTGGAACAAAACACCAGACAAAAGGCCGAGCCTTCCACCCATTACCAAGTATATATGTGTATTAATTAAAATAAGAGATATTATGATATCCCAAAATATCATGTCCCAACATGGAACAACCTGCAACTAGCAACGCTCTAAGAGGGGCTGAAGCGGTAACATAGCTAAACAATGGTTTGCTGGGATGGTGAAAAGGTTAGAGGCTGTTTCATGGCATAATGGTAGGCTTGATAAACAAGTGGTAGGTAGCGCGACATAGCGATAGCATCGAGACAACTAGCATAGCAGAGATAGTAGTGAGATCCAAGGTGACGGTCATCTTGCCTGAGATCCCGCTAGGAACAAGATCGAATCCATGAAGTAGACGAACCATTGTAGTCGAACAAATCCTCACAATCGCAACATAACCGGGACTATCGAGAAGAAGCACAACCGGAAAGAAGCAAACAACACGGTAAACCAACAAGCATAAACATGGCATGATGCACAATCAAGCAGGCATGGCAAAGTGCAACAAACAATACTACAAATTAAGTGGAACTCAATATGCAACGAGTTGCATATTGACGAAACACCACATTAATTTATTTAGTTAACTCTCGTTTATGTATCCAACAATATTAAATGTTGTTAAACATGGCAAGAGGCGAAGCATAATAAACTACCTATCTAGGCAAGTTTAAATGAGGCCGGAATAACAAACAACAATTCCGGAAAACCCTCATATGCATATTTTGAATTTAATGCAAACAACAATTTTAAACATTTTAAATATTGTTATCATGATGCGGATGACATGTACAAGTTTTATGCAAATTATGAAAATGTTGACATGAGCATGTTATAAAGCATTTGGTCACCATGGCGGAACGAAAGGGGTGCCACGGCAACGACAACGACAACGGGAATGGTGCCACAGCAACATTCCGGTGATACGACAACTCGACGAAATGTCGGTGCAAAAGAAAGTGTGGATGTACGGAACATGCAACAGATGGTGGGGTGATCCCGGTTACCGGGTTCCCACAGGTCGGCGGCATGGCAAACGAGGAGGAACGTGCAATGACAACTCGGACACGGTGCAAACACGAGCATCTCATACATAACATGCATTCGTCCAAGGGTGTCGCCTCGGTGGTATACCTACGAAGCATGCGTTTTCAGGGCGGATCAAGTTCGTTGAGGGAAGTAGTGGTTCACGAGCCGTAGTGGAAGTAGTCATTCTCGCGACGGTAGTGGAAATAGTGGTACACGTTCGGTTTCAGAGAGGTACTTGACGAATCCAACGTCTTCGGGGCGACGGTCGTTGTACACGGGTCGAGGTACTTGGCGTTCTTCGCGGTTCGGAGACGTGGTGGAGGTACTTGACGCATCACCGTGCAGTCGTATTCGGTGTCCTCGGGGCATCGGCTGTAGTCTGGGTGCTTGGCGTGCATCAATCTGTTGACCAACAAGGGGGCTAGGTACCCGCGTGTGCCACGGGACACTCACGCTGGTGGAAGTGCGTGGCTGGTCGGGCTGGAGCACCTTGGCGAGCCTGAAGTCGGCGATTTTCACCGTGCCGCCCCATCTACAAGGATGTTCTGCGGATTGACGTCGCAGTGGATCCCAACCCGTCCGAGTACTACAACTTTTCCAGAGTGTTAGGAATTGTGTGTCTCATAAGCGGCCAACCAACTCATTACATATGGCTTAAAATCGTAACCTGAGTGGTGGAATTTGCGTATAAACCACGTGGATAAACCACACACTCAGGCTTTGTTCGGTTACACCTTTTCACAAGGGGATTGGGGTGGATTGGAAGAGGTTTTGACTTGTAGAGAGTGTAATCCCTGTTAATCCTTGCCAAACCCCTCCATTTTCCCTGTCAACCGAACAGGCCCTCATGAATTTGGTGTAGCGCGTATTGCGGTCATCTAGAATGAATGGCTTGAGAAGAACCGATGCAATTTTCAGGGACGGTACATGGAAGGTTCAATATCTGGTGTATAGAACGGTTGAGGACCTCCTAAAGGAGGTTAAGCTTTGTGTGCCGGTGTATTTTATTTTTATATTCGGCTCTTTATTATTTTTGGGTTCTGGTGCATAAACTATACATTGTTCGATATACAGTACCTACACAAAAATACTTCCATACATGTTGATTCTGGTAAACTATTGAAAATGTACTAATTATTGTAAAAGTTTCCTAAAAATTGAGCAGACGAATTACTACCCAAGTATCAGAATATGGCTGCATTTCCTTGCCTAAGGGAAATCAAATAAGATTTCATCTGTAAATGTTTGTCGAGAAACCTGACTCAGCCTCTTATCCTATCACGTTTAAACTTTGTTTTGTTTATAACTCAAGTGAAAGGAAAGATACACTCTAAAAACATCATTCTTAGAACACATATCTTTATTCTTTATGGGAAGAAACACAAAAAAGCTATGGTCTAAGCATATGCAAATTAACCCGGTTAGTATTTTCAAAAGAACTGTAACTGATCAGAATTGTGTTTCTTTTACCTACTGTAGGAGTATTTTGTACAAGGATATGCTTTTACACGAACAATGCCATTATGTATTGTTCTCTCTTGACATTAACTTTCATTGCTTTGATAAGTGTTGTGTGGTGGAGTCTAAACTTATGTATTGTTCTCACTTGAACAAAATACATACTTATGGTTATACCTTCCATGCAAGTATCCGCAAATAAAAGAGAATAATAAGATAATATCCATAGCATTAAACTTTGGGGTCCCTTATTACTCCCTATGCAATAACTTCACAAACTCATGACATGGTGATATCTGTCACCCCGTCCATCCATCCCAAGAAAATTTATCACATAATGCTCTCTAGGCCCATAAAGGTGAATTGACATGCAATCCACGCTCGCACAACACCACTAAAGAGCTACAACACAACATAATATCAAAATATTAAACTTTATTCAATTTTACATGGTCACAGCAAAAAGGTTTCTCCCAAGTCCTAAAAAACGTAAAAATACTACTCACGAGACATCATATATAACTAGAAGCAAACGCGCGCTTTGCTGCACTGTTGAATATCAAATATGGACAGTGCGGCGGCAATCAAAGTTTTTGTTCATATCAATATTTGGTTAGTCACATGACACCACAGAACAAACTCCCTGCACCTGATAGATTCAGTTTGTGAGAAGCACATCTCACCCATATATATTACTCAGATTTTTGAAATGACACTATATGGCACACTCCAAGCTCATATGATTATTTTCCTCTAGATCAATGCCAATGTTTTTGACTCCTTAGTCATGCCTCAACAAGTAACATGTACAAAAGACACATTTATGTGTGTTTTCATACTGATACCGAGAAACATACTGACATACTAACAACAATATGCACACTCTTTTCTTAGGCAAGAGGGGTGAAAGCATATAGATTGTGCCACGAATCTTCTAATTTAAATATAAGTGTTGAGCAATTAATTCATAAATCTAATAGTATCACGGCTAGCGATGTTAGAACTTAGAACATATCAAGTACTTTCTATAAAGGCCGAGTCTACAAAAGTCCTATTATACTCCCGAGCTCGGGATGAACAGAAATTCGAAAAACATGAAAACATATTAAAACAAATCTGAAATTTTTTGGTGGCAAACATTGACAACTTTTCTGGATGCTAGCAAAATTGAAAGAACATTCATGAAAGTCGTGGCAAAAATAAAAAAAATCAGCACTCCGAAATGCTTTTGAAAACAACACTTTTGGAGCATCGGTTTTGTTTTTTTCCACGACTTCTACGAATGTTGTTTCTATTGGGAAACATAGTAGAAAAGAAATCACCCCAGAACAATATGAAGATGCACAAATGGTTTGATCACGATCGTTACTGACTCCGATTTGCAGCGGAAGAAGACAAGTCGGTGTAGACCATACTTGAAGTCCCTCGAACCGTTCACGAACGATCCCTCGAACGGAAGACCGAAAGCACGACCTCTCCACAGTTTGCAAGCATACATACTTCAAGATCGGGCAGTGCTTCGCCATCCAGAGCTAATCGTCATCGAAGAATTAGAGGGAGAAAGAAGAGAACCTCACGGGGATTCTCTATTATGATGATTAGAGTGTTGGGGAACGTAGTAATTTCAAAAAATTTCTTACGCACACGCAAGATCATGGTGATGCATAGCAACGAGAGGGGAGAGTGTTGTCCACGTACCCTCGTAGACCGACAGCGGAAGCGTTATCACAACGCGGTTGATGTAGTCGTACGTCTTCACGATCCGACCGATCAAGTACCGAACGCACGTCACCTCCGAGTTCAGCACACGTTCAGCTCGATGACGTCCCTCGAACTCCGATCCAGCCGAGTGTTGAGGGAGAGTTTCGTTAGCACGAGGGTGTGGTGACGATGATGATGTTCCACCGACGCAGGGCTTCGCCTAAGCTCCGCAACGGTATTATCGAGGTGTAATATGGTGGAGGGGGGCACCGCACACGGCTAAAATATCGTATATCAAGTGTGTTTAGAGGTGCCCCCTGCCCCCGTATATAAAGGAGCAAGGGGGAGGCCGGCTGCCCTAGGCGCGCCAAGGAGAGGGGGGAGTCCTCCTCCTAGTAGGAGTAGGACTCCCCTTTCCTAGTCCAACTAGGAAAAGAGGGGGGGGGGGGAAGGAAAGAGAGGGAGAGGGAGAGGGAAAGGGGTCTGCGCCCCCCTCTCCTAGTCCAACTAGGATTCCTCCTGGGAGGGGGCGCGCCACCTCCTGGCTGCTGCCCTCTCTCCCCTCTAGGCCCACTAAGGCCCAATACTTCCCCGGGGGGTTCCGGTAACCCTCCGGCACTACGGTTAAATCTGAAACTTCTCCGGAACACTTCCGGTGTCTGAATATAGTCGTCCAATATATCAATCTTTATGTCTCGACCATTTCGAGACTCCTCGTCATGTCCGTGATCACATCCGGGACTCCGAACAACCTTCGGTACATCAAAACATATAAACTCATAATATAACCGTCATCGTAACTTTAAGCGTGCGGACCCTACGGGTTCGAGAACTATGTAGACATGACCGAGACACCTCTCCGGTCAATAACCAATAGCGGAACCTGGATGCTCATATTGGTTCCTACATATTCTACGAAGATCTTTATCGGTCAGACCGCATAACAACATACGTTGTTCCCTTTGTCATCGGTATGTTACTTGCCCGAGATTCGATCGTCGGTATCTCGATACCTAGTTCAATCTCGTTACCGGCAAGTCTCTTTACTCGTTCCGTAATACATCATCCCGCAACTAACTCATTAGTCACAATGCTTGCAAGGCTTATAGTGATGTGCATTACTGAGTGGGCCCAGAGATACCTCTCCGACAATCAGAGTGACAAATCCTAACCTCGAAATACGCCAACCCAACAAGTACCTTTGGAGACACCTGTAGATCACCTTTATAATCACCCATTTACGTTGTGACGTTTGGTAGCACACAAAGTGTTCCTCCGGTAAACGGGAGTTGCATAATCTCATAGTCATAGGAACATGTATAAGTCATGAAGAAAGCAATACAACATACTAAACGATCGGGTGCTAAGCTAACGGAATGGGTCAAGTCAATCACGTCATTCTCCTAATGAGGTGATCCCGTTAATCAAATGACAACTCATGTATATGGCTAGGAAACATAACCATCTTTGATTAACGAGCTAGTCAAGTAGAGGCATACTAGTGACACTCTGTTTGTTTATGTATTCACACATGTATTATGTTTTCGGTTAATACAATTCTAGCATGAATAATAAACATTTATCATGATATAAGGAAATAAATAATACTTTATTATTGCCTCTAGGGCATATTTCCTTTAGTCTCCCACTTGCACTAGAGTCAATAATCTAGATTACACAGTAATGATTCTCACACCCATGGAGTCTTGGTGCTGATCATGTTTTGCTCGTGGAAGAGGCTTAGTCAACGGGTCTGCAACATTCAGATCCGTATGTATCTTGCAAATTTCTATGTCTCCCACCTGGACTAAATCCCGGATGGAATTGAAGCGACTTTTGATGTGCTTGGTTCTCTTGTAAAATCCGGATTCCTTTGCTAAGGCAATTGCACCAGTATTGTCATAAAAGATTTTCATTGGTCCCGATGCACTAGGTATGACACCTAGATCGGATATGAACTCCTCCATCCAGACTCCTTCATTTGCTGCTTCCGAAGCAGCTATGTACTCTGCTTCACACGTAGATCCCGCCATGACACTTCGCTTAGAACTGCACCAACTGACAGCTCCATCGTTCAATGTAAATACGTATCCGGTTTGCGATTTAGAATCGTCCGGATCAGTGTCAAAGCTTGCATCAACGTAACCATTTACGATGAGCTCTTTGTCACCTCCATAAATGAGAAACATATCCTTAGTCCTTTTCAGGTATTTCAGGATGTTCTTGACCGCTGTCCAGTGATCCACTCCTGGATTACTTTGGTACCTCCCTGCTAAACTTATAGCAAGGCACACATCAGGTCTGGTACACAGCATTGCATACATGATAGAGCCTATGGCTGAAGCATAGGGGACATCTTTCATCTTCTCTCTATCTTCTGCAGTGGTCGGGCATTGAGTCTTACTCAATCTCACACCTTGTAGTACAGGCAAGAACCCTTTCTTTGCTTGATCCATTTTGAACTTCTTCAAAACTTTGTCAAGGTATGTGCTTTGTGAAAGTCCAATTAAGCGTCTTGATCTATCTCTATAGATCTTAATGCCTAATATATATGCAGCTTCACCGAGGTCTTTCATTGAAAAACTCTTATTCAAGTATCCCTTTATGCTATCCAGAAATTCTATATCATTTCCAACCAGCAATATGTCATCCACATATAATATCAGAAATGCTATCGAGCTCCCACTCACTTTCTTGTAAATACAGGCTTCTCCAAAAGTCTGTATAAAACCAAATGCTTTGATCACACTATCAAAGCGTTTATTCCAACTCCGAGAGGCTTGCACCAGTCCATAAATGGATCGCTGGAGCTTGCACACTTTGTTAGCTCCCTTTGGATCGACAAAACCTTCTGGTTGCATCATATACAACTCTTCTTCCAGAAATCCATTCAGGAATGCAGTTCTGACATCCATTTGCCAAATTTCATAATCATAAAATGCAGCAATAGCTAACATGATTCGGACAGACTTAAGCATCGCTACTGGTGAGAAGGTCTCATCGTAGTCAATCCCTTGAACTTGTCGAAAACCTTTCGCAACAAGTCGAGCTTTATAGACAGTAACATTACCATCAGCGCCAGTCTTCTTCTTGAAGATCCATTTATTTTCAATGGCTTGCCGACCATCGGGCAAGTCAACCAAAGTCCATACTTTGTTCTCATACATGGATCCCATCTCAGATTTCATGGCTTCAAGCCATTTTGCGGAATCTGGGCTCACCATCGCTTCTTCATAGTTCGTAGGTTCATCATGGTCTATTAACATGACCTCCAGAACAGGATTACCGTACCACCCTGGTGCGGATCTTGATCTAGTTGACCTACGAGGTTCAGTAATAACTTGATCTGAAGTTTCATGATCATTATCATTAACTTCCTCACTAATTGGTGTAGGTGTCGCAGAAACTGATTTCTGTGATGATCTACTTTCCAATAAGGGAGCAGGTACAGTTACCTCATCAAGTTCTACTTTCCTCCAACTCACATCTTTCGAGAGAAACTCCTTCTCTAGAAAGGATCCATTCCTAGCAACGAATATCTTGCCTTCGGATCTGTGATAGAAGGTGTACCCAGCAGTCTCTTTTGGGTATCCTATGAAGACACATTTCTCCGATTTAGGTTCGAGCTTATCAGGTTGAAGTTTCTTCACATAAGCATTGCAACCCCAAACTTTAAGATACGACAACTTTGGTTTCTTGCCAAACCATAGTTCATAAGGCGTCGTCTCAACGGATTTTGATGGTGTCCTATTTAGAGTGAATGCAGCCGTCTCTAAAGCATAACCCCAAAATGATAGCGGTAAATCAGTAAGAGACATCATAGATCGTACCATATCTAATAAAGTACGATTACGACGTTCGGACACACCATTACGCTGTGGTGTTTCGGGTGGCGTGAGTTGCGAAACTATTCCACATTGTTTCAAATGTAGGCCAAACTCGTAACTCAAATATTCTCCTCCAAGATCAGATCGTAGGAATTTTGTTTTCTTGTTACGATGATTTTCAACTTCACTCTGAAATTCTTTGAACTTTTCAAATGTTTCAGACTTATGTTTCATTAAGTAGATATACCCATATCTGCTCAAATCATCTGTGAAGGTGAGAAAATAACGATATCCGCCACGAGCCTCAATATTCATCGGACCACATACATCTGTATGTATGATTTCCAACAAATCTGTTGCTCTCTCCATAGTTCCGGAGAACGGTGTTTTGGTCATCTTGCCCATGAGGCACGGTTCACAAGTACCAAGTGATTCAAAATCAAGTGATTCCAAAATTCCATCAGTATGGAGTTTCTTCATGCGCTTTACACCGATATGACCCAAACGGCAGTGCCACAAATAAGTTGCACTGTCATTATCAACTCTGCATCTTTTGGCTTCGACATTATGAATATGTGTATCACTACTATCGAGATTCATTAAAAATAGACCACTCTTCAAGGGTGCATGACCATAAAAGATATTATTCATATAAATAGAACAACCATTATTCTCTGATTTAAATGAATAACCGTCTCGCATTAAACAAGATCTAGATATAATGTTCATGCTCAACGCTGGCACCAAATAACAATTATTTAGGTCTAAAACTAATCCCGAAGGTAGATGTAGAGGTAGCGTGCCGACGGCGATCACATCGACTTTGGAACCATTTCCCACGCGCATCGTCACCTCATCCTTAGCCAATCTTCGCTTAATCCGTAGCCCCTGTTTCGAGTTGCAAATATTAGCAACAGAACCAGTATCAAATACCCAGGTGCTACTGCGAGTATTAGTAAGGTACACATCAATAACATGTATATCACATATACCTTTGTTAACCTTGCCATCCTTCTTATCCGCCAAATACTTGGGGCAGTTCCGCTTCCAGTGACCAGTCTGCTTACAGTAGAAGCACTCAGTTTCAGGCTTAGGTCCAGACTTGGATTTCTTCTCCTGAACAGCAACTTGCTTGCTGTTCTTCTTGAAGTTCCCTTTCTTCTTCCCTTTGCCCTTTTTCTTGAAACTAGTGGTTTTACTGACCATCAACACTTGATGCTCCTTTTTGATTTCTACCTCCGCTGCCTTTAGCATTGCGAAGAGCTCGGGAATTGTCTTATCCATCCCTTGCATGTTATAGTTCATCACGAAGCTCTTGTAGCTTGGTGGCAGTGATTGAAGAATTCTGTCAATGACACAATCATCCGGAAGTTGAACTCCCAGTTGAATCAAGTGATTATTATACCCAGACATTCTGAGTATATGCTCACTGACAGAACTATTCTCTTCCATCTTGCAGCTATAGAACTTATTGGAGACTTCATATCTCTCAATCCGGGCATTTTCTTGAAATATTAACTTCAACTCCTGGAACATCTCATATGCTCCATGACGTTCAAAACGTCGTTGAAGACCCGGTTCTAAGCCGTAAAGCATGGCACACTGAACTATTGAGTGGTCATCAGCTTTGCTCTGCCAGACATTCATAACTTCTGGCGTCGCTCTTGCAGGAGGCCTGGCACCTAGCGGTGCTTCTAGGACGTAATTCTTCTGTGCAGCAATGAGGATAATCCTCAAGTTACGGACCCAGTCCGTGTAATTGCTACCATCATCTTTCAACTTAGCTTTCTCAAGGAACGCATTAAAATTCAACGGAACAACAACACGGGCCATTTATCTACAATTAACATAGACAAGCAAGATACTATCAGGTACTAAGTTCATGATAAATTTAAGTTCAATTAATCATATTACTTAAGAACTCCCACTTAGATAGACATCCCTCTAATCATCTAAGTGATTACGTGATCCAAATCAACTAAACCATGTCCGATTAACACGTGAGATGGAGTAGTTTCAATGGTGAACATCACTATGTTGATCATATCTACTATATGATTCACGCTCGACCTTTCGGTCTCTGTGTTCCGAGGCCATATCTGTATATGCTAGGCTCGTCAAGTTTAACCTGAGTATTCCGCGTGTGCAACTGTTTTGCACCCGTTGTATTTGAACGTAGAGCCTATCACACCCGATTAACACGTGGTGTCTCAGCACGAAGAACTTTCGCAACGGTGCATACTCAGGGAGAACACTTTATCTTGAAATTTTAGTGAGAGATCATCTTATAATGCTACCGTCAATCAAAGCAAGATAAGATGCATAAAGGATTAACATCACATGCAATCAATATAAGTGATATGATATGGCCATCATTATCTTGTGCTTGTGATCTCCATCTCCGAAGCACCGTCATGATCACCATCGTCACCGGCGCGACACCTTGATCTCCATCGTAGTATCGTTGTCGTCTCGCCAACTTATTGCTTTTACGACTATCGCTACCGCTTAGTGATAAAGTAAAACTATTACATGGCGATTGCATTTCATACAATAAAGCGACAACCATATGGCTCCTGCCAGTTGCCGATAACTCGGTTACAGAACATGATCATCTCATACAACAAATTATATCACATCATGTCTTGACCATATCACATCACAACATGCCCTGCAAAAACAAGTTAGACGTCCTCTATTTTGTTGTTGCAAGTTTTACGTGGCTGCTACGGGCTTAGCAAGAACCGTTCTTACCTACGCATCAAAACCACAACGATAGTTTGTCAAGTTGGTGCTGTTTTAACCTTCGCAAGGACCGGGCGTAGCCACATTCGGTTCAACTAAAGTTAGAGAGACAGACACCCGCCAGTCACCTTTAAGCAACGAGTGCTCCAAATGGTGAAACCAGTCTCGCGTAAGCGTACGCGTAATGTCGGTCCGGGCCGCTTCATCTCACAATACCGCTGAACGAAAGTATGACATGCTGGTAAGCAGTATGACTTATATCGCCCACAACTCACTTGTGTTCTACTCATGCATAGCATCAACGCATAAAACCAGGCTCGGATGCCACTGTTGGGGAACGTAGTAATTTCAAAAAATTTCCTACGCAAACGCAAGATCATGGTGATGCATAGCAACGAGAGGGGAGAGTGTTGTCCACGTACCCTCGTAGACCGACAGCGGAAGCGTTATCACAACGCGGTTGATGTAGTCGTACGTCTTCACGATCCGACCGATCAAGTACCGAACGCACGGCACCTCCGAGTTCAGCACACGTTCAGCTCGATGACGTCCCTCGAACTCCGATCCAGCCGAGTGTTGAGGGAGAGTTTCGTCAGCATGACGGCGTGGTGACGATGATGATGTTCCACCGACGCAGGGCTTCGCCTAAGCTCCGCAACGGTATTATTGAGGTGTAATATGGTGGAGGGGGGCACCGCACACGGCTAAAATATCATATATCAAGTGTGTTTAGAGGTGCCCCCTGCCCCCGTATATAAAGGAGCAAGGGGGAGGCCAGCTGCCCTAGCGCGCCGAGGAGAGGGGGGGAGTCCTCCTCCTAGTAGGAGCAGGACTCCCCTTTCCTAGTCCAACTAGGAAAAGAGGGGGGGAAGGAAAGAGAGGGAGAGGGAGAGGGAAAGGGGTCTGCGCCCCCCTCTCCTAGTCCAACTAGGATTCCTCCTGGGAGGGGGCGCACCACCTCCTGGCTGCTGCCCTCTCTCTCCCCTCTAGGCCCACTAAGGCCCAATACTTCCCCGGGGGGTTCCGGTAACCCTCCGGCACTCCGGTTAAATCCGAAACTTCTCCGGAACACTTCTGGTGTCCGAATATAGTCGTCCAATATATCAATCTTTATGTCTCGACCATTTCGAGACTCCTCGTCATGTCCGTGATCACATCCGGGACTCCGAACAACCTTCGGTACATCAAAACATATAAACTCATAATATAACCGTCATCGTAACTTTAAGCGTGCGGACCCTACGGGTTCGAGAACTATGTAGACATAACCGAGACACCTCTCCGGTGAATAACCAATAGCGGAACCTGGATGCCCATATTGGTTCCTACATATTCTACGAAGATCTTTATCGGTCAGACCGCATAACAACATACGTTGTTCCCTTTGTCATCGGTATGTTACTTGCCCGAGATTCGATCGTCGGTATCTCGATACCTAGTTCAATCTCGTTACCGGCAAGTCTCTTTACTCGTTCCGTAATACATCATCCCGCAACTAACTCATTAGTCACAATGCTTGCAAGGCTTATAGTGATGTGCATTACTGAGTGGGCCCAGAGATACCTCTCTGACAATCGGAGTGACAAATCCTAATCTCGAAATACGCCAACCCAACAAGTACCTTTGGAGACACCTGTAGAGCACCTTTATAATCACCCATTTACGTTGTGACGTTTGGTAGCACACAAAGTGTTCCTCCGGTAAACGGGAGTTGCATAATCTCATAGTCATAGGAACATGTATAAGTCATGAAGAAAGCAATAGCAACATACTAAACGATCGGGTGCTAAGCTAATGGAATGGGTCAAGTCAATCACGTCATTCTCCTAATGAGGTGATCCCGTTAATCAAATGACAACTCATGTATATGGCTAGGAAACATAACCATCTTTGATTAACGAGCTAGTCAAGTAGAGGCATACTAGTGACACTCTGTTTGTTTATGTATTCACACATGTATTATGTTTCCGGTTAATACAATTCTAGCATGAATAATAAACATTTATCATGATATAAGGAAATAAATAATACTTTATTATTGCCTCTAGGGCATATTTCCTTCATAGAGAGAATAAGAACTAGATCTAGTCTAGATCAAACTAGACGAGAACTAGAACAAGAGCGAGAACTAGAGGAGATTTCAAAACTTGTGTTCCAGGGGCTAGCCCTGCCTCTCTATTTATATGTTGAGCCTCAAGGTCGCAACTTGGGGAGGGAGCCTCCCCAAAGTCAGTTTGTAACACATGGAAGAGTCCTCCTCGAATTCCAGCACAAAATGCTAAGGTTCCTGGCGTTTCCGGAAATACCACGGACCTCGGCGTCTGGCCCAGGACCAAACGGCAAGGACCCTGGCGTCTGGCCCTGTCCTTAGCAAAACTCTTTTTGCACTGACCTCAAGCCTTGCAGGCCTTATTCCTTGGCCCTAGACAAGGTGTTCTTGCACCAAAACATTTCTAGAAATATCCGAAACTCTTTCGGAACTCTCTCAAAACTATTTCTTATATTCCCGGAACTATTTCGAGAATATTTTCTCATAACTCTTTCTCCACTAACACTCAACAGATCATGATTCCCTTAAGCTTGTGACCCGGTGGGTTTGGTAAAACATAGACATGAACAAAATCCCTTTTGTTCAATGACCGATAGCAGAACCATGGACATTCATATCGATCCCTATGAATACACGAATGCCATTCGAGTGAACCTTTGGTTATCATGTGATATTCCCTTTGCTTCGCGATACTTTACAAAACCCGAGGTGAGATGTGTCGATATCCTATTGAGTTATACACATGCTCACTATACCGCCATCCTCATTACGGTTTTGTTCTTCTTTCTCGTAGAAGTGTTTTGGCATCCCCATGACATAGTTACCTGTGTCTGGCCAGACGATAATGGATGTCGTCACACCGAGAGGTCTCTAAGAATATCTCTCCATCGTCGGATGAGCAAATTCTACTCTCGAGCTATCGAGTCCCTTATTAAACTTTCTGATGAACCTGTAAGTTGTTGTTATAATCACCTAGTTATAGATGACATTTGAGCAACCCTAAAGTACATCGTACGGTAAGAAATAACTACAATACTCACATGATCTAAGGAACTAAAACATATGTTAACAATCCGTGTTATAATAATTGACTTGTGACGACATCATCTTAAAGTAACAAACAAGTTTGAGCCGATTCAATATGATCGTTCTGTTGTGGAACGTAGCATGCAATTTCAAAAAATTTCCTACGATCACACAAGATCTATCTAGGGGATGCATAGCAACGAGAGGGGGAGAGTGTGTCCACGTACCCTCGTAGACCGAAAGCGGAAGCGTTAGTTTAACGCGGTTGATGTAGTCGAACATCTTCGCGATTCAACCGATCAAGCACCGAATGTACGACACCTCCGAGTTCAGCACACGTTCAGCTCGATGATGTCCCTCGAACTCTTGATCCAGCAAAGTGTCGAGGGAGAGTTTCGTCAGCACGACGGCGTGGTGACGGTGATGGTGAAGTGACCCGCGCAGGACTTCGCCTAAGCACCATGGCAATATGACCGAAGGAGCAAACTGTAGAGGGGGGCGCCACACATGGCTTGGAAAAACTGATGTGTGTTATGGCGCCCCCTGCCCCCGTATATAAAGGAGGGAGAGGGGAGGAGGCCGGCCTAGGGGCGCCCCAAGTGGGAGGAGTCCCACTTGGGCTCCTAGTCCAATTCGTCCCCCTTCCTTTTATCGGAGGGGGAAAGGGGGAAGGAGGGGGAGAAGGAGAAGGAAAGGGGGGTGCCACCCCCTCCCCTAGTCCAATTCGGACTCCTCCCTTGGGGGGGGGGGCGTGCCACCCCTTCTGGGCTGCCTTGCCTCCCTCCTATGGCCCACATGGCCCATATCTTCCCCCGGGGGGTTCCGATAACCCCCCCGGTACTCCGATACATACCCGATACATTTCGAAACACTTCCGGTGTCCGAATACTATCGTCCAATATATCAATCTTTACCTCCTCGTCATGTCTGTGATCTCATCCAGGACTCCGAACAATCTTCGGTCACCAAAACATATAACTCATAATACAAATCGTCATCGAACGTTAAGCGTGCGGACCCTACGGGTTAGAGAACTATGTAGACATGACCGAGACACCTCTCTGGTCAATAACCAATAGCGGAACCTGGATGCTCATATTGGTTCCTACATATTCTACGAAGATCTTTATCGATCAAACCGTAATGACAACAGATGTCATTCCCTTTGTCATCGGTATGTTACTTGCCCGAGATTCAATCGTCGGTATCTTCATACCTAGTTACCGGCAAGTCTCTTTACTCGTTCCTTAATGCATCATCCCGTAACTAACTCATTAGTCACATTGCTTGCAAGGCTTATCATGATGTGCATTACCAAGAGGGCCCAGAGATACCTCTCCGATACTAGGAGTGACAAATCCGAATCTCGATCTATGCCAACCCAACAAATACCTTCGGAGACACCTGTAGAGCATCTTTATAATCACCCAGTTACGTTATGAAGTTTGATAGCACACAAGGTGTTCTTCCAGTATTCGGGAGTTGCATAATCTCATAGTCAAAGGAATATGTATAAGTCATGAAGAAAGCAATAGCAATAAAACTTAACAATCATTATGATAAGCTAACGGATGGGTCTTTTCCATCACATCATTCTCCTAATGATGTGATCCCGTTCATCAAATGACAACACATGCCTATGGTTAGGAAACTTAACCATCTTTGATTAACGAGCTAGTCAAGTAGAGCCATACTAGGGACACTCTGTTTTGTCTATGTATTCACACATGTACTAAGTTTCCGACTAATACAATTCTAGCATGAATAATAAACATTTATCATGATATAAGGAAATATAAATAACAACTTTATTATTGCCTCTAGGGAATATTTCCTTCAGTCTCGCACTTGCACTAGAGTCAATAATCTAGATTACATTGTAATGATTCTAACAACCATGGAGTCTTGGTGCTGATCATGTTTTGCTCGTGGAAGAGGCTTAGTTAACGGGTCTGCAACATTCATATCCGTATGTATTTTACAAATCTCTATGTCTCCCTCCTTGACTTGATCACGGATGGAGTTGAAGTGTATCTTGATGTTTTTGGTTCTCTTGTGAAATCTGGATTCCTTCGCTAAGGCAATCGCTGCAGTATTGTCACAAAAGATTTTCATTGGACCCGATGCACTAGGCATGACACCTAGATCGGATATGAACTCCTTCATCCAGACTCCTTCATTTGCTGCTTCCGAAGCAGCTATGTACTCCGCTTCACACGTAGATCCCGCCACGACGCTTTGCTTAGGACTGCACCAACTGATAGCTCCACCATTCAATATAAATACGTATCCGGATTGTGACTTAGAGTCATCCGGATCTGTGTCAAAGCTTGCATCGACGTAACCATTTACGACGAGCTCTTTGTCACCTCCATAAACGAGAAACATATCCTTAGTCCTTTTCAGGCACTTCAGGATGTTCTTGACCGCTGTCCAGTGATCCACTCCTGGATTACTTTGGTACCACCCTGCTAGACTTATAGCAAGGCACACATCAGGTTTGGTACACAACATTGCATACATGATAGAACCTATGACCGAGGCATAGGGAATGACTTTCATTCTCTTTCTATTTTCTGCCGTGGTCGGGGTTTTGAGTCTTACTCAACTTCACACCTTGTAACACAGGCAAGAACCCTTTCTTTGACTGATCCATTTTGAACTTCTTTGAAACTTTATCAAAGTATGTGCTTTGCGAAAGTCCAATTAAGCGTCTTGATCTATCTCTATAGATCTTGATGCCCAATATATAAGCTATCCAGAAATTCTCTATCATTTTCAATCAACAATATGTCATCCACATATAATATTAGAA
Source organism: Aegilops tauschii subsp. strangulata (assembly GCF_002575655.3). NCBI lineage: Eukaryota > Viridiplantae > Streptophyta > Magnoliopsida > Poales > Poaceae > Aegilops > Aegilops tauschii. The sequence goes on from NC_053040.3 coordinate 84,969,532, forward strand.
ATGCTACAGAACTCCCACTCACTTTCTTGTAAATACATGCTTCTCTAAAAGTCTGTATAAAACCATATGCTTTGATCACTTCATCAAAGCGTATATTCCAACTTCGAGATGCTTGCACCAGTCCATAAATGGATCGCCGGAGCTTGCACACTTTGTTAGCACCTTTAGGATCGACAAAACCTTCTGGTTGCATGATATACAACTCTTCTTTAAGAAATCCATTAAGGAATGCAGTTTTGACGTCCATTTGCCAAATTTCATAATCATAATACGCGGCAATTGCTAACATGATTCGGACAGACTTAAGCATCGCTACGGGTGAGAAGGTTTCATCATAGTCAACTCCTTGAACTTGTCAAAAACCTTTCGCAACAAGTCAAGCTTTGTAGACAGTAACATTACCATCAACGTCAGTCTTCTTCTTGAAGATCCATTTATTCTCTATGGCTTGACGATCATCGGGCAAGTCAACCAAAGTCCATACTTTGTTCTCATACATGGATCCCATCTCAGATTTCATGGCCTCAAGCCATTTCGCGGAATCGGGGCTCATCATCGCTTCCTCATAGTTCGTAGGTTCATCATGGTCTAGTAACATGACTTCTAGAACAAGGTTACCATACCACTCTGGTGCGGATTGTACTCTGGTTGACCTACGAGGTTCGGTAGTAACTTGATCTGAAGTTTCATGATCATCATCATTAGCTTCCTCACTAATTGGTGTAGGCATCACGGGAATGGTTTTTCTGTGATGAGCTACTTTCCAATCCGAGAGAAGGTACAATTACTTCATCAAGTTCTACTTTCCTCCTGTTGGGGAACATAGCATGCAATTTCAAAAAAATTCCTACGCTCACACAAAATCTATCTAGGAGATGCATAGCAACGAGAGGGGGAGAGTGTGTCTACGTACCCTCGTAGACCGTGGAAGCGTTAGGTTAACGTGGTTGATGTAGTCGAACGTCTTCACTATCCAACCGATCTAGTGCCGAACGCACGGCACCTTTGAGTTCAGCACACGTTCATCTCGATGACGTCCCTCGAACTCTTGATCCAGCAGAGGGTCGAGGGAGAGTTCCGTCGGCACGACAGCGTGGTGACGGTGTTGGTGAAGTGATCCGCGCAGGGCTTCGCCTAAGCACTACGACGCTATGACCGGAGGAGTAAACTGAGGAGGGGGCACCACACATGGCTAAAAGTGTTGGAAATATGTCCTAGAGGCAATAATAAAATGGTTATTATTATATTTCCTTGTTCATGATAATTGTGTATTGTTCATGCTATAATTGTGTTATCCGGAAATCGTAATACATGTGTGAATACATAGACCACAACATGTCCCTAGTGAGCCTCTAGTTGACTAGCTCGTTGATCAATAGATGGTTACGGTTTCCTGACCATGGACATTGGATGTCGTTGATAACGGGATCACATCATTAGGAGAATGATGTGATGGACAAGACCCAATCCTAAGCATAGCACAAGATCGTGTAGTTCGTCTGCTAAAGCTTTTCTGATGTCAAGTATCATTTCCTTAGACCATGAGAGTGTGCAACTCCCGGATACCGCAGGAATGCTTTGGGTGTGCCAAACATCACAACGTAACTGGGTGGCTACAAAGGTGCACTACGGGTATCTCCGAAAGTGTCTGTTGGGTTGGCACGAATCGAGACTGGGATTTGTCGCTCCGTGTGACGGAGAGGTATCTCTGGGACCACTCCGTAGGACATCATCATAATGAGCTCAATGTGACCAAGGAGTTGATCACGGGATGATGTGTTACGAACGAGTAAAGAGACTTGCCGGCAACGAGATTGAACAAGGTATAGGGATACCGACGATCGAATCTCGGGCAAGTATCATACCGGTAGACAAAGGAAATTGAATACAGGATTGATTGAATCCCCGACATCGTGGTTCATCCGATGAGATCGTCATGGAACATGTGGGAGCCAACATGGGTATCTAGATCCCGCTGTTGGTTATTGGCCGGAGAGATGTCTCGGTCATGTCTACATGCCTCCCGAACCCGTAGGGGCTACACACTTAAGGTTCGATGACGCTAGGGTTATAGGGAAAGTTTGTTCATGGTTACCGAATGTTGTTCGGAGTCCTGGATGAGATCCCGGACGTCACGAGGAGTTCCGGAATTGTCCGGGGATAAAGATTTATATATGGGAAGTCCTTATTCGGTCGCCGGAAGTGTTCGGGGGTTTATCGGTATTGTACGGGGACAACCGAAAGGGTTCCGGGGGTCCACCGGGAGGGTCCACCTGCCCCGGAGGGCCCTATGGGCTGAATATGGAGGGGAACCAGCCCCTAGGTGGGCTGGGCGCCAAAACCCCCTAGGGCCCATGCGCCTAGGGTTGGGGGGAAACCCTAAAGGGGGCGCCCCCTTGGCTTGGGGGGCAAGCCTTCCCCCCTTGGCCGCCGCCCCCCTCTAGATCCATCTGGAGGGGGCCGGCTGTGACGCCCCCGATTTGACCGTACACTAATCATGCACGCAAATGTGTACGACCACGATCAGGGACTCACGGGAAGATATCACAACACAACTCTAAAACATAAATAAGTCATACAAGCATTATAATACAAGCTAGGGGCCTCGAGGGCTCGAATACAAGTGCTCGATCATAGACGAGTCAGCGGAAGCAACAATATCTGAGTACAGACATAAGTTAAACAAGTTTGCCTTAAGAAGGCTAGCACAAACAGGGATACAGATCGAACGAGGCGCAGGCCTCCTGCCTGGGATCCTCCTAACTACTCCTGATCGTCGTCAGCGGGCTGCACGTAGTAGTAGGCACCTCCAGTGTCGTAGGTGTCGTCGTCGACGGTGGCGTCTGGCTCCTGGACTCCAACATCTGGTTGTGACAACCAGATAGAAAAGAAAAGGGGGGGGGGAAGAGGGAAAGAAGCAACCGTGAGTACTCATCCAAAGTACTCGCAAGCAAGGAGCTACACTACATATGCATGGGTATATGTGTAAAGGGGCATATTAGTGGACTGAACTGCAGAATGCCAGAATAAAAGGGGGATAGCTAGTCCTGTCGAAGACTACGCTTCTGGTCATCTCCATCTTGCAGCAGGTAGAAGAGAGTAGATTGAAGTCCTCCAAGTAGCATCGCATAGCATAATCCTACCCGGCAATCCCCTCCTCGACGCCCTGTTAGAGAGCGACCACCGGGTTGTATCTGGCACTTGGAAGGGTGTATTTTATTCAGTATCCAGTTCTAGTTGTCATAAGGTCAAGGCACAACTCCGGGTCGTCCTTTTACCGAGGGACACGGCTATTCGAATAGATAAACTTCCCTGCAGGGGTGCACCACATAACCCAACACGCTCGATCCCATTTGGCCGGACACACTTTTCTGGGTCATGCCCGGCCTCGTAAGATCAACGCGTCGCAGCCCCACCTAAGCACAACAGAGCGGTCAGCACGCCGGTCTAATCCTAAGCGCGCAGGGGTCTGGGCCCATCGCTCTATGCACACCTGCACGTTGCGTACGCGGCCGGAAGCAGACCTAGCCTAGTGGCGTTCCAGTCCAATCCGGCGCGCGCCACTCAGTCGCTGACGTCAAGAAGGCTTCGGCTGATACCACGACGCCGGGATACCCATAACTACTCCCGCGTAGATGGTTAGTGCGTATAGACCAAATGGCCAGACCCAGATCAAATACCCAGATCTCGTTAAGCGTGTTAAGTATCCGCGAGCGCCGACCAGGGCCAGGCCCACCTCTCACCTAGGCGGTCTCAACCTGCCCTGTCGCTCCGCCACAAAGATCCACTTGCGGGTACTCCTACGAGCCGACCCGACTTTACTCATCACATGTGTCATGTATATAGTATATAAGTATATACCCGCGATCACCGCCCAGGTGATCACGGCCCGATAGTGTAGCACAGCAGACGGACAAGAATGTAGGGCCACTGATGGAAATCTAGCATCCTATACTAAGCATGTAGGATTGCAGGTAAAGGTATCAACATTAGTAGCAAGGATAGGCTATGCATCAGAATAGGATATCGAAAAGCAGTAACATGCTACACTACTCTAATGCAAGCAGTATAGAGGAGAGTAGGCGATATATGGTGATCAAGGGGGGGGGCTTGCCTGGTTGCTCTGGCAAGTAGGAGGGGTCGTCGACTCCGTAGTCGAACTGGGCAGCAGCAGTGTCGGTCTCGTAGTCTACCGGAGAGAAGAGGGGGAAGAAACAGTAAATACAATGCAAACATAAGCATGACGATGCGTGACATGACAATGAGCGGTGTTAGGGGTGTCCTAACGCGACAGTAGGTGGTACCGGTGAAGGGGGGGAACATCCGGGAAAGTATTCCCGATGTTTTGCGTTTTCGGACAGACGGACCGGAGGGGGAAAGTTGCTAGTTCGATAGGTTAGGGAGGTGTGGTGGATGAACGGACTGCGTATTCGGATTCGTCTCGTCGTTCTGAGCAACTTTCATATAGAAAACATTTTCATCCGAGTTACGGTTTAAAAGATATGAATTTTCAAAGTTTATTTGAATTTCTGGAATTATTTATATTAAGCAAAAATGAATTATGACGTCAGCATGAGGCAATGCTGACGTCAGCAGGTCAACAGGTCGGCTGACCAGTCAAACCAGACAGGTGGGTCCAGTGGGACCCACCTGTCATTCACTATTTAGGTTAATTAGGGTTTAGCTAATTAATTATTATTTAATTAAATTAAACAGGATTAATTAACTTAATTAATTTATTTATTTAATTAATGAATTAATTAAAATTATTTTTATTTATTTATTTATTTATTAATTTTTATTAATTAATTTAGTATTATTTTTCTTATTATTAATATTTTAATTATTTTAATTAGTTTTTTTGTTTTATTATTATCATTATTATTATTATTACTATTATTTATTTATTTATATTTTAATTTTATTTATTTATTTTTATTAGTAAACGTTCTGGCGCTGGGGGCCCGTTTGTCATTGGGCCAGGGGGTCGGGCCCAGTGGCCAGTAGCTCAGGTGGGGCTAGGCCCACCTGGCGGTGGCCCAGAGGGGCGAGGCCCACTGGCAGTGGCCCAGAGGGCACTGCGGCTACGGGCGCAACGGCGTAACGGCGTCGGGCGTCCGCCCGAACGGGACGGCGAGGGGGCGCGGCGGACGAAGGCCGTCGGGGCGCGCGCGGGCGAGGCTCGCCGGCCGGAGCAGCGCCGCAGCAGGGGACGGGCAGAGGCGGCCACGCGCGGCCACGGGCGCGTACGGGGGCGAGGTGCGGGGCGAAGCCAGAGGCCAACGCCGGTGGGAGGCAACGGCGGCGCGGCTCGCGCGGGCGCGCGTCGGTGCGGTCGGGCGTGGGGAAGAAGCTGCGAGGGGGGGCGCGGTCGAGGCTATGGGCCTGCCCGCGACAGCGAGGGCGCGAGGACGAGGGGGGGCAGGCGGGGCGTGGCCGATGCTGGCGCGCGGTCGGGGCGCGCGCGGGCGAAGGCCGTGCGGGCGCGCGTGCGTGGCCAGGCGCGGCGGGGCGCGTCTGGGCGCGCCGGAGCGCGAGCGGGGCGGCGGTGACCGAGGGGAGAGGGGCGGGCGACGGAGGCCGGTGGCCTCACCGTGGGATGCAGGGTCACGGCAGTGGGGGTCGAGGGGGAGACGGGGGCGACGGCGATGCGGTGTCGAGGCGCAGGCCGGCGAGGAGGAGGAGGCAGGCCGGCGATGCAGTGCTCCGGCGAGGCGAGGGCGCGGGGTCGAGCGCGACGGCGACGGCGACGGCCTCCTCCTCGATCCAGATCGGGGGGGGGCAGGGGAGGGAGGTGAGATATTTCGGGGGGAGAGCGAGTGGGTAGGCTGTCGGTGGGGGGGGGGCAGGGGATAAGGTGAGGGGGGTTGGGCCGGCCGGCTGGGCCTGGGGTGGCCCAGTTGGGCCATGTCCAGTGGGGGGGGGGGCTTTTGTTCCCTTTTTTTGTTCTGTTTTCTGTTTTGTTTTGCATTTTCTTTTATTTGTTTTCTTTCACCCTTTTGACCCATTTTAAAATACTTAGGCATTTTCTAAAAAGGAGTTTTCTCCACAATAATTACCAGTGTATTATTTGGCACCCATGGAACAATTTTGTTTAAACTTTTGAAAACTTTTATTTTTCACTTTAATTATATTTGAAGTTTGAATTAGGAGTTTGAAAGAAAGGTGATTCCAATGTGATCAAGCCCTGTTTAGCAACGTGATTAGCTTAATCACAGAGAGTTACTGTAGCATGATTCTCGGGGTGTTACAAATCTCCTCCACTACAAGAAATCTCGTCCCGAGATTTAGGAGGTAGAAGGAAACAGTGTGGGGTATTCTTCGCGCAGACGATCCTCTCGTTCCCAGGTGGCCTCATCTTCAGAATGGTGCGACCACTGGACTTTGAGAAACTTGATCGCCTTCTGACGTGTGCGGCGTTCAGCTTGGTCGAGAATGCGGACCGGATGCTCCTTATAGGAGAGGTCTTGCTGCAATTCGAGCACTTCGTGATCCACAGCTCGGATTGGATCCTTGAAGCAACGGCGGAGCTGTGACACATGGAACACATCGTGAACCTGAGAAAGGTTCGGCGGTAGCTCCAGTTGGTATGCCACTTTTCCACGCCTTTCGAGAATAGTGAATGGGCCAATATAGCGAGGAGCTAGTTTGCCCTTGATCCCGAAGCGGTGAGCACCCTTCATAGGTGTGACTCGAAGATAAGCCTTTTCGCCAGGTTGATAGACCATGTCTTTATGATGACGGTCATACTGACTCTTCTGACGTGACTAAGCAGTCTTGAGATTCTCGCGAATAATGCGGACTTGTTCTTCGGCATCTTGGATAATATCCGGTCCGATGAGTGGACGTTCCCCAGTTTCTGACCAGTTCAGGGGGGTTCGGCACTTTCGTCCATATAACACTTCGAAGGGGGCCATCTTCAGACTAGCTTGATAGCTATTATTATAAGAGAACTCAGCATACGGGAGAGATTCCTCCCATTTCTTGCCGAAGGAAATAACGCAAGCTCGAAGCATGTCTTCGAGAACTTGATTGACGCGTTCAACTTGTCCTTGCGATTGAGGATGAAACGCAGTACTGAATGACAGATGAGTTCCCATTGCTTCTTGGAAACTTGCCCAGAATCTTGAAGTGAATAAGCTGCCACGGTCTGAGCTGATAACCAATGGAATACCGTGGAGTGAAACAATCCTGGACATATAGAGCGTTGCCAACTGGCTAGCAGTGATCGTTTCTTTGACCGCCAGAAAATGTGCAACTTTGGAAAGCCGGTCAATGACGACAAGAATAGCATCATTACCTTTCTGCGATTTGGGAAATCCAGTGACGAAGTCCATCTCAACATGGTCCCATTTCCATTCAGGAATAGAGATAGGTTGCAGAGTTCCAGCAGGCCTTTGATGTTCTGCTTTGATACGACGGCAAACGTCACACTCAGCAACATAACGAGCAATGTCTTGCTTCATATTAGTCCACCAGAATCTTTGACGGATGTCTTGGTACATCTTTGTACTACCCGGATGGATACTTAGAGGCGTATCATGAGCTTCTTTCATAACTTCCTGTGTCATATCCAGGTTTTTCTCTGTACATGGCACCACTAGGCGGCCCTTGAAGTATAGGGTGCCATCTTCAGAAATGGTGAAGAATGAGGGCTTTCCTCCTGCGAGGTAGCGCTTAATCTTGTAGGCTTCAGAGTCATACTTCTGTAGCCTTTTGATGCTGTCCTCGAGATCTGGTTTAGCAACTAGGGTATTGAGGGAACCCTGGGTAACAACGTGGAGGTTCACCTTGCCAAATTGTTTAGGAGGGGGAGCGAGTGCACCCGGAGGAACAATAAGGAGGTTCAGCTTCCTGAATTCTTCAACAAGCGAGGGCTGAACTTTATGAACCTGGAGGTGGTTGCAGTAAGACTTGCGGCTCAAGGCATCAGCCATTACATTAGCCTTGCCTGGCGTATAGGAAATACCCAAGTCAAAGTCTGCAACAAGCTCCATCCATCTCTGCTGACGGAGGTTCAGATCTGGTTGAGTAAACAGATACTTCAGACTTTGGTGGTCGGTGAAGATCTCGCAACGATTACCGAGAAGGTAATGTCGCCACTGCTTCAGCGCATGAATGACAGCAGCAAGTTCGAGGTCGTGAACTGGGTAGTTCTCTTCGTGAGGGCGCAATTGTCGAGAGGCATAAGCAATCACTTTGCGGTCTTGCATTAGGACACAGCCTAACCCTTGACGGGAAGCGTCGCAGTAAATGACGAAGTCCTTCTTAGTATCAGGTGGAGCTAGAACTGGGGCAGAAGTCAACTTGTCTTTGAGTGCCTGGAAACTTTCCTGACATTTGTCTGTCCATTGGAACTTGACACCCTTATGCAACAGGTTAGTCAGAGGCCTGGCGATCTTAGAGAAGTTCTCGACGAATCGACGGCAATAGCTGGCGAGACCGAGAAAACTTCTGACTTGCTTAACGTTCTTGGGAGGAGTCCAATCAAGAATAGCCTAAACTCGCTCGGGGTTGACGGCAATACCATCCTTAGAGATGACATGCCCCAGATAGGTTACTTCCGGTAGCCAGAATTCACATTTAGAGAACTTGGCATATAGTTGATGTTCTCGTAGTTTTTCCAGCACAAGTCGAAGATGTTCAGCATGTTCTTCTTCGTTCTTGGAAAATATCAGGATATCATCCAGATAAACCACGACGAACTTGTCGAGGTAATCCATGAATATGTAGTTCATCAGACAAGAGAAGGTGGCTGGAGCATTGGTTAAACCGAAAGACATGACGGTGTACTCGTATGAACCATAGCGAGTCACGAAGGCGGTCTTTGGGATATCCTCTTCGCGAACACGGATCTGGTGGTAGCCCAACCTCAAGTCGATCTTAGAGAACACTGACGAACCCGCCAGTTGATCATACAGATCATTGATCCGAGGAAGAGGGTATTTATTCTGAATGGTAGCTTGGTTTATAGGACGGTAGTCTTGAACCAATCGGTTAGTCCCATCCTTCTTCTTGACAAAGAGAGAAGGTGCTCCCCAAGGAGAGCAACTTGGGCGAATGAATCCTTTGCGAAGAGACTTGTCGATTTCCTCCTTAAGCTCAAGGAGTTCATGCGGCGGCATTTTGTAGGGTCGCTTGGCTATGGGAGTGGTGCCTGGTTTCAAGTCGATGATGAATTCGACAGCTCTAGCAGGGGGAATCCCCGGAAGTTCTTCAGGGAAGACGTCGAGGAATTCACGCACGACGGGAATGTTTTCAATGCCCTCGAGTGGTGCAGCGTTCAAGGCATTCAATGCGTAAAGCCTTGCCTCGGCATTTTGCACCAGATGAGCTTGGTAAGCAACTATTTCATCAGAAGGGTGTAGCAGATGGACGGTCTTAGTGGCGCAAACTATAGAAACAGTATGCGCTTTCAACCAATCCATACCCAAAATGAGGTCGATGTTAGACGACTTCAGGATAATGGGAGAGGCATAGAATTCCAGCCCTTCGATTTCCACGGGGACATCGATGCCAACCAAGGAGGTTTGACACTGTCCCACGGGGGTTTTGACCAATACAGAGGTGTTCATCTCCTCACATTTAACGTCGTGCTTGTATGCAAAATCTTCTGACATGAATGAATGCGATGCACCTGTATCAAATAAAACGGATGCTGGTACTGAATTTACGAGGAGTGTACCCATCACAGTAGCAGGCTGGTCTTGAGCTTCGTTGAGATCAACGTGGTTGGCATGAGCACGACCATAAGGCTTAGCATTGTTGTTGCGAGGCTGATTGTTACCACGGCCAGTTGCTGGAAGGGCCAGTTGATTCTGGTTCTGGTTGCATTCTCTAGCACGGTGTCCTGGTTGACCACACCTGAAGCACAAGCCATTATTCGGAGTGGGAACAGGAGCTTGGGATGGTGGAGCCGGAAGTCTTGACTGCCTAGTTGGTGGTGGAGGCAGACGAGGTGCAGCATAGGTCTGCCTTGGGGCAGATGCATTTGGACGGTACATGCTGTTCGGGATCCATATCTTACGCTTCTGTGAGGGCGGGCCCGAAGATGAGCCCGTGTCACGGTTGCGTCTGTGAGAGCTCTGGTATTCCTGCAGACCAGTTTCGACATTGATGGCCTTGTTCACCAAGGTGGCGAAATCAGCAAAGTCATGCACTAGAAGTGCGAGCTTGATGTCAGCTTGAAGGCCATCACGGAACTTCTCCTGTCTGCGTGCATCAGTTGCAATGTCTTCTTCAGCATAGCGGGACAAGTCCAGAAACTCCCGCTGATAAGCTTCGACAGTTTTGTTGCCTTGGGTGAGGTTGCGGAACTCACGCTTCTTCCGGTCCATGACTCCTTGAGGAATGAAGCGGGCACGGAAAGCAGCTTGGAAGTCTGGCCATGTGATGATTGTTCCAGCTGGCAGAGTACGCCTGTGGCTGTCCCACCATTGAGCTGCGGGTCCCTTCAAGAAGAAGGAAGCAAAGGTGACATAGCTGGCAGGGGCTACATCAGCAGACTCCATCTCATAGGTGATGTCACGGAGCCAGTCATCAGCATCCAGAGGCTGAGTTGAGCTGCGGTAGATGGTTGGGTTGAGGCGTATGAAATCTTGAAGAGTCACTTGGGCTTGCTGCTGGTTCATATTGGGGCGAGGAAACTGAGCCATCATATTTTCCATGAATTGGCGGTTCAGTTCGAACTGTTGGATCATACCAGCCATGTACTCAGGTGGTGGTGGGGCATCGCCACCACGGCCACGACCACCTGGTCTAACCATCCTGCTAATATATAACAGGGGTAGTTCAGCATTTAGAAAATTTGCAATGACAAGAATCATTCATGATGAAACATGCATAATGAAAGGAGCACGATAGCTACTACTCAGTAGTCGGCATAGCTTACAAAAGGGGTCATGCATAGAGTTCAGTACACAGGGTTCAGTACATAGACTAAAACATCATAGGCGGCACACAGGCTCGCGGCGAATGCCTTTAACACTACAAACAAGCCTACATCAGTCCCAAGAGGTACTGTGGAGGTAATCGTAGCCCGACAGCTGGTAGTGAGGCAACGGATAGCCCTCCACGTCAGCAGACTGGGGGCCGCGGATACTCAGGTGTAGAGCCCGACGCTCAGGTGGCAGAAGAGGACCAAGTGCGGGAGAGTAGCCTCCCACCTCTGGCCAACCGACACCGTGGGGCATCACGTTTCTGGCTGGGTAGATCGCAGTACGCGGTACCTGTCCAGACCGGACAAAGGGGTGCAACAGCGTCAGAGCACGGAAAAGGTGCTGCCGGGTGGTGTACATCTCGTGGCGAAGAGCTCGGTTAGCTCGATCCAGCCCATCAGCATGCAGAACCAGGTGCTGATGGTAGAAGGGCTCTCGGGTGACAGTGGAGTAGGCAGCAGTATAGTATCCCTCCGCACCAACATCAGAGGCGATAGCAATGTGCCTGAAAGGGGAGGTGTCCAACTCCTGATACTCTCCACGAAGACGTGTCAGAGCAGCATAGGCAGCATCGTGGACAGCCATATCGATGGTCACACCAACACCATGTGCGGTGTGCAGCACAGTAGTGGAGTCATACTCCCGAGAGTAGAGGTGGACGATGGCACGGTACTGCTCCTGGTTAAAGTCCTGGTACTCCTTGTAGACGGTGTACTCAGGGTGCCAGCGATAACCCAGATAGGTCATCATCTCAGCTAGCACCGCAGGTGATCCCGAGGCACCAATGGCCGTCGTGTGGCGAACGACCTGCCTCGTGGATTCCATCTGAAAGCAAAGACGTTTCAAAGGAGTCAAATGACAGTGTGTGAATTGTTCAAAATACTATTCTAAGAAACAACTATGGCTTATCCAACTTTGGGGTGAACGCGGTCACGGGATCCTAGTGTTAAAGTTAGTAAATTCGTTTAACCCGAGTAGAAGAGAGTTCAGAGTCCCAGAGTAAAGGTCGAGGAGTAAAAGATCCTAGTACCACCCAATGGCGACGTGGGCCCATAAGAAACACAGCCATGTTAGTAAAAGTTTTGTAACGTCTAGACTCGACTTCGGCCAAGGAGTGTGGAAAGGGGGATTCCTACAGGCAGTCGGCTCTGATACCAACTTGTGACGCCCCCGATTTGACCGTACACTAATCATGCACACAAATGTGTACGACCACGATCAGGGACTCACGGGAAGATATCACAACACAACTCTAAAACATAAATAAGTCATACAAGCATTATAATACAAGCCAGGGGCCTCGAGGGCTCGAATACAAGTGCTCGATCATAGACGAGTCAGCGGAAGCAACAATATCTGAGTACAGACATAAGTTAAACAAGTTTGCCTTAAGAAGGCTAGCACAAACAGGGATACAGATCGAACGAGGCGCAGGCCTCCTGCCTGGGATCCTCCTAACTACTCCTGATCGTCGTCAGCGGGCTGCACGTAGTAGTAGGCACCTCCAGTGTCGTAGGTGTCGTCGTCGACGGTGGCGTCTGGCTCCTGGACTCCAACATCTGGTTGTGACAACCAGATAGAAAAGAAAAGGGGGGGAAAGAGGGAAAGAAGCAACCGTGAGTACTCATCCAAAGTACTCGCAAGCAAGGAGCTACACTACATATGCATGGGTATATGTGTAAAGGGGCATATCAGTGGACTGAACTGCAGAATGCCAGAATAAAAGGGGGATAGCTAGTCCTGTCGAAGACTACGCTTCTGGTCATCTCCATCTTGCAGCAGGTAGAAGAGAGTAGATTGAAGTCCTCCAAGTAGCATCGCATAGCATAATCCTACCCGGCAATCCCCTCCTCGACGCCCTGTTAGAGAGCGACCACCGGGTTGTATCTGGCACTTGGAAGGGTGTATTTTATTCAGTATCCAGTTCTAGTTGTCATAAGGTCAAGGCACAACTCCGGGTAGTCCTTTTACCGAGGGACACGGCTATTCGAATAGATAAACTTCCCTGCAGGGGTGCACCACATAACCCAACACGCTCGATCCCATTTGGCCGGACACACTTTTCTGGGTCATGCCCGGCCTCGTAAGATCAACGCGTCGCAGCCCCACCTAAGCACAACAAAGCGGTCAGCACGCTGGTCGAATCCTAAGCGCAGGGGTCTGGGCCCATCGCCCTATGCACACCTGCACGTTGCGTACGCGGCCGGAAGCAGACCTAGCCTAGTGGCGTTCCAGTCCAATCCGGCGCGCGCCACTCAGTCGCTGACGTCAAGAAGGCTTCGGCTGATACCACGACGCCGGGATACCCATAACTACTCCCGCGTAGATGGTTAGTGCGTATAGACCAAATGGCCAGACCCAGATCAAATACCCAGATCTCGTTAAGCGTGTTAAGTATCCGCGAGCGCCGACCAGGGCCAGGCCCACCTCTCACCTAGGCGGTCTCAACCTGCCCTGTCGCTCCGCCACAAAGATCCACTTGCGGGTACTCCTACGAGCCGACCCGACTTTAGTCATCACATGTGTCATGTATATAGTATATAAGTATATACCCGCGATCACCGCCCAGGTGATCACGGCCCGATAGTGTAGCACAGCAGACGGACAAGAATGTAGGGCCACTGATGGAAATCTAGCATCCTATACTAAGCATGTAGGATTGCAGGTAAAGGTATCAACATTAGTAGCAAGGATAGGCTATGCATCAGAATAGGATATCGAAAAGCAGTAACATGCTACACTACTCTAATGCAAGCAGTATAGAGGAGAGTAGGCGATATATGGTGATCAAGGGGGGGGGGCTTGCCTGGTTGCTCTGGCAAGTAGGAGGGGTCGTCGACTCCGTAGTCGAACTGGGCAGCAGCAGTGTCGGTCTCGTAGTCTACCGGAGAGAAGAGGGGGAAGAAACAGTAAATACAATGCAAACATAAGCATGACGATGCGTGACATGACAATGAGCGGTGCTAGGGGTGTCCTAACGCGACAGTAGGTGGTACCGGTGAAGGGGGGGAACATCCGGGAAAGTATTCCCGATGTTTTGCGTTTTCGGACAGACGGACCGGAGGGGGAAAGTTGCTAGTTCGATAGGTTAGGGAGGTGTGGTGGATGAACGGACTGCGTATTCGGATTCGTCTCGTCGTTCTGAGCAACTTTCATATAGAAAACATTTTCATCCGAGTTACGGTTTAAAAGATATGAATTTTCAAAGTTTATTTGAATTTCTGGAATTATTTATATTAAGCAAAAATGAATTATGACGTCAGCATGAGGCAATGCTGACGTCAGCAGGTCAACAGGTCGGCTGACCAGTCAAACCAGACAGGTGGGTCCAGTGGGACCCACCTGTCATTCACTATTTAGGTTAATTAGGGTTTAGCTAATTAATTATTATTTAATTAAATTAAACAGGATTAATTAACTTAATTAATTTATTTATTTAATTAATGAATTAATTAAAATTATTTTTATTTATTTATTTATTTATTAATTTTTATTAATTAATTTAGTATTATTTTTCTTATTATTAATATTTTAATTATTTTAATTAGTTTTTTTGTTTTATTATTATCATTATTATTATTATTACTATTATTTATTTATTTATATTTTAATTTTATTTATTTATTTTTATTAGTAAACGTTCTGGCGCTGGGGGCCCGTTTGTCATTGGGCCAGGGGGTCGGGCCCAGTGGCCAGTAGCTCAGGTGGGGCTAGGCCCACCTGGCGGTGGCCCAGAGGGGCGAGGCCCACTGGCAGTGGCCCAGAGGGCACTGCGGCTACGGGCGCAACGGCGTAACGGCGTCGGGCGTCCGCCCGAACGGGACGGCGAGGGGGCGCGGCGGACGAAGGCCGTCGGGGCGCGCACGGGCGAGGCTCGCCGGCCGGAGCAGCGCCGCAGCAGGGGACGGGCAGAGGCGGCCACGCGCGGCCACGGGCGCGTACGGGGGCGAGGTGCGGGGCGAAGCCAGAGGCCAACGCCGGTGGGAGGCAACGGCGGCGCGGCTCACGCGGGCGCGCGTCGGTGCGGTCGGGCGTGGGGAAGAAGCTGCGAGGGGGGGCGCGGTCGAGGCTATGGGCCTGCCCGCGACGGCGAGGGCGCGAGGACGAGGGGGGGCAGGCGGGGCGTGGCCGATGCTGGCGCGCGGTCGGGGCGCGCGCGGGCGAAGGCCGTGCGGGCGCGCGTGCGTGGCCAGGCGCGGCGGGGCGCGTCTGGGCGCGCCGGAGCGCGAGCGGGGCGGCGGTGACCGAGGGGAGAGGGGCGGGCGACGGAGGCCGGTGGCCTCACCGTGGGATGCAGGGTCACGGCAGTGGGGGTCGAGGGGAAGACGGGGGCGACGGCGATGCGGTGTCGAGGCGCAGGCCGGCGAGGAGGAGGAGGCAGGCCGGCGATGCAGTGCTCCGGCGAGGCGAGGGCGCGGGGTCGAGCGCGACGGCGACGGCGACGGCCTCCTCCTCGATCCAGATCGGGGGGGGGGCAGGGGAGGGAGGTGAGATATTTCGGGGGGGAGAGCGAGTGGGTAGGCTGTCGGTGGGGGGGGGCAGGGGATAAGGTGAGGGGGGTTGGGCCGGCCGGCTGGGCCTGGGGTGGCCCAGTTGGGCCATGTCCAGTGGGGGGGGGGGCTTTTGTTCCCTTTTTTTTGTTCTGTTTTCTGTTTTGTTTTGCATTTTCTTTTATTTGTTTTCTTTCACCCTTTTAACCCATTTTAAAATACTTAGGCATTTTCTAAAAAGGAGTTTTCTCCACAATAATTACCAGTGTATTATTTGGCACCCATGGAACAATTTTGTTTAAACTTTTGAAAACTTTTATTTTTCACTTTAATTATATTTGAAGTTTGAATTAGGAGTTTGAAAGAAAGGTGATTCCAATGTGATCAAGCCCTGTTTAGCAACGTGATTAGCTTAATCACAGATAGTTACTGTAGCATGATTCTCGGGGTGTTACACCGGCCCCCTTCTCCCTTGCCCCTATAAATAGAGGGGAGGTGGGAGGGCAGCCGCACCACATCCAAGGCGCAGCCCTCCCCCTCTCCAACACCTCCTCCTCCTTCCGCGGTGCTTGGCAAAGCCCTGCCGGAGTACCACGCTGCTCCAACACCACCACGCCGTCGTGCTGCTGCTGGAGTTTTCTTCTCCAACCTCTCCCTCTCTCCTTGCTGGATCAAGGCTTGGGAGACGTCACCGGGCTGCACTTGTGTTGAATGCGGAGGCGCCATTGTTCGGCGCTTAGATCGGAATCAACCGCGATCTGAATCGCTACGAGTATGACTCCTTCATCCGTGTTCTTGTAACGCTTCTGCATCACGATCTTCAAGGGTATGAAGATGCACTCCCCTCTCTCTTGTTGCTAGCCTCTCCATAGATTGATCTTGGTGATGCGTAGAATTTTTTTAATTTCTGCAACGATCCCCAACAGTGGCATCATGAGCTAGGTCTATGCGTAGTTTCTATGCACGAGTAGAACACAAGTTGTTGTGGGCGTCGATTTTGTCAATTTACCTGCCGTTACTAGTCTTATCTTGATTCGGCGGCATCATAGGATGAAGCGGCCCGGACCGACCTTACACGTATGCTTACGTGAGACAGGTTCCACCGACTGACATGCACTAGTTGCATAAGGTGGCTAGCGGGTGTCTGTCTCTCCCACTTTAGTCGGATCGGATTCGATGAAAAGGGTCCTTATGAAGGGTAAATAGAAATTGGCATATCACGTTGTGGTTTTGGCGTAGGTAAGAAACGTTCTTGCTAGAAACCTATAGCAGCCACGTAAAAATTTGCAACAACAATTAGAGGACGTCTAACTTGTTCTTGCAGCATATGCCGTGTGATGTGATATGGCCAAAAGGATGTGATGAATGATATATGTGATGTATGAGATTGATCATGTTCTTGTAATAGGAATCACGACTTGCATGTCGATGAGTATGACAACCGGCAGGAGCCATAGGAGTTGTCTTAATTTATTGTATGACCTGCGTGTCAATGAAAACGCCATGTAATTACTTCACTTTATTGCTAACCGTTAGCTATAGTAGTAGAAGTAATAGTTAGCGAGACAACTTCATGAAGACACGATGATGGAGATCATGATGATGGAGATCATGGTGTCATGCCGGTGACGATGATGATCATGGCGCCCCGAAGATGGAGATCAAAAGGAGCAAAATGATATTGGCCATATCATGTCACTATTTGATTGCATGTGATGTTTATCATGTTTTACATCTTATTTGCTTAGAACGACGGTAGCTTAAATAAGATGATCCCTTCTTAAAATTTCAAGAAAGTGTTCCCCCTAACTGTGCACCGTTGCGAAGGTTCGTTGTTTCGAAGCACCACGTGATGATCGGGTGTGATAGATTCTAACATTCGAATACAACGGGTGTAAGCCAGATTTACACATGCAAAAACACTTAGGTTGACTTGACGAGCCTAGCATGTACAGACATGGCCTCGGAACACGAGACCGAAAGGTCGAACATGAGTCGTATAGTAGATACGATCAACATGGAGATGTTCACCATTGATGACTAGTCCGTCTCACGTGATGATCGGACACGGCCTAGTCGATTCGGATCATGTATCACTTAGATGACTAGAGGGATGTCTTTCTGAGTGGGAGTTCATTAAATAATTTGATTAGATGAACTTAATTATCATGAACATAGTCTAAAAATCTTTGCAATATGTCTTGTAGATCAAATGGCCCACGCTAATGTTGCCCTCAATTTCAACGCGTTCCTAGAGAAAACCAAGCTGAAAGACGATGGTAGCAACTACACGGACTGGGTCCGTAACTTGAGGATCATCCTCATAGCTGCCAAGAAAGCATATGTCCTTGATGCACTGCTAGGTGAAGCACCTGTTTTCCCAGCAACTCAAGACGTTATGAACGCCTGGCAGTCGCGTAGTGATGATTACTCCCTGGTTCGGTGCGGCATGCTTTACAGCTTAGAACCGGGGCTCCAAAAGCGTTTTGAGCAGCACATAGCATATGAGATGTTCCAAGAGCTGAAAATGGTTTTCCAAGCTCATGCCCGAGTCAAGATATATGAAGTCTCCGACAAGTTCTACAGTTGTAAGATGGAGGAGAATAGTTCCGTCAGCGAGCACGTACTCAAAATGTCTGGGTTGCACAACCGCTTGTCTCAGCTGGGAGTTAATCTCCCGGATGACGTGGTCGTTGACAGAATCCTTCAGTCGCTCCCACCTAGCTACAAGAGCTTCGTGATGAATTTCAATATGCAGGGGATGGAGAAAACCATTCCTGAGGTATATTCAATGCTGAAATCAACGGAGGTGGAGATCAAAAAGGAACATCAAGTGTTGATGGTCAATAAAACCACTAGTTTCAAGAAAGGCAAGGGTAAGAAGAACTTCAAGAAGGACGGCAAGGGAGTTGCCGCGCCCGGTAAGCCAGTTGCCGGGAAGAAGCCAAAGAATGGACCCACGCCCGAGACTCAGTGCTTTTATTGCAAGGGAAACGGTCACTGGAAGTGGAACCGACCCAAGTACTTAGCGGATAAGAAGGCCGGCAATACCAAAGGTATATGTGATATACATGTTATTGATGTGTACCTTACCAGCACTCGTAGTAGCTCCTGGGTATTTGATACCGGTGCGGTTGCTCATATTTGTAACTCAAAACAGGAGCTGCGGAATAAGCGGAGACTGGCGAAGGACGAGGTGACGATGCACGTCGGGAATGGTTCCAAGGTCGATGTGATCGCCGTCGGCACGCTGCCTCTACATTTACCTACGAGATTAGTTTTAAACCTCAATAATTGTTATTTAGTGCCAGCTTTGAGCATGAACATTGTATCTGGATCTCGTCTAATGCGAGATGGCTACTCATTTAAATCTGAGAATAATGGTTGTTCTATTTATATGAGAGATATGTTTTATGGTCATGCCCCGCTGGTCAATGGTTTATTCTTATTGAATCTCGAACGTGATGTTACACATATTCATAGTGTGAATGCCAAAAGATGTAAGGTTGATAATGATAGTCCCACATACTTGTGGCACTGCCACCTTGGTCACATTGGTGTCAAACGTATGAAGAAACTCCATGCCGATGGACTTTTGGAGTCTCTTGATTATGAATCATTTGACACGTGCGAACCATGCCTCATGGGAAAAATGACCAAGACTCCGTTCTCCGAAACAATGGAGCGAGCAACCAACTTATTGGAAATCATACATACTGATGTGTGCGGTCCAATGAGTGTTGAGGCTCGCGGTGGTTATCGTTATGTTCTCACCCTCACTGATGACTTAAGTAGATATGGGTATGTCTACTTAATGAAACACAAGTCTGAGACCTTTGAAAAGTTCAAGGAATTTTAGAGTGAGGTTGAGAATCAATGTGACAGGAAAATAAAGTTCTTACGATCAGATCATGGAGGGGAATATTTGAGTCATGAATTTGGCACACACTTAAGGAAATGTGGAATTGTTTCACAACTCACGCCGCCTAGAACACCTCAGCGTAATGGTGTGTCCGAACGTCTTAATCGCACTCTATTGGATATGGTGCGGTCTATGATGTCTCTTACCGATCTACCGCTATCATTTTGGGGTTATGCTATAGAGACTGCCCATTCACTTTAAATAGGGCTCCGTCGAAATCCGTTGAGACGACACCGTATGAATTATGGTTTGGGAAGAAACCTAAGCTGTCGTTTCTGAAAGTTTGGGGATGCGATGCTTATGTCAAGAAACTTCAACCTGAAAAGCTCGAACCCAAATCGGAAAAATGCGTCTTCATAGGATACCCTAAGGAAACTATTGGGTATACCTTCTACCTCAGATCCGAAGGCAAGATCTTTGTTGCCAAGAATGGATCCTTTCTAGAGAAAGAGTTTCTCTCGAAAGAAGTAAGTGGGAGGAAAGTAGAACTTGATGAGGTATTGCCTCTTGAACCGGAGAGTAGCGTAGCTCAAGAAAATGTTTCTGTGGTGCCTGCATCGACTAGAGAGGAAGTTAATGATGATGATCATGAAACTTCAGATCAAGTTGCTACTGAACTTCGTAGGTCCACAAGGACACGTTCCGCACCAGAGTGGTACGACAACCCTGTCCTGGAAATCATGCTGTTAGACAATGGTGAACCTTCGAACTATGAAGAAGTGATGTCGGGCCCGGATTCCGACAAATGGCTTGAAGCCATGAAATCCGAGATAGGATCCATGTATGAAAACGAAGTATGGACTTTGAATGACTTGCCTGATGATCGGCGAGCCATAGAAAATAAATGGATCTTTAAGAAGAAGACAGACGCGGATGGTAATGTAACCATCTATAAGGCCCGGCTTGTCGCTAAGGGTTATCGACAAGTTCAAGGGGTTGACTACGATGAGACCTTCTCACCCGTAGTGAAGCTGAAGTCCATCCGAATCATGTTAGCAATTGCCGCATTCTATGATTATGAGATATGGCAAATGGACGTCAAAACGACATTCATTAATGGTTTCCTTAAGGAAGAATTGTATATGATGCAGCCGGAAGGTTTTGTCGATCCTAAGAATGCTGACAAGGTATGCAAGCTCCAGCGCTCAATCTATGGGCTGGTGCAAGCATCTCGGAGTTGGAACATTCGCTTTGATAAGATGATCAAAGCGTTTGGGTTTACACAGACTTATGGAGAAGCCTGTGTTTACAAGAAAGTGAGTGGGAGCTCTGTAGCATTTCTCATATTATATGTGGATGACATACTATTGATGGGAAATGATATAGAATTCTTAGAAAGCATAAAGGCCTACTTGAATAAGTGTTTTTAAATGAAGGACCTTGGAGAAGCTGCTTACATATTAGGCATCAAGATCTATAGAGATAGATCGAGACGCCTCATTGGTCTTTCACAAAGCACATGCCTTGACAAGATATTGAAGAAGTTCAATATGGATCAGTCCAAGAAGGGGTTCTTGCCTGTATTGCAAGGTGTGAGATTGAGCACGACTCAATGCCCGACCATGGCAGAAGATAGAGAAAAGATGAGTGTCATCCCCTATGGCTCGCCATAGGGTCTATTATGTATGCCATGCTGTGTACCAGACCTGATGTGAACCTCGCCGTAAGTTTGGTAGGAAGGTACCAAAGTAATCCCGGCATGGAACACTCGACAGCAGTCAAGAACATCCTGAAATACCTGAAAAGGACTAAGGATATGTTTCTCGTTTATGGAGGTGACAAAGAGCTCATCGTAAAGGGTTACATCGATGCTAGCTTCGACACAGATCTGGATGACTCCAAGTCACAAACCGGATACGTGTATATTTTGAATGGTGGGGCAGTCAGCTGGTGCATTTGCAAGCAAAGCGTCGTGGCGGGATCTACATGTGAAGCGGAGTACATGGCAGCCTCGGAGGCAGCACATGAAGAAATCTGGATGAAGGAGTTCATTACCGACCTAGGAGTTATTACTAATGCGTCGGGCCCGATGACTCTCTTCTGTGACAACACTGGAGCTATTGCCCTGGCCAAGGAGCCCAGGTTTGACAAGAAGACCAGGCATATCAAGCGTCGCTTCAACTCCATTCGTGAAAATGTTCAAGATGGAGACATAGATATTTGTAAAGTGCATACGGACCTGAATGTCGCAGATCCGTTGACTAAACCTCTTCCACGAGCAAAACATGATCAACACCAGAACTCTATTGGTGTTCGATTCATCATAATGTAACTAGATTATTGACTCTAGTGCAAGTGGGAGACTGTTGGAAATATGCCCTAGAGGCAATAATAAAATGGTTATTATTATATTTCCTTGTTCATGATAATTGTCTATTGTTCATGCTATAATTGTGTTATCCGAAATCGTAATACATGTGTGAATACATAGACCACAACATGTCCCTAGTGAGCCTCTAGTTGACTAGCTCGTTGATCAATAGATGGTTACGGTTTCCTGACCATGGACATTGGATGTCGTTGATAACGGGATCACATCATTAGGAGAATGATGTGATGGACAAGACCCAATCCTAAGCATAGCACAAGATCGTGTAGTTCGTCTGCTAAAGCTTTTCTAATGTCAAGTATCATTTCCTTAGACCATGAGATTGTGCAACTCCCGGATACCGCAGGAATGCTTTGGGTGTGCCAAATTTCAAAACGTAACTGGGTGGCTATAAAGGTGCACTACAAGTATCTCTGAAAGTGTCTATTGGGTTGGCATGAATCGAGACTGGGATTTGTCGCTCCGTGTGACGGAGAGGTATCTCTGGGCCCACTTGGCAGGACATCATCATAATGAGCTCAATGTGACCAAGGAGTTGATCACGGGATGATGTGTTACGAACAAGTAAAGAGACTTGCCGGTAACGAGATTGAACAAGGTATAGGGATACCGACGATCGAATCTCGGGAAAGTATCATACCGGTAGACAAAGGGAATTGAGTACGGGATTGATTGATTCCCCGACATCGTGGTTCATCCAATGAGATCATCGTGTAACATGTGGGAGCCAACATGGGTATCCAGATCCCGCTGTTGGTTATTGGCTGGAGAGATGTCTCGGTCATGTCTACATGCCTCCTAAACCCGTAGGGTATACATACTTAAGGTTCGATGACGCTAGGGTTATAGGGAAAGTTTGTTCGTGGTTGCCGAATGTTGTTCGGAGTCCCGAATGAGATCTCGGACGTCATGAGGAGTTCCGGAATTGTCCGGGGATAAAGATTTATATATGGGAAGTCCTTATTCGGTCACCGGAATTGTTCGGGGGTTTATCGGTATTGTACCGGGACCACCGAAAGAGTTCTGGGGGTCCACCGGGAGGGTCCACCTGCCCCGGAGGGCCCTATGGGCTGAATATGGAGGGGAACCAGCCCCTAGGTGGGCTGGGCACCAAAACCCCCTAGGGCCCATGCGCCTAGGGTTGGGGGGAAACCCTAAAGGGGGCGTCCCCTTGGCTTGGGGGCAAGCCTTCCCCCCTTGGCCGCCGCCCCCCTCTAGATCCATCTAGAGGGGGCCGGCCCCCCTCTCCCTTGCCCCTATAAATAGAGGGGAGGTGGGAGGGCAGCCGCACCACATCCAAGGCGCAGCCCCCGCCTCTCCAACACCTCCTCCTCCTTCCGCGGTGCTTGGCGAAGCCCTGCCGGAGTACCACGCTGCTCCAACACCACCACGCCGTCGTGCTACTGCTGGAGTTGTCTTCCCCAACCTCTCCCTCTCTCCTTGCTGGATCAAGGCGTGGGATACGTCACCGGGCTGCACGTGTGTTGAACGCGGATGCGCCGTTGTTTGGCGCTTAGATCGGAATCAACCGCGATCTGAATCACTACGAGTACGACTCCTTCATCCGTGTTCTTGTAACGCTTCCACATCGCGATCTTCAAGGGTATGAAGATGCACTCCCCTCTCTCTCATTGCTATCCTCTCCATAGATTGATCTTGGTGATGCATAGAATTTTTTTAGTTTCTGCAACGATCCCCAACAAAAAGAACAATTTATGTGTCTTTGGGGTGCCCCCTGCCCCCGTATATAAAGGAGGAGAGGGGAGGCCGGCCGGCCCTAGGGGGCGCGCCAAGTGGGGGGGAGTCCCACTAGGACTCCTAGTCCTAGTCGTCTCCCCCTTCCTTCCAACGGAGAGGGGGAAAGGGGAAAGA
Organism: Aegilops tauschii subsp. strangulata; assembly: GCF_002575655.3. Lineage (NCBI taxonomy): Eukaryota > Viridiplantae > Streptophyta > Magnoliopsida > Poales > Poaceae > Aegilops > Aegilops tauschii. Next base: position 84,993,082 of record NC_053040.3, read on the forward strand.
GGGGGAGAGGGAGAAGGAAAGGGGGCCCGCGCCCCCACCCCTTGTCCAATTCGGACTTGCCAGGGGGGGGGGGGCGCCACCTCTTGTGGCCTGCCTCCCTCTCTCCACTATGGCCCATGAGGCCCATTAACTTTCCCGTGGGGTTCCGGTAACCTCCCGGTACTCCGAAAAATCCCCGAACCTCTTTGGAACCATTCCGGTGTCCGTACATAACCTTCCAATATATCAATCTTTACCTCTCGACCATTTCGAGACTCCCCGTCATCTATGTGATCTCATCCGGGACACCGAACAAACTTCGGTCACCAGAACACACAACTCATAATACAAATCGTCATCGAACGTTAAGCGTGCGGACCCTACGGGTTCGAGAACTATGTAGACATGACCGAGACACATCTCCGGTCAATAACCAATAGCGGAACCTGGATGCTCATATTGGTTCCTACATATTCTACGCAGATCTTTATCGGTCAAACCGCATGACATCATACGTCATTCCCTTTGTCATCGGTATGTTACTTGCCCGAGATTCGATCATCGGTATCATCATACCTAGTTCAATCTCGTTACCGGCAAGTCTCTTTACTCGTTCCGTAATGCATCATCCTGTAACTAACTCATTAGTCACATTGCTTGCAAGGCTTATAGTGATGTGCATTACCGAGAGGGCCCAGAGATACCTCTCCGTTACTCAGAGTGACAAATCCTAATCTCGATCTATTCCAACCCAACAAACACCTTCAGAGACACCTGTAGAGCATCTTTATAATCACCTAGTTACGTTGTGGCATTTGATAGCACACAAGGTGTTCCTCCGGTATTTGGGAGTTGCATAATCTCATAGTCAGAGGAATATGTATAAGTCATGAAGAAAGCAATAGCAATACAACTTAACGAACATTATGCTAAGCTAACTGATGTGTCTTGTCCATCACATCATTCTCTAATTATGTGATCCCGTTCATCAAATGACAACACATGTCTATGGTCAGGAAACTTAACCATCTTTGATCAACGAGCTAGTCAAGTAGAGCCATACTAGGGACACTCTGTTTTGTCTATGTATTCACACATGTACTAAGTTTCCGACTAATACAATTCTAGCATGAATAATAAACATTTATCATGATATAAGGAAATATAAATAACAACTTTATTATTGCCTCTAGGGCATATTTCCTTCAGTCTCCCACTTGCACTAGAGTCAATAATCTAGATTACATAGTAATGATCCTAACACCCATGGAGTCTTGGTGCTGATCATGTTTTGCTCGTGGAATAGGCTTAGTCAACGGGTCTGCAACATTCAGATCCGTATGTATTTTGCAAATCTCTATGTCTCCCTCCTTGACTTGATCGCGGATGGAATTGAAGCGTCTCTTGATGTGTTTAGTTCTCTTGTGAAATCTGGATTCCTTCGCCAAGGCAATTGCTCCAGTATTGTGACGAAAGATTTTCATTAGACCCGATGCACTAGGTATTACACCTAGATCGGATATGAACTCCTTCATCCAGACTCCTTCATTTGCTGCTTCCAAAGCAGCTATGTACTCCGCTTCACACGCAGATCCTGCCACGACGCTCTGCTTGGAACTGCACCAACTGATAGCTCCAGCATTCAATATAAATACGTATCTGGTTTGCAACTTAGAGTCATCCGGATCAGTGTCAAAGTTTGTATCAACGTAACCATTTACGACAAGCTCTTTGTCACGTCCATAAACAAGAAACATACCCTTAGTCCTTTTCAGGTACTTCAGGATGTTCTTGACCGCTGTCCAGTGATCCACTCCTGGATTACTTTGGTACCTCCCTGCTAAACGTAGAGCAAGGCACACAACAGGTCTGGTACACAACATTGCATACATGATAGAACCTATGGCTGAGGCATAGGGAATGACTTTCATTTTCTCTCTATCTTTTGCAGTGCTCGGGCATTGAGTCTGACTCAACTTCACACCTTGTAACACAGGCAAGAACCCTTTCTTTGACTGATCCATTTTGAACTTCTTCAAAACTTTATCAAGGTATGTGCTTTGTGAAAGTCCAATTGAGTGTCTTGATCTATCTCTATATATCTTAATGCGCAATATATAAGCAGCTTCACCGAGGTCTTTCATTGAAATATTCTCATTCAAGTATCCTTTTATGCTATTCAGAAATTCTGTATTATTTCCAATCAACAATATGTCATCCACATATAATATTAGAAATGCTACAGAGCTCCCACTCTCTTTCTTGTAAACACAGGCTTCTCCAAAAGACTGTATAAAACCATATGCTTTGATCACACTATCAAAGCATATATTCCAACTCCGAGAGGCTTACACCAGTCCATAAATGGATCGCTGGAGCTTGCACACTTTGTTAGCACCTTTAGGATCGACAAAACCTTCTGGTTCTATCATCTACAACTCTTCTTTAACAAATCCATGCAATTTTGACATCCATTTGCCAAATTTCATAATCATAAAATGCGGCAATTGCTAACATGATTCGGATAGACTTAAGCATCGCTACGGGTGAGAAGGTCTCATCGTAGTCAACTCCTTGAACTTGTCGAAAACCTTTCGCAACAAGTCAAGCTTTGTAGACAGTAACATTATTGTCAGCGTCAGTCTTCTTCTTGAAGATCCATTTATTCTTTATGGCTTTCCGATCATCGGGCAAGTCAACCAAAGTCCACACTTTGTTCTCATACATGGATCCCATCTCAGAATTCATGGCCTCAAGCCATTTCGCGGAATATGGGCTCATCATCGCTTCCTCATAGTTCGTAGGTTCGTCATGGTCTAGTAACATGACTTCCAGAACAGGATTACCGTACCACTCTGGTGCGGACCGTAGTCTGGTTGACCTACGAGGTTCGGTAGTAACTTGATCTGAAGTTTCATGATCATCATCATTAACTTCCTTACAATTGGTGTAGGCATCATTGGAACTGATTTCTGTGATGAACCATTTTCCAATTCGAGAGAAGGTACAACTACCTCATCAAGTTCTACTTTCCTCCCACTCACTTCTTTCGAGCGAAAATCCTTCTCTATAAAGGATCCATTCTTAGCAACAAATGTCTTGCCTTCGGATCTGTGATAGAAGGTGTACCCAACAGTTTCTTTTGGGTATCCTATGAAGACGCACTTCTCCGATGAGCTTATCAGGTTGAAGATTTTTCACATAAGCATCGCAACACCAAACCTTAAGAAACGACAGCTTAGGTTTCTTGCCAAACCACAGTTCACATGGTGTCATATCAAGAGATTTAGATGGTGCCCTATGAAAGGAACGAGAAGAGATGTCTAGAGGGGGGTGAATAGACTCTTAGCAAGAAAAGTGGCAGTTTTTAACTTCTTCAAGTTGAGGTGGAGTTTTAGCACATGTTTAAACATTCACAATACATATCAAGCATGCATGACAAGAGTATATGAGCAGCGGAAAGTAAAGCATGCAATTTGCAAGAATGTAAAGGGATGGGATTGGAGTGTGCAAACGCAATTGGAGACACGGAGATTTTTGGTGTGGTTCCGATAGGTGGTGCTATCGTACATCCACGTTGATGGAGACTTCAACCCATGAAGGGTAACGGTTGCGCGAGTTCACGGAGGGCTCCACCCACGAAGGGTCCACGAAGAAGCAACCTTGTATATCCCACCATGGACATCTCCCACGAAGGACATGCCTCACTAGGGAAGATCTTCACGAAGTAGGCGATCTCCTTGCCCGTACAAACTCCTTGGTTCAACTCCACAATCTTGACGGAGGCTCCCAAGTGACACCTAACCAATCTAGGAGACACCACTCTCCAAAAGGTAATAGATGGTGTGTTGATGATGAACTCCTTGCTCTTGTGCTTAAAATGATAGTCTCCCCAACACTCAACTCTCTCTCACAGATTTGGATTTGGTGGAAAGCAAGTTGGAGACGGCTAGAGATCAAGATTGATGTGGTTGGAATGGAATATCTTGACCTCAACACATGAGTAGGTGGTTCTCTCTCAGAAAATGTATGCTGGAAGTGTAGGCATGTTCTGATGGCTCTCTTCACGAATGAAGAGTGGGTGGAGGGGTATATATAGCCTCCACACAAAATCTAACCATTACACACAAATCACCAAACTCGGTGGGACCGAGCCAGAAAACTCCGTCGGACCGATTTAGTTCATAATGTGTCTGTTAGGCATTTCGGTGGGACCGATGTGCTAGGGTTAGGGTAAAACCTCATCTTGGTTTGACCAATTACACAAACTCGGTGGGACCGATTTTGGTAATAAGCTAACCAGAGAGTTGGTCAGGCAAACTCGGTGAGACCGATTACAAATCTCGGTAAGACCAAAATTATTGCAACAAGCAACAGAGAGTTTGCAAGCCCATATCGGTGAGACCAAGATCCCATCGGTGAGACCTAAGTGACTAGGGTTTGTGGCAGTGGCTATGTCAAGTGAACTCGGTGGCGCCGGATAGAATGTTTCGGTGGGGCCGAGTTTGACTTTTGGTTTGGGACATATGTGGATATGAGAAAGTGGTTGAGGGTTTTGGAGTATCTCACTAAGCACTTTGAGCAAGCAAGCCATTAAGCAACAACTCATCCCCTTTTAATAGTATTGGCTTTCCTATGGACTCAATGTGATCTTGGATCACTGAAGTAAAATGTAGAGTCTTGAGCTTTTGAGCTTGAGCCAATCCTTTGTCCTTAGCACCTTGAAGGGGTTCCACATCCTATTGTCCACGCCACTCCATCTGTTGAACTTGTCTGAAATATTCTAGATAAAAACATTAGTACAACAAGAGATATGTTGACATTAATTATCAAAACCACCCAGGGAGCACTTGTGCTTTCAATCTCCCCCTTTTTGGTAATTGATGACAACATACATCAAAGCTTTAGATAAAAATATAGAGAATAGCAAGTAAAGCTCTGGAAGGACATGTAACATGCATAGGCTCCCCCTACATGTATGCAATCATGTCAATATGGAATGTAAGAGCATGTGAATGCATAAACATGACAGAGCAAGCAATGTGTTACATGTATCTTGGCTATATGCATCAGAGAAAATGATGTGAATATATGAAGTTGTAACTTCATGTTCACAATTCCTTCTTGCAAACAATATGTACATCAGCAATAAATCATCATGCACATGAGTGTAATGCATATACTTACCTTGTGGTCTTAAGCTGGCTTAGGAAGAGATGAACCTGAGTAAACAAGGTTAGATAACACAGATATATCTACTAGACACAGCAAACAAAAGAACCACAAGAGTACCAAGACTGGGATGACATGTAGAGAGTGAGTACTAGGTACTCTATTGGATATAGACATGTCCCCAAAGGTAAAAGATGTGCAATAAATTTAAAGATTTCCTTCCCTAGAAGTCTTTCTCCCCCTGAATCTTATATTGGATAATGGGAGAAAATAGGGAAACAAAATCAGAGCAAAAGCAGATCAGATCACAGAAACATAACACAAACTTGTCGGCGTTCTGGGAATGGGGGTCCCCAGACTTGCCTGCCTGTGGCCCACGGCGTGGCTATGCTAGCGGGCCTGTACGACCCATCTTCGTCTATAAGGCTGTCAAGACCCTCGCGAGGGGCCAAGCCACGCGAGGCGGACGACGCAAGACCTCCTCAGGAGCAGCCTCACTAGGCTGCCTCAGGAGGAGTGGAGATATCAAGGCGGGGCAAACCTCACGAGTCTCTCATGACGTGAGCCATGACGATCGACACCAGGCGGGCGCCAGGCAGGCGCCAGCGTGCACAGCGTCCTCGTTTCCTCTTTGGTGCCAAGGGGGCAAGCGCAGGCGCGGAGTACCGAGGCATCAGGCAAATGTTTCCATATCAGTGCAACGAGACCAAGACCAGCAGGCCAGTAGGACGGAGGTCACCATGGAGCCCAAGATGGCGTCATCGCCAGAGCCCTTTCGCAGGCGAAGACCGCTTTTGTCAGGATAGCTTGTACTAGTTGTCCTCTTTCAAATTGGCCGCCGTTGTTGGCTCCCTTCCCGCTCAATATTTGGGGAGAGGACCAGGGCCTATATAAGTAGAGCTAGCCACCACCGTAGGGGATAACTCATTCAGAGGCATCTCACCCACACAAGTTCGCCGAGCACAAGAACACCTCAACCTCAGGAGGCTGTTCTTCCCCTTGTACTGTTCATCATCAGCCCAAGAGGCAATTCACCACCACCACACTGGAGTAGGGTATTACACCACAACGGTGGCCCGAACCAGTATAAATCTCGTGTCTTTCTGTGTTGCGAGTTCGTCGAGTTCGTCCGTGAGATCTTAGCGAGCTAGGGCGTAGATCGGTAGGAGGGAAAGAACTTCGCGCGCACCCCAGAGTTCAAACCTTAAGGGTTTTGCCGGAACCCCAGATCTGACATTTGGCGCGCCAGGTAGGGGTGCGCCGTAGCTTCCTTTCCATCGATCCGCGCTCCGTCGTCTCCATGGCGGACGCTCGCCGCGCTAGAGCTGAGCGCCGGGCTGCCCTCACCGCCCGTGTTGCTCAGACGGCTCCCGTCGACGGGCCACCTCGTTGCTCCCTGTCACCTGCCGCCAACGCCGCCACCGTCCCGGCGGGGAACGAGCAGCAAGCGTCCTTGCTGCACCCGTCGGTGCGGCAGGACGGCCGCACCGCCACTCCATCGCTGACCCCGGCCGGTTCCTCGTCCCACGCACGTCGCGTTCCCATGGACGTGCAGGCCGCGCTCCTCATGGCGAATGAGCTCCTGCGCTACCGCCCGGTCGACGACCTCTACGAGGACTGGCTCGACCGCGTCGCCGAGCTCGTCCGCGCCGCAGGGGGCTTCCCGACGCCGTCCCTCTCTCTGCCTCGCCCCCCGCCAGCCACGGGCGACGTGGCTCATGGAGCGCCTCCACCACCTCTGCCCCAAGACGGTGCCTTGGCGCCAAGGCGCGCGGCCCCACGGCGTGATCCACCACGCCCGGTGCCCGCGCGTGAAGAGAGAAGCTGCCAAGAAATTCCTCGGCCGCGAGAAGCTGCACCTGCGCTCCCCGCGCCGCCTCGCCAAGACCGCGCGCTGCCTACGGTGGCGGCACGCGGGCCCCATCAAGACCAAGCTCCACCTCCGAGATGGGCCCCGGCAACCATGGCCGGCTGCTGCGCCTTCACCCCCGAGCTGCATAGCGTCGCCTGGCCGGGCAAGTTCAAGCCGGATATGCCTCCTTACTACGACGGCACCCTCGAACCCGCGGAGTTCTTGCAGCTCTACAAGCTGAGCATCAGGGCGGCCAACGGCAACGAGAAAGTCATGGCGAACTGGTTCCCAATGGCGCTCAAAGACGGCGCCCGTTCGTGGCTCCTGAACCTGCCTCAGGGCTCGATCTCCTCCTGGGACGAGATGAGCAACCGCTTCGTCGCCAACTTCCAGGGCACTCGCGACCACCCGCCGGCCGCGGGTGACCTCCGTTGCATCAAGCAACAACCAGGAGAGACCCTCCAGAAGTACATCCAGCGCTTCAACAACACTCGCCTCAAGATCCCCAAGGTCACGGACAAGGCCATCATCTCCGCGTTCTCTGACGGCGTCCGCGACATCAAGATGAAGGAGGAGCTCGCTATCCACAAGGAGCTGTGCACATCTCAGGAGCTGTTCAACCTGGCGACCAAGTGCGCAAGAGCTGAGGAGGGGCGCCTCTCCCTCCTCGAGCTACCAGCTATGGGCGCAGAGGAGAAGAAGGCCAAGGCCAAGGACGTGAAGCGCAAGGAAGTAGCCGTGCTCGCAGCAGAGCCGGACACCAAGCGAGGCAGGGACCAGCCTGAGTCATCCAAGAGCAGCCGACCGTTCCGTGCCTTCCACAACCTGAACACCCATAACACCAGCGACTGTCAAGAACTCAGAGCCACTCGCGAAGGACGCTTCGATCGACGCCCCGAGCGCAGCGACCGGGGCTACGGCCGAGGAGGAGGACGTGGAGGCGGACGCTGGGACGACCGTGGCCCGCACCAGGAGTGGTGCGACAGGCCTCATGAGGACCGCTGGCAGGATCATCCTCGCGAGGGCGCATGGAGGGACCAGCCTCGTGAGGATCGTCCTCAGGGCAACGCCGGTCTTCCCACGCTACCGCCACCACCAAGAAGGAATGACGACCGCCATCAAGACGAGGGGGCTGGGGGCTTCCAGGAGCCGCGTGCAATCGCCTGCATCTTGGGCGGCGCTCAGGCCCCAGCCTCGCAGTGTATCTTCAAACAGTTCGCTCGTGAGGTGAATGCAGTCCTCTCCAAGCTCGAGGCCACGCGCCCGCGCAGGTGGTCCCAGTGCGCCATCACCTTCAACTTGGCAGATCAGCTCAAGTGCGCAGCCACCGCTGGCGCCCTCCCGATGCTTTGTTCACCAGTCATCAGCAACGTGCAAGTTACCAAGACCCTCATCGACGGCAGCGCAGGGCTCAACGTCCTGTCCGTCGACACATTCGACAACCTCCAAGTGCCATATGAGCAGCTTCAGCCTACCAAGCCTTTCTCAGGAGTGACCGACGGCTCCACCACACCGATAGGGCAGGTCCCCCCTATCACCTTCGGGGAACGCAAGAACTACCACACCGAGCTCATCGACTTCGACGTAGTGCACATCCGTCTGCCGTACAACGCCATCCTCGGGTATCCAGCCCTGGCCAAGTTCATGGCGGTGACACACCACAGCTACAATGTCCTCAAGATGCCAGGAAGCGGCGGAATCATCATGGTCCCGTGCGAAGAAACAGATGCGGTGTGCTCCCTCGAGCGCGCCTTTCAAGCTGCCGCCGCAATCAACGACTCCGACAGCAAGAGCGAGGACCCTCCCGAGGCCATCTCCAAGAAGAAGAAGCAGCTGCGCCGTGCCGGGCCTCAAGAGGGTGGCGTCGCGGCTGGAACCTCGTCAGGATCAGCGCCCGCTCTAGGGGCGCCTCCCTCCGTCGCATAGGAAGGCGCACCCAGCGCCCTCCTCGGGCAAGGCTCGGGAGCTCTCTTCTGGAGGGCCTCAGACCTTGCCAACATCACGAGGGAGGCGCTCGGGCACCACTTGGAGGCGTGCTTCATGGCGCGTTTCCCTCAGGAGAATACAGGGCAAGGAGTGCCCACCACTCAGGAGTTCATCACCAAGACCACTCAGGAACTGCAAGACGCAAGGGCCATGCGCGGCGACCGCTGCTCATGAGGCGCAGCTCCCCATCCAGGCGAGGATGCCGGGTTCCGCATCCGCATCGACGTTCCAGGGCTCAACAGGGCCGCTTCTCAGGAGCTTTTCTGGCCTTTGCGCGTGGGCCAATGCGAGGGTCCACCGCACAGCTACATTCGCATGCCTTTTGGCTTGCCGAGCATGACGTTCGTCTACCAGCACAACTTGCGGCGCGCCTTGGCGGCTCAGGAGGCCAGGCACAGCGCCGTCCTGGCGGAGATGGAGGCGGTCCTCAAGGAACCTCCTGAGCCCCCAGAGCCTCCCGAGGCTAAGGGCCCCGGTGGCTTGTAAGGAACGACCCCTTTGTCGCGTGCCTTCAGCTGCCCCGACATCTCTTCGTCAACATGACCAGGTGACATTTTCCAAGTTCATTTAGCTGGGAGTGCCCCTCGGGCTGCATTATTCCCAGGCCGCGTGGGTCCGTCCCTGTGGCATGTATCCCTTTTTGCTTATGTCTTTAGTTTACCCTGTTGGGGGCGCCCCTCGGGCTGCATCATCCCCAAGCCGCTCGGGCCTGACCCAGTGGCATGTATCTTTCCGCATTTAGCCAAGCTGATTTGCCTTCCATGCTTAATCTGCCCGATTACCACTCGCCACGGGTACATCCCTTCATCATGCAATTCGCTTGCGCGTTAAAAGGGGGGCTCCTGAGCATCGCGACTCAGGAGCTCTTACTGGCTCTCCAGCCCTCACCCCCTGGCCTTGACCACGGCATCGCGGTCTGGCATACCAGTGGCGGCTGAGCTCGCTTGAGGGCCGGGACCTAAGGACGTAGAGCACTTGCACCTAACTGCCTCGCAGGGACACACATCTATCAAAGACCCAAGACCAGGCGCAACCCGCCTTGAGGTAGGGCCTCGTGAGTCCCACGCTGGCTCACGAGTGCCCAGATACACCTCGCAGCCCTGGGGCTCCTCCCGGAGGGGGGCCTCCCTCCCACGCACAAGTGGAAGCACCATGCTCCGCGCTGGCCGTCGACACTGCCGAGGAGCGGCTATGCCCGTGCACAAGCAGAAGCACTATGCTCCGCGCTGGTGATAAACAACTGAGGGCGGCCTCACGGCCGTACCAACCTCAGGGAGCCCCAGAGCTCAGCGTCCGGCCTCACCGCAACGCCTCCCCTCAGGAGAGCCGTGCAAGGGGGCTGGGCACGGGGGCTGCGCTCGGGTCACACCCAAGCGTACGCCACCCAACCAGGTCTCCCGTACCTGGGGGCTGCACTCGGGTCACGCCCAAGCGCATGCCACCCAACCAGGTCTCACAGACCTGGCCGTTGCACGCCCCTCCCGAGGCCTCGGCGAGGGCAGGTATGGAGATTGTTTGCACGTCAAGGGGGATTCCTGAGCATCGCGACTCAGGAGCCTAACTGGTCACGTAGCCCCTCACTCCTTGGTCCGTCCTGGTCTCCGGTCGGCCCAATGGCAGTTGAGGTACGCGCGGGGCCGGGCTCTGCCGATGTAGAACATTAATCTATCCTCGCGTACTCTCCCTATAAGCTGTTTGCGCGTCAAGGGGGACTCCTGAGCATCGCGACTCAGGAGCCTAACTGGTCACATAGCCCCTCACTCCTTGATCCGTCCTGGTCTCCAGTCGGCCCAATGGCGGTTGAGGTATGCGCGGGGCCGGGCTCTGCCGACGTAGAACACAAAGCAAATAGGAAGGAAATCGCAAAATCTCGAAGCAAATATTACAAAACATATTGTCCTCACAATATCAAATGAAAAGTTTAACGCCTCCACGAGGCCTGATGCATATTAGGAACGAAACAGGAGAGCAGCCGCAGGTCACCCTTGGACACCGCCATCACCTGCAGAAGATGCTCCTCCCCGGGTAACGTCGCCTTCACCTGCACCACCAGCCGCAGGATCGGCAGCATCGCCAGACAAGGGTGCGGAGGCAAAGCCGCGGAACTTCTTCAGCAGGGCCTCCACCTGACCTGGCACGGCTGCGGCGGCGGCTGAGCAGTGATCATCAGCCACAGGCTCCAGCAGCTCGTCAAGACAAGCGCTGGGGTCGCGAAGGTGCAAATGGATGAAGACACGAGTCAATGCAGCTGAAGACAGGACGCGAGCTTCTGCCTCTTCCATGGGACCGATACCATCCACGACTTCCTCAAGCGCCTTCACCAAGAGAGGAAGCAGCAGGGCGGGGCCGTCCTCATCGGTGGTCATCGGCCTCTCCAAGCCGTGCTCGTAGAGCGTCTTCAGTGCCGTGCGAGACCTCTTCTCGAGATCGGCAAAGGCCACACGGTCTTCAGCCAGGACCCGCGCCTTGGCGTCAAGATCGGCCTCCCTCACCTTCACCTTCCGCTCCAGTTCTTCCAACCGGTTGCGCTCGGCAGCTTATGTCTTCTCCAACTCCCCCAGCTCAGCGTCACGGTTCTTGACGGTGTCCTCCCGGGCCCTCATCTCCTCCTCCTTCACCTGGTGGCCGCGTGCTTCTTCGGCGTGCTTGTCGCGCAGGCTCTTCAGCTCGTCCTCCAGCTCTCGGCAGCGGTCGCGGGCGGCCTTGGCGTCTTTCAGTGCCGCCTCACGATCGGCTGCAGCATTGGCGGCGCTCTGCTTCTCCTTCTCGGAAGACGCCGCGGCCTGACTCAGCATCGCGCGGACCGCCGAGTCGGAGTGAAGCCAGCTAGAGGCCAGCTCCAGGCGCCCGACCATCAGGCGCGGGTCCGCACTCAGGAGATCTGCCTGCAGCTGGGTCATCTCCAAAAGAGCACGCTCCAGGACAGCAGCAGAAGCAGAAGAACCTGGGAGTGGAGGCGCGGCAGCGGAAGGAGGCGGCGTCGTCACCAGGGCCTGGGAGACCGCGGATTCCGGAGCAGTCGGGACCTCTTCAGCCGGGGCAGACGCCGGCACCTCCGGGGCCAGCGGGGCTGACTCCTCCCGGCGATGCTCCTCTTGACCTTGCAAAGACAACCGGGCTGGGGAGGTGCGAGCGCTCGCGTCTCTTTTCTCAGCAGAAGGGGGCGCAGCCGCCGTACCCTCTTTCCTCTTCTTCGCCGCAGACAGCGGCCAGGACAACCAAAGACGAAAGTCAGGAAGCAGCGACATGAGCAAAGACAAGACGGAGATCAAGCGCTTACTGGTCCACCGCGGTGTATTCCACCCTCCGCTTGAGAAGCTTGAAGCCTGAAAGCGTCGGGGCCTGAGAAGCGGGCGCGCGGGCTCCGGCGCCAGAAGGCGGCGCAGCAGAAGGGCCGGAGCCGGCCCCGGGAGGCGTCAAGACGAGGGCAGCATCTCGAGAAACCAATGACGACCTGCTCCTTGTCAGAATGACGGGCAGTTCTCCCTCCTCCTGGCGGGCATCGACCTCGGCGTCGTCAGGAAGGGCGCGGAGGATTTCGGCTTTGCTCAAGGGGGAGTTTTCCCCCATCTCTTCGAGGGTTGCTTCCGAGTCCCCCTCCTCTTCTTCCCCCCCGTGGGACTCATCAGAAGATAGCTCCACCGACTTCGGTGCCGCCGGGGCTCCGGAGAGTGCAGGCGGCACCAGCCCGCACGCGTCGAAGGTTGGCCTGGAGACCACGAGCAGCTCCCAGTCCTGGCGAAGGAACAAAGGAGTGAAGGCGCTCGGCGGGTACTCCTGGTTATCCCCAACCAGGAGGCGCATGACAGCATCCAGTTCGTCGTTGGGCAGGGCCCCCGGCCTCAGGCGGGTCTTGTCTTCTCCATCTCCAAGCTTCCACAAGGGGCGCACTCGCGCCAGGAGCGGGGCAACGCGCAACATCAAGAATTCCCTCAGGAGCATGGCCCCTGTGACCTTCGCCGCCTTCGCATTGCCCGGCTTCAGGTCGGTCTGCATCTGCGCCAACACCGGCGACGCCCGCTCGTCGGTGAGCTCTGCGCGGGGCCACCCCTTGTTAAACTGGGGCGCCTCCGTTGGCAGTGCCAAGCGCGGGTGGACACACTTAGCGTCCATCATGACCCATTTGGCCCGAATGTTGTCGGCTCTCTTCCCAGTGCTTGAGATTGAGTTGGCTTTGCCGGATGCGACGAAATTGGCGCACCCGGAAACATGGCCGTCGCTGGCGCGAAGGAAGAAGAAGTGGCGCAGAAGCGCCACAAACGGCATCACGCCCATATGCCTCGCAATAGTAGGCGAAGAAGGACAGGAGGAGGATAGAGTTGGGATGGAGGTGCAACGCTTGCAGCCCGCAGTGGTCGAGGACCGCATAAAAGAAATCAGAGAAGGCGGGAACCAACCCGGCGGCGATGCTGCTCGAGAAGAAGGGGAAGAAGGTGCTTCCCTCAGACTCCGGCACGTCGGAGGCAAGCCAGAGCTCCGTCTTCCCCCACTCATTGCTCTCCCCCGCCGTCAGCAGGCGTGCGGAGGCGAGGCTCTTCTCGGTGACGGTGGGTGCTTCAAGGGCTGGCTCGTACCAAGCCTGTGCCGAGGAGGACTTGACCTTGCGCGGCGCCATGGGTCGCAGATGCGGAGCAAAATCGGAGCAGATCTGGAGGTATCAGCAGCAAGGAGCGAGAAAGGGGATCTGAGGCTAGGCAAAGAGGAACAGTGAAGGCAAGCGCTGCCTGCGCCAGCCTTTTGTCAAGTCGAGCAGTTGCCGAGGCCGCGTGGGGAAGTGGAGACGCCCACGTCCAATCAACCGCCACGCGTCGACCAAGGCCGCAGGCTTTTGGGGCCCGCGATGCTCCGTGCTTGACCTTTGGCTTCGCCTCGAAGCCAAGCCCGAGCGCACGTTGGGCCCGGGGGCTACTGTCGGCGTTCTGGGAACGGGAGTCCCCAGACTTGCCTGCCTGCGGCCCACGGCGTGGCTATGCTAGCGGGCCTGGATGGCCCATCTTCGTCTATAAGGCTGTCAAGACCCTCGCGAGCGGCCAAGCCACTCGAGGCGGACAACGCAAGACCTCCTCAGGAGCGGCCTCACCAGGCTGCCTCGCGAGGAGCAGAGATATCAAGGCGGGGCAAACCTCGCGAGGCTCTCATGACGTGAGCCATGACAATCGACACCAGGCGGGCGCCAGCGCGCGCAACGTCCTTGTTTCCTCTTTGGTGCCAAGGGGGCAAGCGCAGGCGCGGAGTACCGAGGCATCAGACAAAGGTTTCCATATCAGTGCAACGAGACCAAGACCAGCAGGCCAGGAGGACAGAGGTCACCATGGAGCCCAAGACGGCGTCATCGCCAGAACCCTTTCGCAGGCGAAGACTGCTTTTGTCAGGATAGCTTGTACTAGCTGTCCCCTTTCAAATTGGCCACCGTTGTTGGCTCCCTTCCCACTCAATATTTGGGGAGAGGACCAGGGCCTATATAAGTAGAGCTAGCCACCACCATAGGGGATAACTCATTCAGAGGAATCTCACCCACACAAGTTCGCCGAGCACAAGAACACCTCAACTCCAGGAGGCTGTTCTTCCCCTTGTACTGTTCATCATCAGCCCAAGAGGCAATCCACCACCACCACACTGGAGTAGGGTATTACACCACAACGGTGGCCCGAACCAGTATAAATCTCGTGTCTTTCTGTGTTGGGAGTTTGTCGAGTTCGTCCGCAAGATCTTAGCGAGCTAGGGCGTAGATCGGTAGGAGGGAAAGAACTTCGCGTGCACCCCAGAGTTCGAACCTTAAGGGTTTTGCCGGAACCCCAGATCCGACAAAACTAACATGTCTTTCCCCTATTAAAGACATGTGTCTTCTCTCCTCTTGAACACCAAGCATCTGGGGCCTTTGATGTGATTATCTCTCTCCCTGTTGAAGTACTCTCTCCCCTTTTGAAGTGATTAAGCTTTGATGTGATCTCTCTCTCCCCCTTTGACATCAATTTCCAAGAAGGGATCTTCTGGAGTGTGAGTCAAAATAGGTTTGGTCCTTGAGTCACAGAGCAAAGCAGCATATAGAATATGATGCTGGTAGAGGACAAGAATCATCGAGTGGAGCTGGAACAAAAGTGCAGGGTGCAAGTGGCAAATTGTCTTCTCTGCAGTGAAATCGGTGACACCGAGTTGTCTCTTTCGGTTACACCGAAATGGTTCGGTTTGACCGAGAGTGACAGAACGGTGTGACCGAGTTCAACACAGAGAAAGGGCAATTTTTACCTCGGCTCACTTAGACAAATAAGATCTCACAAAGATTTGCAATGAATTTGATGCAGGAAATGTAGAACAAAACAGAGAAAAGACAAGAAAATCTAGATGAAGTTTTTTTCCTTTTTTTAAAAGGAAGGGGAACAAAAAATGCAAGGAACAAATGCAAGAACTCAGAGAAACACTAGAGAACTTCATCTAGAATTGGGCGACGACAAATTCACCTATGTTAGAGTATATTGACTGAGGAGTCAAGTAAGAACACTTGATCATAAGTCATACACATCGTTAAAGCTTAAAATGGGGTTGCCATTTTTCGGTTAAGCATTTGATGTATTCACATCTTGTTGAGCTGCTTTGACCCATATCTTGGGGTAAAGCTTCTCTAAGATGAAATAATATACCTTGGGTGGTGGTGTTGAACTTGATCATGTAGTTGAACTTGCGTGGAGTGCTCAAGGTTGATGTAGCGCATTAATGGTTGGGAGCACCACTTATAGTTTGAGTTCATCTACCTACATGGGTTAGTCTTGCAAGGAAGAGCACTTTTGTATCCAACATGACAATCATGAAATTTCATACTAAATGAAATTTGATATAGAATTTGTCAAAAGGATATGTTGAAAGGTTTCATGCTTCCTTGTCTTCAACCACCATGGTGTAGAAACTTGGTGATGTAGAGGTTGCTCAAGATGTGAGTGAGTTGCAATCTCATAGAATTAGATTCACCTAAGTTCCTACAAGGGTTAGATAGCATGCAAGGGTACAAATGTATCCAAGACATATGATCATCCTCATAAGAGAAAAAGTCAAGGATTAGTCATAGGCTCATGCCTTGCATGTATCCAAATGGAGTTCCTACTCCAAGTTTGAAGCATCAATGATGTTCAATTCACCTCTCAATCGGCAAAATACTTTCTCATCAAGCGGTTTGGTGAATATATCCGCCAATTGCTTATTAGTACGAACATGCTTAAGATCAATGTCCCCTTTAGCAACATGATCTCGAATGAAATGATGACGAACTTCAATATGCTTAGTTCGAGAATGTTGCACGGGATTGTGAGCAATCATAATAGCCCTCTCATTGTCACAAAGCAATGGAACATGTTTCACATTGATCCCATAATCCTTAAGAGTTCGGGTCATCCAAAGTAATTGAGCACAACATGAACCGGCGGCAATGTATCCCGCTTCGACGGTGGATAAGGATACCGAGTTTTGTTTCTTGGAGGACCAAGACACAAGAGATCTACCAAGAAATTGACAAGTACTCGAAGTGGACTTTCTATCAACCTTGTCTCCGGCATAGTCTGAATCGGAGTAGCCAACAGATCAAAAGAAGACCTCTTAGGATACCAAATGCCAAAATTTGGTGTATGTATTAAGTATCTCACTATCCTTTTCATAGCCTTAAGATGAAATTCTTTGGGGGCTGCTTGATATCGTGCACACATGGACACACTTAGCATAATATCGGGACGGGAGGCACATAGATATAACAATGAACCAATCATACATCGGTAAACCTTTTGATCAACCAATTTGCCATCCTTGGTCAAGTCAAGATGTCCACTAGTAGGCATGGGTGTTTTCATACCTTTGCTTTCTTGCATGTTGAACTTCTTGAATAAGTCCTTGGTGTACTTTGTTTGAGAAAGAAAGGTGCCTTCCTTAGTTTGCTTGATTTGCAAACCAATAAAGAACTTGAGTTCACTCATCATAGACATCTCAAACTTCTTCGACATTAGCTTCCCAAACTTTTCACTAAAATGAGGGTTAGTCGAACCAAATATGATATCATCAACATAAATTTGGCACACAAATAATTCACCATTAACCCTTTTTGTAAAAAGAGTAGAATCTATCTTTCCAATCTCAAAGCTTTTTTTAATAAGGAACTTGGTCAAGCATTTGTACCACGCTCTTGGAGCTTGTTTTAAGACCATAAAGAGCTTTGTGAAGTGTGTAAACATGGTCGGGTTTCTTAGGATTGACAAAGCCGGGAGGTTGCTTAACATAAACTTCCTCTCAATTTCACCATTTAGAAAAGCACTTTTAATATCCATTTGGTACAAGGTGATATCATGGTGATTAGCATAGGCAAGTAAGATGCGGATGGACTCAAGTCTAGCAACGGGGGCATATGTCTCACCGTAGTCCATACCTTCAACCAGAGTGTAGCCTTGGGCGACGAGACGTGCTTTGTTGCAGATGACTTGACCATCTTCGTCTTGCTTGTTGCGAAACACCCATTTGGTACCAATAATGTTGTGGTTGTTGTCGGGCTTCTCGACCAATGTCCACACTTGATTTATCTCAAAGTTGTGTAGCTCTTCATGCATGGCAATTATCCAATCCGGATCTTCCAATGCTTCTTTAACCTTCATAGATTCAATGCTAGAGATGAATGAATAATGTTCACAAAAGTTAGCCAAACGAGTTTTAGAGGGAGTGATTCTCCCGGTTTGAATATCATTGAAGATTTGTTTGACGGGATGGTCTCTTGAGACTCTTCCTCGAACTCGTGAGAGCTTTTGCTTGGGTCGGGGTGGAACATCTTATTCATCATCTTGGCCTTCTTCATTGTTGATGTTGTCGTTCTCTCGTCGTGGTGGAGAAGGAGGTTGAGGAGGTTCATCTTGATGCATTTCCTCGTTTTCTTCATCTTGATGTGTCCCACTTGTGGATGCTTCCATGTCAACTCTTGGTTCACCTTGTCGTGAGGTAGAAGCTTCCACTTGGACGGGCGAGGTACTCTCCTTCACCTCCGTTGGACGAATCTTGCCAATAGACAAGTCTTGGATAGCTTCTGAAGGGTCTTTGTCTCCTAAATCAGTTGGCAATTGCTCTACTTGCGAGCCGTTAGATTCATCAAACTTCACATCTACCGTCTCTTCAACCTTTCGGGTGAAATTATTGTAGACACGGTAAGTGTGAGAGTTTGAGCCATAACCAAGTAGAAAACCCTCATGAGATTTAGGAGCAAATTTAGAATGACGATGCTTATCAAGAATGTAACACTTTGAGCCAAATACTCGAAATTATCCAACTTGGGGTTTGTTACCGGTGAGGAGTTCGTATGCCGTCTTGGCGAGTAGCTTGTGAAGATACAAGCGATTTGTTGCATGACAAGCCATCTCAACCGCTTCCGCCCAAAAGTGTTTCGGAGTCTTGTACTCATCAAGCATCATTCTCGCTATCTCAATAAGAGTTCAATTCTTCCTCTCAACAACTCCATTTTGTTGAGGTGTGTACGTAGCCGAGAACTCGTGTGAAATCCCTTCTTTGTCAAGAAAGGTATCCACATTTGTGTTCTTGAACTCTGTTCCGTTGTCACTGCGAACCTTCTTGATCTTCACTTCAAATTGATTTTCGGCCTTCCTAGCGAAGTTCTTGAAGATCTTTTGGACCTGCGATTTATCATCAAGAAAGAACACCCACGTAAATCTTGTAAAATCATCGACTATAACTAGAACAAATGAGTTTCCACCGAGACTCTTGTAGGCATTGGGACCAAAGATATCCATATGAAGTAGCTCGAGCGGTCTTCTCGTGGTCATGATGTTCTTCACGGGATGACTTCCTCCAACCTGTTTTCCTTCTTGACAAGCACTGCACAATCTATCCTTGTCAAATATAACATCTTTTACTCCAAGGATATGATCACCTTTAATAAGCTTATCAAGATTTCGCATGCCCACATGACCTAACCTTCTATGCCACAACCAACCTTTCAAAGATTTAGCAATTAAGCAAGTTCTAGGTTGAGCCTTTTTAGTGAAGTCAACAATGTAAAGATCACCTCTACGTATACCGGTAAAGACCATTTTATGATTATCTCTACGAAACACTTGGCAATCTACTTCAGTAAATAGGACATTGAAACCAAAGTCAGCAAGTCTAGATACGGAAAGTAAATTGTAGCCAAGAGATTCAACGAGCATAACATTTTGTATGGAGCTATCATGTGAGATGGCCACCTTACCCTTTGAGTTATCACCAAAAGTGACGTACTTCCGAGGGCCGTCATTTTCAGCAAGCTCACGAAACATATCCTTGTCTCCGGTCATTGAAGGAAATATGCCCTAGAGGCAATAAAAAAGTATTATATATTTCCTTATATCATGATAAATGTTTATTATTCATGCTAGAATTGTATTAACTGGAAACATAATACATGTGTGAATACATAGACAAACAAAGTGTCACTAGTATGCCTCTACTTGACTAGTTCGTTAATCAAAGATGGTTATGTTTCCTAGCCATAGACATGAGTTGTCATTTGATTAACGGGATCACCTCATTAGGAGAATGACGTGATTGACATGACCCATTACATTAGCTTAGCACCCAATCGTTTAGTATGTTGCTATTGCTTTCTTCATGACTTATACATGTTCCTATGACTATGAGATTATGCAACTCCCGTTTACCGGAGGAACACTTTGTGTGCTACCAAACGTCACAACGTAACTGGGTGATTATAAAGGTGCTCTACAGGTGTCTCCAAAGGTACTTGTTGGGTTGGCGTATTTCGAGATTAGGATTTGTCACTCCGATTGTCGGAGAGGTATCTCAGGGCCCACTCGGTAATGCACATCACTATAAGCCTTGCAAGCATTGTGACTAATGAGTTAGTTACGGGATGATGTATTACGGAACGAGTAAAGAGACTTGCCGGTAACGAGATTGAACTAGGTATCGAGATACCGACGATCGAATCTCGGGCAAGTAACATACCGATGACAAAGGGAACAACGTATGTTGTTATGCGGTCTGGCCGATAAAGATCTTCGTAGAATATGTAGGAGCCAATATGGGCATCCAGGTCCCGCTATTGGTTATTGACCGGAGAGGTGTCTCGGTCATGTCTACATAGTTCTCGAACCCAAAGGGTCCGCACGCTTAAAGTTACGATGACAGTTTTATTATGAGTTTATATGATTTGATGTACCGAAGGTTGTTCGGAGTCCCGGATGTGATCACGGACATGACGAGGAGTCTCGAAATGGTCGAGACGTAAAGATTGATATATTGGACGACTATATTCGGACACCGGAAGTGTTCCGGAGAAGTTTCGGATTAAACCGGAGTGCCGGAGGGTTACCGGAACCCCCCGGGGAAGTATTGGGCCTTAGTGGGCCTTGAGGGGAGAGAGAGGGCAGCAGCCAGGAGGTGGTGTGCCCCCTCCCAGAGGAGTCCTAGTTGGACTAGGAGAGGGGGGGCGCAGCCCCCTTTCGCTCTCCCTCTCCCTCTCTTTCCTTCCCCCCTTCTTTTCCTAGTAGGACTAGGAAAGGGGAGTCCTACTCCTACTAGGAGGAGGACTCCCCCCCTCTCCTTGGCGCGCCCCATAGGCAGCCGGCCTCCCCCTTGCTCCTTTATATACGGGGGCAGGGGGGCACCTAAGAACACACTTGATATACGATATTTTAGCCGTGTGCGGTGCCCCCCTCCACCAGATTACACCTCGATAATACCGTCGCGGAGCTTAGGCGAAGCCCTGCGTCGGTGGAACATCATCATCGTCACCACGCCGTCGTGCTGACGAAACTCTCCCTCAACACTCGGCTGGATCGGAGTTCGAGGGACGTCATTGAGCTGAACGTGTGTAGAACTTCGGAGGTGCCGTGCGTTCGGTACTTGATCGGTCGGATCGTGAAGACGTACGACTACATCAACCGCGTTGTAATAACGCTTCCGCTGTCGGTCTACCAGGGTACGTGGACAACACTCTCCCCTCTCGTTGCTATGCATCACCATGATCTTGCGTGTGCGTAGGAAATTTTTTGAAATTACTACGTTTCCCAACAGTGGCATCCGAGCCTGGTTTTATGCGTTGATGCTATGCACGAGTAGAACACAAGTGAGTTGTGGGCGATATAAGTCATACTGCTTACCAGCATGTCATACTTTGGTTCAGCGGTATTGTGAGATGAAGCGGCCCGGACCGACATTACGCGTACGCTTACGCGAGACTGGTTTCACCGTTCGGAGCACTCGTTGCTTAAAGGTGACTGGCGGGTGTCTGTCTCTCTCACTTTAGTTGAATCGAGTGTGGCTACGCCCGGTCCTTGCGAAGGTTAAAACAGCACCAACTTGACAAACTATCGTTGTGGTTTTGATGCGTAGGTAAGAACGGTTCTTGCTAAGCCCGTAGCAGCCACGTAAAATATGCAACAACAAAGTAGAGATCGTCTAACTTGTTTTTGCAGGGCATGTTGTGATGTGATATGGTCAAGACATGATGTGATATAATGTGTTGTATGAGATGATCATGTTTTGTAACCGAGTTATCGGCAACTGGCAGGAGCCATATAGTTGTCGCTTTATTGTATGAGATGCAATCGCCATGTAATAGTTTTACTTTATCACTAAACGGTAGCGATAGTCGTAAAAGCAATAAGTTGGCGAGACGACAACGATACTACGATGGAGATCAAGGTGTCGAGCCGGTGACGATGGTGATCATGATGGTGCTTCGGAGATGGAGATCACAAGCACGGTGCTTTGGAGATGGAGATCACAAGCACAAGATGATGATGGCCATATCATATCACTTATATTGATTGCATGTGATGTTAATCCTTTATGCGTCTTATCTTGCTTTGTTTGACGATATCATTATAAGATGATCTCTCACAAAAATTTCAAGATAAAAGTGTTCTCCCTGAGTATGCACCGTTGCAAAAGTTCTTCGTGCTGAGACACCACGTGTTAATCGGGTGTGATAGGCTCTACGTTCAAATACAACGGGTGCAAAACAGTTGCACACGCGGAGTACTCAGGTTAAACTTGACGAGCCTAGCATATGTACAGATATGGCCTCGGAACACAGAGACCGAAAGGTCGAGCATGAATCATATAGTAGATATGATCAACATAGTGATGTTCACCATTGAAACTACTCCATCTCACGTGTTAATCGGACATGGTTTAGTTGCTTTGGATCACGTAATCACTTAGATGATTAGAGAGATGTCTATCTAAGTGGGAGTTCTTAAGTAATATGATTAATTGAACTTAAATTTATCATGAACTTAGTACCTGATAGTATCTTGCTTGTCTATGTTAATTGTAGATATATGGCCCGTGCTGTTGTGCCGTTGAATTTTAATGCGTTCCTTGAGAAAGCTAAGTTGAAAGATGATGGTAGCAATTACACGGACTGGGTCCGTAACTTGAGGATTATCCTCATTGCTGCACAGAAGAATTACGTCCTGGAAGCACCGCTAGGTGCCAGGCCTCCTGCAAGAGCTACGCCAGAAGTTATGAACGTCTGGCAAAGCAAAGCTGATGACTACTCAATAGTTCAGTGTGCCATGCTTTACGGCTTAGAACCGGGACTTCAACAACGTTTTGAACGTCATGGAGCATATGAGATGTTCCAGGAGTTGAAGTTAATATTTCAAGCAAATGCCCGGATTGAGAGATATGAAGTCTCCAAAAAGTTCTATAGCTGCAAGATGGAAGAGAATAGTTCTGTCAGTGAGCATATACTCAGAATGTCTGGGTATAATAATCACTTAATTCAACTGGGAGTTCAACTTCCGGATGATTGCGTCATTGACAGAATTCTTCAATCACTGCCACCAAGCTACAAGAGCTTCGTGATGAACTATAACATGCAAGGGATGCATAAGACGATTCCCGAGCTCTTCGCAATGCTAAAGGCAGCGGAGGTAGAAATCAAAAAGGAGCATCAAGTGTTGATGGTCAGTAAAACCACTAGTTTCAAGAAAAAGGGCAAAGGGAAGAAGAAAGGGAACTTCAAGAAGAATAGCAAGCAAGTTGCTGTTCAGGAGAAGAAATCCAAGTCTGGACCTAAGCCTGAAACTGAGTGCTTCTACTCTAAGCAGACTGGCCATTGGAAGCGGAACTGCCCCAAGTATTTGGCGGATAAGAAGGATGGCAAGGTTAACAAAGGTATATGTGATATACATGTTATTGATGTGTACCTTACTAATACTCGCAGTAGCACCTGGGTATTTGATACTGGTTCTGTTGCTAATATTTGCAACTCAAAATAGGGGCTACGGATTAAGCGAAGTTTAGCTAAGGACGAGGTGACGATGCGCGTGGGAAATGGTTCCAAAGTCGATGTGATCGCCGTCGGCACGCTACCTCTACATCTACCTTCGGGATTAGTTTTAGACCTAAATAATTGTTATTTGGTGCCAGCGTTGAGCATGAACATTATATCTGGATCTTGTTTAATGCGAGACGGTTATTCATTTAAATCAAAGAATAATGGTTGTTCTATTTATATGAATAATATCTTTTATGGTCATGCACCCTTGAAGAGTGGTCTATTTTTAATGAATCTCGATAGTAGTGATACGCATATTCATAATGTTGAAGCCAAAAGATGCAGAGTTAATAATGACAGTGCAACTTATTTGTGGCACTGCCGTTTGGGTCATATCGGTGTAAAGCGCATGAAGAGACTCCATACTGATGGAATTTTGGAATCACTTGATTTTGAATCACTTGGTACTTGCGAACCGTGCCTTATGGGCAAGGTGACTAAAACACCGTTCTCCGAAACTATGGAGAGAGCAACAGATTTGTTGGAAATCATACATACAGATGTATGTGGTCCGATGAATATTGAAGCTCGTGGCGGATATCGTTATTTTCTCACCTTCACAAATGATTTGAGCAGATATGGGTATATCTACTTAATGAAACATAAGTCTGAAACATTTGAAAAGTTCAAAGAATTTCAGAGTGAAGTTGAAAATCATCGTAACAAGAAAATAAAATTCCTACGATCTGATCGTGGAGGAGAATATTTGAGTTACGAGTTTGGTCTACATTTGAAACAATGCGGAATAGTTTCGCAACTCACGCCACCCGGAACACCACAGCGTAATGGTGTGTCTGAACGTCGTAATCGCACTTTACTAGACATGGTGCGATCTATGATGTCTCTTACTGTATTACCGCTATCGTTTTGGGGTTATGCTTTAGAGACGGCTGCATTCACTCTAAATAGGACACCATCGAAATCCGTTGAGACGACGCCTTTTGAACTATGGTTTGGCAAGAAACCAAAGTTGTCGTATCTTAAAGTTTGGGGTTGCGATGCTTATGTGAAGAAACTTCAACCTGATAAGCTCGAGCCTAAATCGGAGAAATGTGTCTTCATAGGATACCCAAAGGAGACCGTTGGGTACACCTTCTATCACAGATCCGAAGGCAAGATATTTGTTGCTAGAAATGGATCCTTTCTGGAGAAGGAGTTTCTCTCGAAAGATGTGAGTGGGAGGAAAGTAGAACTTGATGAGGTAACTATACTTGCTCCCTTATTGGAAAGTAGATCATCGCAGAGATCAGTTTCTGCGACACCTACACCAAGTAGTGAGGAAGTTAATGATAATGATCATGAAACTTCAGATCAAGTTATTACTAAACTTCGTAGGTCAACTAGATCAAGATCCGCACCAGAGTGGTACGGTAATCCTGTTCTGGAGGTCATGTTACTAGACCATGGCGAACCTACGAACTATGAAGAAGCGATGGTGAGCCCAGATTCCGAAAAATGGCTTGAAGCCATGAAATCCGAGATGGGATCCATGTATGAGAACAAAGTATGGACTTTGGTTGACTTGCCCGATGGTCGGCAAGCCATTGAAAATAAATGGATCTTCAAGAAGAAGACTGACGCTGATGGTAATGTTACTATCTATAAAGCTCGACTTGTTGCGAAAGGTTTTCGACAAGTTCAAGGAATTGACTACGATGAGACCTTCTCACCCGTAGCGATGCTTAAGTCTGTCCGAATCATGTTAGCAATTGCCGCATTTTATGATTATGAAATTTGGCAAATGGATGTCAAAACTGCGTTCCTGAATGGATTTCTGGAAGAAGAGTTGTATATGATACAACCAGAAGGTTTTGTCGATCCAAAGGGAGCTAACAAAGTGTGCAAGCTCTAGCGATCCATTTATGGACTGGTGCAAGCCTCTCGGAGTTGGAATAAACGCTTTGATAGTGTGATCAAAGCATTTGGTTTTATACAGACTTTTGGAGAAGCCTGTATTTACAAGAAAGTGAGTGGGAGCTCGATAGCATTTCTGATATTATATGTGGATGACATATTACTGATTGGAAATGATATTGAATTTCTGGATAGCATAAAGGGATACTTGAATAAGAGTTTTTCAATGAAAGACCTCGGTGAAGCTGCATATATATTAGGCATTAAGATCTATAGAGATAGATCAAGGCGCTTAATTGGACTTTCACAAAGCACATACCTTGACAAAGTTTTGAAGAAGTTCAAAATGGATCAAGCAAAGAATGGGTTCTTGCCTGTACTACAAGGTGTGAGATTGAGTAAGACTCAATGCCCGACCACTGTAGAAGATAGAGAGAAGATGAAAGATGTTCCCTATGCTTCAGCCATAGGCTCTATCATGTATGCAATGCTATGTACCAGACCTGATGTGTCCCTGGCTATAAGTTTAGCAGGGAGGTACCAAAGTAATCCAGGAGTGGATCACTGGACAGCGGTCAAGAACATCCTGAAATACCTGAAAAGGACTAAGGATATGTTTCTCGTATATGGAGGTGACAAAGAGCTCATCGTAAATGGTTACGTTGATGCAAGCTTTGACACTGATCCGGACGATTCGAAATAGCAAACCGGATACGTATTTACATTGGACGGTGGAGCTGTCAGTTGGTGCAGTTCCAAGCAAAGTGTCGTGGCGGGATCTACGTGTGAAGCGGAATACATAGCTGCTTCGGAAGCAGCGAATGAAGGATTCTGGATGAAGGAGTTCATAACCGATCTAGGTGTCATACCTAGTACATCGGGACGAATGAAAATCTTTTGTGATAATACTGGTGCAATTGCCTTAGCAAAGGAATCCAGATTTCACAAGAGAACCAAGCACATCAGAAGACGCTTCAATTCCATCCGGGATTTAGTCCAGGTGGGAGACATAGAAATTTGCAAGATACATATGGATCTGAATGTAGCAGATCCGTTGACTAAGCCTCTTCCACGAGCAAAACATGATCAGCACCAAGACTCCATGGGTGTAAGAATCATTACTATGTAATCTAGATTATTTACTCTAGTGCAAGTGGGAGACTGAAGGAAATATGCCCTAGAGGCAATAATAAAGTATTATATATTTCCTTA
The DNA here is from genome assembly GCF_002575655.3 of Aegilops tauschii subsp. strangulata. Classification (NCBI taxonomy): domain Eukaryota; kingdom Viridiplantae; phylum Streptophyta; class Magnoliopsida; order Poales; family Poaceae; genus Aegilops; species Aegilops tauschii. The sequence continues at coordinate 85,019,460 of NC_053040.3, forward strand.
TATCATGATAAATGTTTATTATTCATGCTAGAATTGTATTAACTGGAAACATAATACATGTGTGAATACATAGACAAACAAAGTGTCACTAGTATGCCTCTACTTGACTAGTTCGTTAATCAAAGATGGTTATGTTTCCTAGCCATAGACATGAGTTGTCATTTGATTAACGGGATCACCTCATTAGGAGAATGACGTGATTGACATGACCCATTACATTAGCTTAGCACCCGATCGTTTAGTATGTTGCTATTGCTTTCTTCATGACTTATACATGTTCCTATGACTATGAGATTATGCAACTCCCGTTTACCGGAGGAACACTTTGTGTGCTACCAAACGTCACAACGTAACTGGGTCATTATAAAGGTGCTCTACAGGTGTCTCCAAAGGTACTTGTTGGGTTGGCGTATTTCGAGATTAGGATTTGTCACTCCGATTGTCGGAGAGGTATCTCAGGGCCCACTCGGTAATGCACATCACTATAAGCCTTGCAAGCATTGTGACTAATGAGTTAGTTACGGGATGATGTATTACGGAACGAGTAAAGAGACTTGCCGGTAACGAGATTGAACTAGGTATCGAGATACCGACGATCGAATCTCGGGCAAGTAACATACCGATGACAAAGGGAACAACGTATGTTGTTATGCGGTCTGACCGATAAAGATCTTCGTAGAATATGTAGGAGCCAATATGGGCATCCAGGTCCCGCTATTGGTTATTGACCGGAGAGGTGTCTCGGTCATGTCTACATAGTTCTCGAACCCAAAGGGTCCGCACGCTTAAAGTTACGATGACAGTTTTATTATGAGTTTATATGATTTGATGTACCGAAGGTTGTTCGGAGTCCCGGATGTGATCACGGACATGACGAGGAGTCTCGAAATGGTCGAGACATAAAGATTGATATATTGGACGACTATATTCGGACACCGGAAGTGTTCCGAAGACGTTTCGGATTAAACCGGAGTGCCGGAGGGTTACGGGAACCCCCCGGGGAAGTATTGGGCCTTAGTGGGCCTTGAGGGGAGAGAGAGGGCAGCAGCCAGGAGGTGGTGCGCCCCCTCCCAGAGGAGTCCTAGTTGGACTAGGAGAGGGGGGGCGCAGCCCCCTTTCCCTCTCCCTCTCCCTCTCTTTCCTTCCCCCCTTCTTTTCCTAGTAGGACTAGGAAAGGGGAGTCCTACTCCTACTAGGAGGAGGACTCCCCCCCTCTCCTTGGCGCGCCCCATAGGCAGCCGGCCTCCCCCTTGCTCCTTTATATACGAGGGCAGGGGGGCACCTAAGAACACACTTGATATACGATATGTTAGCCGTGTGCGGTGCCCCCTCCACCAGATTACACCTCGATAATACCGTCGCGGAGCTTAGGCGAAGCCCTGCGTCGGTGGAACATCATCATCGTCACCACGCCGTCGTGCTGACGAAACTCTCCCTCAACACTCGGCTGGATCGGAGTTCGAGGGACGTCATCGAGCTGAACGTGTGTAGAACTTCGGAGGTGCCGTGCGTTCGGTACTTGATCGGTCGGATCGTGAAGACGTACGACTACATCAACCGCGTTGTAATAACGCTTCCGCTGTCGGTCTACGAGGGTACGTGGACAACACTCTCCCCTCTCGTTGCTATGCATCACCATGATCTTGCGTGTGCGTAGGAATTTTTTTGAAATTACTACGTTCCCCAACAGTCATATGATCGGTACATCCACTATCAAGGACCCATTCCTTTCCTCCAGCCATGTAGCCGCGAAGATTAGCCATAAGACCAAAGTGTCTCATTGCATCATCAAGGTCATTATCATCATCCTCAACATAGTATCCATGTTCAACATCATCTTGTAATTGATCATTTCCTAGAGAAGGTGATTCATTAGAAGTATGACCGTAACAATGCTCATCTCTATGGATTCTAATGACTTCGGAAATGATATTGCTAATAATTCCAACATCTCCTTTGGCACGCATGAGATCACGAAGCTCAAATAGGCAATCATCAAACTTAGGATCACTAGTACTCATCCTATTCAAGGCAATAGACTTATGGAGAATCTCATCTAGATTTTTCAAGGAATAATTTGGGAATCGTTCCTCAAGAAATCTCCATATGGTGTTAGCACAATCAAGAGTAAGCAAACATCAAATCAAGTTTCTAGGCAAACCTCCAGTGATAAGATTGACAGTTCTAAGGTTGCGAATCATGTCAATAGACTCATCAAGGGTAGGATACAAAGGATCAACATGAGGTGCACAAGGGCTAGTAATATACTTTCTCAAATGATATTCATTGAAAATCACAAGCATTTTGGTAATAAGCTAACCAGAGAGTTGGTCAGGCAAACTCGGTGAGACCGATTACAAATCTCGGTAAGACCAAAATTATTGCAACAGGCAAAAGAGAGTTTGCAAGCCCATCTCGGTGAGACCGAGATCCCATCGGTGATACCGAAGTGACTAGGGTTTGTGGCAGTGGCTATGTCAAGTGAACTCGGTGGCGCCGGATAGAATGTTTCGGTGGGGCCGAGTTTGACTTTTGGTTTGGGACATATGTGGATATGAGAAAGTGGTTGAGGGTTTTGGAGCATCTCACTAAGCACTTTGAGCAAGCAAGCCAATAAGCAACACCTCATCCCCTTTTAATAGTATTGGCTTTCCTATGGACTCAATGTGATCTTGGATCACTAAAAGTAAAATGTAGAGTCTTGAGCTTTTGAGCTTGAGCCAATCCTTTGTCCATAGCACCTTGAAGGGGTTCCAAATCCTCTTGTCCATGCCACTCCATCTGTTGAACTTGTCTGAAATATTCTAGATAAAAACATTAGTCCAACAGGAGATATGTTGACATTAATTACCAAAACCACCCAGGGACCACTTGTGCTTTCACCCTATTTAACGTGAATGCAGCTGTCTCTAAAGTATAACCCCAAAACGATAGTGGTAAATCGGTAAGAGACATCATAGATCGCACCATATCTAATAAAGTATGGTTACGATGTTCGGACACACCATTACGCTGTGGTGTTCCAGGTGGCATGAGTTGTGAAACTATTCCACATTGTTTCAAATGAAAACCAAACTCATAACTCAAATATTCACCTCCACGATCAGATCATAGAAACTTTATTTTCTTGTTACGATGATTTTCCACTTCACTTTGAAATTCTTTGAACTTTTCAAATGTTTCAGACTTATGTTTCTTTAAGAAGATATACCCATATCTGCTTAAATCATCTGTGAAGGTCAGAAAATAATGATGCCCGCCATGAGCCTCAACACTCATTGGACCGCATAAATCAGTATGTATTATTTCCAATAAGTTAGTTGCTCGCTCCATTGTTCCGAAGAACGGAGTCTTAGTCATCTTGCCCATGAGGCATGGTTCGCTAGCATCAAGTGATTCCAAAAGCCCATCAGCATGGAGTTTCTTCATGCGCTTTACACCAATATGACAGAAACGACACTGCCACAAATAAGTTGCACTATCATTACAAACTTTGCATCTTTTGGCTTCAATATTATGAACATGTGTATCACTACGATCGAGATTCAACAAAAATAGACCACTCATCAAGGGTGCATGACCATAAAAGATATTACTCATATAAATAGAACAACCATTATTCTCTGATTTAAATGAACAACTGTCTCGCATCAAACAAGATCTAGATATAATGTTCATGCTCAATGCTGGCACTAAATAACAATTATTCAGGTCTAAAACTAATCCCGAAGGTAGATGTAGAGGTAGCGTGCCGACGGCGATCACATCGACCTTGGAACCATTTCCGACGCGCATCGTCACCTCGTCCTTAGCCAATCTTCGTTTAATCCGTAGCCCCTGTTTCGAGTTGCAAATATGAGCAACAAAACTAGTATCAAATACCCAGGCGCTATTACGAGCATTAGTAAGGTACACATCAATAACATGTATATCAAATATACCTTTCACTTCGCCATCCTTCTTTTCTGCCAAATGCTTGGGGCAGTTCCGCTTCCAGTGATCAGTCCCTTTGCAGTAGAAGCACTCAGTTTCAGGCTTAGGTCCAGACTTGGGCTTCTTCCCTTGAGCAGAAACTTGTTTGCTATTCTTCTTGAAGTTCCCCTTCTTCCCTTTGCCCTTTTTCTGGAAACTAGTTGTCTTGTTAACCATCAACACTTGATGCTCCTTCTTGATTTCTACCTCCGCAGCCTTAAGCATTGCGAAGAGCTCGGGAATTGTCTTCTCCATCCCTTGCATGTTATAGTTCATCACGAAGCCTTTATAGCTTGGTGGCAGTGATTGAAGAACTCTGTCAATGACACGATCATCAGGAAGATTAACTCCCAGCTGAGTCAAGTGGTTATGGTACCCAGACATTCTGAGTATGTGTTAATTGACATAACTGTTCTCCTCCATCTTGCAGCTACAGAACTTGTTGGAGACTTCATATCTCTCAACTCGGGCATTTGCTTGAAATATTAATTTCAACTCCTGGAACATCTCATATGCTCCGTGACGTTCAAAGCGTCTTTGAAGTCCTGATTCTAAGCCGTAAAGCATGGCATGTTGAACTATCGAGTAGTCATCAGCTTTAGTCTGCCAGACGTTCATAACATTCGGAGTTGCTCCTGCAGCGGGCCTTGCACCTAGAGGTGCTTCCAGGAAGTAATTATTCTGTGCAACAATGAGGATAATCCTCAAGTTACGGACCCAGTCCGTGTAGTTTCTACCATCATATTTCAACTTAGCTTTCTCTAGGAACGCATTAAAATTCAAGGGAACAGTAGCGCGGGCCATTGATCTACAACAACATAGATATGCAAAAACTATAAGGTACTAAGTTCATGATAAATTTAAGTTCAATTTAATCATATTACTTAAGAACTCCCACTTAGATAGACATCCCTCTAGTCATCTAAATTATCAAGCGATCCATATCAACTAAACCATGTCCGATCATCACGTGAGGTGAAGTAGTTTTCAATGGTGAACATCTCTATGTTGATCATATCTACTATATGATTCATGTTCGACCATTCGGTATCAGTGTTTCGAGGCCTTATTTGCATATGCTAGGCTTGTCAAGTTTAACCCGAGTATTATGCACGTGCAAAACTGGCTTGCACCCGTTGTATGTGAATGTAGAGTTTATCACACCCGATCATCACGTGGTGTCTCGGCACGACGAACTGTAGCAACGGTGCATTCTCAGGGAGAACACTTATACCATGAAATTTAGTGAGGGATTATCTTATAATGCTACCGCTGTACTTAGCAAAATAAGATGCATAAAAGATAAACATCACATGCAATCAAAATATGTGACATGATATGGCCATCATCATCTTGTGCCTTTGATCTCCATCTCCAAAGCACCGTCATGATCTCCATCATCACCGGTTTGACACCTTGATCTCCATCGTAGCGTCGTTGTCGTCTCGCCAACTATTGCTTCTACAAGTATCGCTACCGCATAGTGATAAAGTAAAGCAATTACATGGCGATTGCATTTCATACAATAAAGCGACAACCATAAGGCTCCTGCCAGTTGCCGATAACTTCTACAAAACATGATTATCTCATACAATAACGTATATCACATCATGCCTTGACCATATCACATCACAACATGCCCTGCAAAAACAAGTTAGACGTCCTCTACTTTGTTGTTGCAAGTTTTACGTGGCTGCTACGGGCTTCTAGCGAGGACCGTTCTTACCTACACATCAAAACAACAATGATTTTTCGTCAAGTGTGCTGTTTTAACCTTCAACAAGGGCCGGCCGTAGTCAAACTCGATTCAACTAAAGTTGGAGAAACAGACACCCGCCAGCCACCTGTGTGCAAAGCACGTCGGTAGAACCGGTCTCATGAACGTGGTCATGTAATGTTGGTCCGGGCCGCTTCATCCAACAATACCGCCGAATCAAAGTAAGACGTTGGTGGTAAGCAGTATGACTATTATCGCTCACAACTCTTTGTGTTCTACTCGTGCATATCATCTACGCATAGACCTGGCTCGGATGCCACTGTTGGGGAACGTAGCATGCAATTTCAAAAAAATTCCTACGCCCACGCAAGATCTATCTAGGAGATGCATAGCAACGAGAGGGGGAGAGTGTTTCTACGTACCCTCATAGACCGAAAGCAGAAGCGTTAGGTTAACACGGTTGATGTAGTCGAACGTCTTCACGATCCAACCGATCTATTGCCGAACGTACGGCACCTCCGAGTTCAATACACGTTCAGCTCGATGACGTCCCTCGAACTCTTGATCTAGTAGAGGGTCGAGGGAGAGTTCCGTCAGCACGATGGCGTGGTGATGGTGTTGGTGAAGTGATCCGCAGAGGGCTTCGCCTAAGCACTACGACACTATGACTGGAGGAGTAAACTGAGGAGGGGGCACCGCACACGGCTAAAAGAACAATAGATGTGTCTTTGGGGTGCCCCCTACCCCCGTATATAAAGGAGGAGAGGGAAGGCCGGCCGGCCCTAGGGGGCGCGCCAAGTGGGGGGAGTCCCACTAGGACTCCTAGTCCTAGTCGGCTCCCCCATTACATCCAAAGGAGATGGGGAAAGGGGAAAGAGGGGGAGAGGGAGAAGGAAAGGGGGGCCACGGCCCCGCCCCTTGTCCAATTCAGACTTGCCAGGGGGGAGCGCCACCTCTTGTGGCCTGCCTCCCTCTCTCCACTATGGCCCATGAGGCCCATTAACTTTCCCGGGGGGTTCCGGTAACCTCCCGGTACTCCGAAAAATCGCCGAACCTCTTCGAAACCATTCCAGTGTCCGTACATAACCTTCCAATATATCAATCTTTACCTCTCGGCCATTTCGAGACTCCTCGTCATGTCCATGATCTCATGTAGGACTCTGAACAAACTTCGGTCACCAAAACACACAACACACAATACAAATCGTCATCGAACGTTAAGCATGTGGACCCTACGGGTTCGAGAACTATGTAGACATGACCGAGACACATCTCCGGTCAATAACCAATAGTGGAACCTGGATGCTCGTATTGGTTCCTACATATTCTACGAAGATCTTTATCGGTCAAACCGCATGACATCATACGTCATTCCCTTTGTCATCGGTATGTTACTTGCCCGAGATTGGATCGTCGGTATCATCATACCTAGTTCAATCTCGTTACCGGCAAGTCTCTTTACTCGTTCTGTAATGCATCATCCTGTAACTAACTCATTAGTCACGTTGCTTGCAAGGCTTATAGTGATGTGCATTACCGAGAGGGCCCAGAGATACCTCTCCGATACTCGGAGTGACAAATCCTAATTTCGATCTATGCCAACCCAACAAACACCTTCGGAGACACCTGTAGAGCATCTTTATAATCACCCAGTTACGTTGTGACGTTTGATAACACAAAAGGTGTTCCTTGATGTCTACTATGCAACTTTATTCTTGTAGACACGTGTTGGGCCTCCAAGCGCAGAGTTTTGTAGGACAATAGCAATTTTCCCTCAAGTGGATGACCTAAGGTTTATCAATCCGTGGGAGGCGTAGGATGACGATAGTCTCTCTCAAACGACCTTGCAACCAAATACAAGAAATCTCTTGTGTCCCCAACACACCCAATACAATGGCAAATTGTATAGGTGCACTAGTTCGGCGAAGAGATGGCGATAAATTGTAATATGGATGGTAGAAATATATTTTTATAATCTGAATAAATAAAAACAGCAAGGTAGCAAATAGTAAACGGGCACAAAAACGGTATTGCAATGCTTGGAAATGAGGCCTAGGGTCCATACTTTCGCTAGTGCAATCTCTCAAAAGTGCTAAAATAGTTGGATCATATGATTATCCCTCAAAGTGCAATAAAGAATCACTCCCGAGTTCCTATTAGTGGAGAACAAAAGATAGAAATTGTTTGTAGAGTACGAAACCACCTCAAAGCTATTCTTTTCGTTCGATCTATCCTAGAGTTCGTACTAAAATAACACAAGCTATTCTTTCCGATCGATCTAATCAAGAGTTCGTACTAAAATAACACCACAACAAATTCATATTCATAATACTCAATCCACACAAAGAACTACAAAGAGACCCCAAAGTTTATATCGGAGAAAAGATAATAAAAACATGCATCAACCTCTATGCATAGATTACCCCAATGTCACCTCGGGAATCCGCTAGTTGAGTGCCATAACATACATCAAGTGAATCAATATGATACCCCATTGTCACCTCAAGTATTCATACCGCAAGACATACATCATGTGTTCACATATCTGAATATTCAATCTGACAAGACAACACTTCAAAGGGTAAAGATTCAATTCATCACAACAAGGGTATAGAGGGGAGAAACATCATATGATCCATCTATGTTAACAAAGCCTGTGATATAGGTCACGAGAGAGAGAGAGAGAGATTAAACACATAGCTACTAGTACAAACCCTCAGCCCCGAGGGTGGACTACTCCCTCTCATCGTGGTGGCCGCCGGGATGATGAAGATGGCCACCGGAGATGATTCCCCCCTCCGGCAGGGTGCCGGAACGGGGTCTAGATTGGTTTCGTGGATACAGAGACCTTGTGGTGGCGAAACTTCTGATCTAGGGTAACCCCAAAGGGTTTTGGAATATTTGTGAATTTATAGTGCAAAGAGGGGGTGCGGGAGGCCACCGAGGTGGGCACAACCCACCTTGGCGCGCCTGGGGGCCCAGGCGTGCCCTGGTGGGTTGTGGCCCCCTAGGGGCACCCCCCAGGTGCTGCTCTGGTCCAATGGGTGTCTTCTAGTCCATAAAAAATCCACAAAAAGTTTCGCGGTGTTTGGACTCCGTTTGATATTGATTTCCTGCGATGTAAAAAACAAGCAAAAAATAGCAACTGACACTGGGCACTGGGTCAATAGGTTAGTCCCAAAAAATGATATAAAATTGCTATAAAATTATTGTAAAACATCCAAGAATGATAAAATAACAACATGAATACTTCATAAATTATAGATACGTTGGAGATGTATCAGCATTCCCAAGCTTAATTCCTACTCGTCCTCGAGTAGGTAAATGATAAAAGAAATAATTTATGAAGTGTGAATGCTAGCGAAGTGCATAAGTTTGATCAATGATAATTTCAATCACTTTTCCTAGCATCATAGCAGCAATTCTTTCTCATAAAACTTCTCATGTTATAGTGGCAACCAATTCACATGTTAAGGTTCAAACAATGAATTCTCTTGAAACCCAACAACCTATGTTCTCAGTCACCAAGCAATTGCAATTCAACTTATTCAACAAAGTTTAAGTATGAGCTCCACATACTCAACCATCATATAGTCTTCTATGATTGCTAACACTCACCGCATACACATGAGCAAAATGTTTCAACCGGACACATAGAAAGATAGGGGCTTATTGTTTTGCCTCCCAACGTATTCACCTCAAGGGTGATGTCAACAATAATAAATCATACTATCTATATTCAACTGGACATATATGCCTAGATCTTTCCTCACCACATGATGCTTGCCAAAGGAGAAAAATAAAAAGGGATAGAAGGAAAACTTTGACTCTTTGCATAAAAGTAAATACATAAAAGTAAATGATAGGCCCTTCGCAGAGGGAAGCAGAGGTTGCCATGCGCTTATTTGTTTGTATTCTCAACCCCTTAGTGCAAAAGAACGTCATGTTATATTGCCCCTTATGATGGCAACCTTTATTATGCAGTCTGTCGCTTTTATTCTTTGCCATCACAAGTTCGTGCAACGCTCAATTTTCTCTTACACTAAATGATCTCACACTTTTAGAAGCAATTTTTATTGCCATTTTGCACGGATGACAACTTACATGAGGGATCTTGCTCAATCCCTAGGTAGGTATTGTGGACACTTGAAAGTAAGATTTGGGATTAAGGGTTTTTGGATATACAAGTAGTATCTCTACTTAGTGCGGAATTTTTTGCTAGCAAACATAGGGGGCAAGCACCACATGTTAAAGGATCTATGACAATATGACTTCTATGTTAATATAAACAAACATAAACCATTAAGTTGTCTTCCTTGCCCAACGTCAACAATTTTGGCATATAATATTTTGATGAGGGCTCACAATCACAAAAGATTTATAGGATAGTATATTTATATGTGAATCTTCTCTTCCCTTATTAATTCTTTCATGAGTTGCATCATTAACTAATGCTATGTTTGTCAATCTCTAATAAACTTTTCTACTTATACTTTTCCTTATGTGGTGCCATCACCTACCATAGGATTAGTATATGATCTTCTTGATTTATTTCCTTTCTTTTATTTATTTCCTTTCTCTTTTTTCTTCCTTATTTCTTTTCTTTATTTGCAACATGAAAGTAAAGAAAGCAGAAACTCAAACTAAACTTTATTATATAACTTGCACACGATTACAAGGATAGATCACTAAGCAAACTCTCAAATAAGAAAGGATCGAACTAAACTTTTATTCATCTAAAGAAAAAGATCGAACTAAAATAAGTAAAGGTAAAAAGATAGTGGGATGATACGATACCGGGGCACCTCCTCCAAGCTTGGCAGAAGCCAAGGGGAGTGCCCATACCCGATACTCAATTCTCTTTTGGTGATGAAGAAGATGGTGGTGGTGATGAAGAAGAGATCTTGTCCTCCGATTTCCATGGCAGTGGTCCACCATCATAAGAGGAGGAGTGAGTCTCACGGGTCCTGCAACTAGCAGCCAAACTCATACCTTTAAACCTCGCTTCATATTCAAAGACTTGGCTTTGGAGATCATAGATCTAGCTTTGGAGAAAGTTGATTTGCTCGTTGAGGGTGAAGATGATGTCCTTCAAGGGCTTGCCATCCACCTTGAGATCACGGGATAGGTCCGTGATCATAAGGTGATTGGCGTTAAGTCCACGCTCCACCATCCCCTTGCACCGGAAGACGTCCTGCTCCATGGCTTAAAGTTTGGCCTCCATGTTTCCCGTCCCCTTGGGACATGGCACATCGCGTACATGAAGCACCCGCTCATGCATCTGGATGACCTGAGGGTGCTACACCACCTCCCGAAGGTATGGGTTGATGACGTTCTTGAAGAACTTGTCCTTGGAGGAGCTTGAAGCAGCCATGGTAGATGGGATCTGACAGAAAACAACAAGGAAAAGAAAACACAGGATTTCTCCGCGATATGGTGATCAACAGGTTCGGGAAGTATATATAGATTTTTTATCTTGGGGGACAAGCATATGGTAGAAAAAGGAGTCTGGAAGGTGTCCCAGGCCTAGCGCGCCCAGGTGGGTTGTGCCCACCAGGGTACGCTTCCTGGGAGTTTCTTTATTTCCTAAATTTTTAAATATTCCAAAACTGATAAAAAATATTTTTGCAGATTTTTCGGAGTCCGTTTACTTACAGTATCACGTACCTCCATATTTTCACGATTGTGGGGTGTTCCAGAAGGACTCTTTTCTGTGTTCTTCCGGTGTCAAAGTTTGGATAATATTACTTTCAACATTAATGGGCGTACCTGAGATATAATGTTTTATTCGTTGTCCATTGACAACCTTCGGGTTAGTACCTTCAGAATTATTTATTTTGATGGCTCCAGATCGATAAACCTCCTCGATAACATAGGGGCCTTCCCATTTTGAGAGGAGTTTTCCTGCAAAGAATCTAAAACGAGAGTTGTACAAAAGAACATGTTCTCCAACTTCAAACTCACGCTTTTGGATTCTTTTGTCATGCCATCTTTTAACTTTTTCTTTGAATAATTTTGCATTTTCATAAGCTTGGGTTCTCTATTCATCTAATGAGCTAATATCAAATAACCTCTTTTCACCAGCAAGCTTGAAGTCATAGTTGAGCTCTTTGATGGCCCAATATACTTTATGTTCTAACTCAAGAGGCAAATGACAAGCTTTTCCATAAACCATTTTATAAGGAGACATACCCATAGGATTTTTATATGCTGTTCTATAAGCCAAAAGTGCATCATCTAATTTCTTAGACCAATTCTTCCTGGACCTATTGACAGTCTTTTGCAAAATTAATTTTATTTCTCTATTGCTAAGTTCAACTTCACCACTAGATTTGGATGATAAGGTGATGCAATTCTATGGTTAACATCATACTTGGCAAGCATTTTACGGAAAGCACCATGAATAAAGTGTGAACCACCATCAGTCATTAAATATCTAGGGACTCCAAACCTTGGGAAAATAACTTCCTTAAGCATTTTAATAGAGGTGTTGTGATCAGCACTACTGGTTGGAATAGCTTCTACCCATTTAGTAACATAATCAACAACAACCAAAATATGTGTATACCCATTAGAGGAAGGAAAAGGACCCATGTAATCAAATCCCCAAACATCAAATGGTTCAACAGCAAGTGAATAATTCATAGGCATTTCTTGACGCTTACCGATATTACCTATTCTTTGACATTCATCACAAGATAAGACGAACTTACGGGCATCCTTGAAGAGAGTAGGCCAATAAAATCCAGACTGCAATACCTTGTGAGCAGTTCTATCTCCAGCATGATGCCTTCCATAAGATTCGGAGTGACATTTCCGTAGGATTTGTCCCTGTTCATGCTCGGTTACACAACGTCTAATAATACCATCTACTCCTTCTTTATAAAGATGTGGGTCATCCCAAAAGTAATGTCTTAAATCATAGAAGAATTTTTTCTTTTCTTGGTATGTAAAGCTAGGTGGTAAATATTTAGCAACAATGTAATTAGCATAATCAGCATACCAAGGAGTACTGTGAGCAACATTTATTGCAGCTAACTTCTCATCAAGAAAACTATCATCAATAAGTAGTGGGTCATCAGGCACATTTTCAAGCCTAGATAAATTATCAGCTACGGGGTTCTCAGATCCTTTTCTATCAATGATATGAAAATCAAATTCTTGTAACAAGAGAACCCATTGAATAAGTCTAGGTTTAGCATCTTTCTTTTCCATAAGATATTTAATAGCAGCATGGTCTGTGTGAACAATTACTTTGGAATCAACAATATAAGGTCTAAATTTATCACAAGCAAACACCACTGCTAAGAATTCTTTCTAAGTAGTAGCATAATTTCTTTGAGCACTGTCTAGAGTTTTACTTGCATAATGAATTACATTAAGTTTCTTATCAACTCTTTGCCCTAGAACAGCACCAACAGCATAATCACTAGCATCACACATAATTTCAAAAGTCAAGTTCCAATCAGGTGGTTGAACAATAGGTGCAGAAATTAAGGCTTTCTTGAGTGTTTCAAAGGCTTCTAAACAATCATCATCGAAAACAAAAGGAATATCCTTTTGCAAAAGACTAGTAAGAGGCCTAGAAATTTTAGAAAAGTCTTTGATAAATCTCCTATAGAAACCAGCATGACCTAAGAAACTACGAATACCTTTTATATCTTTAGGACATGTCATTTTCTCAATTGCAACAACCTTAGCTTTGTCCACTTCAATACCTCTTTCAGAAATTTTATGACCCAAGACAATGCCTTAATTAACCATAAAGTGGCACTTCTCCCAATTCAAGACAAGATTTGTTTGTTCACATCTCTGCAAAACTCGATCAAGATTGCTTACACAATCATCAAAAGACTTCCCATAAATAGAGAAATCGTCCATGAAAACCTCAAAAATCTTTCCACAAAAGTCAGAGAATATAGCAGTCATACATCTTTGAAAGGTAGCTGGTGCATTACATAAACCGAAAGGCATACATATATAAGCATAGGTTCCTAAGGGACAAGTAAAAGTGATGTTTTCTTGATCAAGTTGAGAAACAGGTATTTGTGAAAAACCATAATATCCATCAAGGAAGCAAAACTGTGTGTGCTTAGATAATCTTTCGAGCATTTGATCAATAAAAGGTAGAGGGTAATGATCTTTTCTAGTTGCTTTGTTTAATTTTCTAAAATCAATTACCATTCTATAGCCTGTAACAATGCTTTGTGGAATAAGTTCATTCTTATCATTAGGAACAACAGTTATACCTCCTTTCTTAGGGACACAATGAACAGGACTCACCCATCTACTATCAGCTATATGATAGATTATACCTGCTTCCAGAAGTTTTAATATTTCCGTTCTTACCACCTCTTTCATCTTCGGATTTAACCGGCGTTGGTGATCAACAACGGGTTTAGCATCAGGTTCCGTATTAATTTTGTGCTGACATAGAGTGGGACTAATGCCCTTTAAATCATCAAGAGTATATCCAATGGCAGCTCAGTGCTTCCTTAGAACTTTCAATAATCTTTCTTCTTCATGTTCTGAAAGGTTAGCACTAATAATAACAGGATATATCTTCTTTTCATCAAGATAAGCATATTTCAAAGTGTCTGGCAATTGTTTTAATTCAAACACAGGATCACCTTTAGGTGGAGGTGGACCTCCTAGAGTTTCAATAGGCAAATTGTGTTTAAGCAGAGGACGTTGTTCAAAGAAAATCTTATCTATTTCATTTCTTTCATGCATATGAAAATCATTTAAGGATCAGTAGGTGGTATAGCAATAGAAGCAAGACCAATTAATTCATCATTACTAGGCAACAAAAAATTCATGAAGCTTTCTACTAAACTTGGAAAAATTAAACTCATGAGACTCATCACCAAACCTAACACCGCCAGTTTTTTTCTCACAGTCTATTCTAGCATTAACGGTGTTCAAGAAAGGTCTACCAAAGATAATGGGAAAATCGGTAGGGTATTTTATTTTCGCACACAAGACTTCAACATCTCTAACAATCCAATTGGTGATATAGTATCTCTATTAACAAGTTTAATAGTAACATCTATGTCTTCTATCTCTGCGGGTGCTATGTCATTCATAATTTCTTGATATAAGGTGTAAGGAATAGCACTCAAACTAGCACCTATGTCACATAAACCATGATAACAGTGATCTCCTATTTTAACTTAGATAACGGGCATGCCAACAACAGGTCTATGTTTATCTTTTTTATCAGGTTTGGCAATTCTAGCAGCTTCTTCACAGAAGTAAATAACATGCCCATCCATATCTTCTTTCAAAAGATCTTTAACCATAGCAATACTAGGTTCTACTTTGATTTGTTCATCAGGTTTAGGTGTTATAATATAGCTTTTGTTAACCACAGTTGAAACTTTAGCACGTTCCTTTATCCTAACAGGGAAAGGTGGTTTCTCAATATAAGCAGAAGGAACAACTGGATCAACATTGTAAAGTATAGTTTCTTCTTTAACTGGTACCAGTTCTTTAGTTTCTTCTTTAATAGGTGGGTGATATTTAAACCACTTCTCTTTAGGTAGATCAACATGAGTAGCAAATGATTCACAAAAGGAGGCTACTATCTCAGAGTCAAGTCCATATTTAGTGCTAAACTTTTGAAAAGCATCGGTATCCATAAAAGATTTAACACAATCATACTTAAGCTTAATACCTGACTCTTTACCTTCGTCAAGTTCCCAATCTTCAGAGTTGCGTTTAATTCTTTCCAAAAGATCCTACCGGAATTCAATAGTCTTCTTCATAAAAGAACCAGCACAGGAACTATCAAGCATGGTTTGATCATTACGAGAAAGCCGGGCATAAAAGTTCTGGATAATAATTTCTCTTGAGAGCTCATGATTGGGGCATGAACATAACATTGACTTAAGGCTTCCCCAAGCTAGAGCGATACTTTCTCCTTCACGAGGCCAAAAATTATATATATAATTCCTATCACGATGAACTAGATGCATAGGATAATTTTTTTGATGGAACTCTAATTTCAAACGATTCCAATTCCAAGATCCAATATCATCGCATAGCCTATACCATGCCAATGCTTTCCCTTCAAAGATAAAGGGGAAACCTTTTTCATAACTTCATCCCTGGGTAAACCTGCAAGCTTTAACAATCCACAAATTTGTTCTACATATATCAAGTGCATATCAGGATGTTCGGTTCCATCTCCTGCATAAGGATTAGCTAGCAGTTGTTCTATCATACCCGAAGGAATTTCATATTCAATATTTTCAGTAGGTGCAGTAGATTGACGGGTAGCTAATTGTGGTTCCGGTCGAGGTGAAGATACCCCGAACAAACCCCTCAAAGGATTGTTTTCCATAGTAACAAGTGACAATAAATTTCAGCACACTATATAAATGTTTCCTTACCAAATTCCACTTACCAAAGGCGCTTCACTCCCCGGCAATGGCGCCAGCAAATAGCCTTGATGACCCACAAGTATAGGCGATCAATTGTAGCTCTTTTCGATAAGTAAGAGTGTCGAACCCAACGAGGAGCAAAAGGAAATGACAAGTAGTTTTCAGTAAGGTAATGTCTGCAAGTGCTGAAATTGTAAGTAGCAGAGTAGTTTGATTGCAAGGTAATTTGTAACGAGCAAGTAACGATAGTAGTAACAAAAGTGCAGCAAGGTAGCCCAATCCTTTTGAGGCAAAGGACAGGCCAAAACGGTCTCTTATGATAAGCAAAGCGTTCCTGAGGGTACACGGGATTTTCATCTAGTCACTTTCATCATGTTGGTTTAATTCGTGTTCGGTACTTTGATAATTTGATATGTGGGTGGACCGGTGCTTAGGTGCTATTCTTACTTTAACAAACCTCCTACTTATGATTAACCCTCCTGCAAGCATCCGCAACTACGAGAAAAGAATTAAGAATAAATACTAACCATAGCATTAAACTTTTGGGTCCAATCGGTCCCTTACGGAATATCGCATAAACTGGGGTTTAAGCTTCTGTCACTCTCGCAACCCATCATCTAATTTCTACTCCACAATGCATTCCCTTAGGCCCAAATATGATGAAGTGTCATGTAGTCGACATTCACATGACACCACTAAGGGAATCACAACATACATACTATCAAAATATCGAACATATATCAAGTTCATATGATTACTTGCAACATGATTTCTCCCGTGACCTCAAGAACAAAAGTAACTACTCACAAATGATAATCATGCTCATGACCAGAGGGGTATTAAATCATAATGGATCTGAACATATAATCTTCCACCAAATAAACCATATAGTAATCAACTACAAGATGTAATCAACACTACTAGTCACCCACAAGTACCAATCTATAGTTCCGGTAACAAGATTGAACACAAGGGATGAACTAGGGTTTGAGATGAGATGGTGCTGTTGAAGATGTTGATGGAGATTGCCCTCCCCAAGATGGGAGAGTTGTTGGTGATGATGATGACGATGATTTAACCCTCCGGGAGGGAAGTTCCCCCGCGGAATCGCTCCGTCGGAGGGCCAAAGTGCTCCTGCCCAAGTTCCGCCTCGAGACGGTGGCACTCCGTCCCAAAAGTATATTTTTTGTCCTCGAACTCTGGCGGTAGTATAGAAATCGTCCCTCAACTCCGAAACCAGTAAAACCCAGTCGCTGAACTATTTAAACCGGATACTTTTCGTCCCTCGCTGCACTTTAAGTGGTTTTGGTATGACGTGGACCCGGTTTTGACTAAAATTGTACACGTGGCTGGTTTTGACCGCCATGTCACTTAAGTGACCCCGGCTCTCTCTCTCCCGTGCATTCTTTCGATCCCTTCTCACCCAGGAACCCTAAACCTAGCAGCGGCGGCGGCGGCGACTCGCTCATGGGCTGCGGTGTCGGCAGCGGCGGTAGTGGCGGCGGCCGGCGGTGAGGTCGCACTTCGGCGGCGGGGCGGCATGGCCTGCGAGGCGCCGCGGTTGCTGGCTGGGCAGGGGAGCGGCGGCAACGGTGATTTAGGCGGCGGCGACGGCTTTGACCCACGACAAGGAGCTCGATTTCCAGAGGTAATTTGTGCCTGCACTCATTCCAATCTTACATTCAGGAGCAAAGGGCACACCTCACGTTATGCTTCTCTGTTGTATGAACATAGGCCACTCAAATGGATCCAGGAGACGTGCTGTTCATCAGATTTCATTTTGAAGGCCAGTTTTTGAATGATGGGAAATCACTTGATATAGTGGGGGAAAAGTGGCCATGTCATTTGTTTATCGCAAGAACTTCTTTTTTTATCTGGTTCAGAGTTTTGGTACGCACTGCCAAACAAAGGATGACAAGATGTTTCATTGGTTATATCCTGGAAAAGAGATGGTTTGCGGTCTGAAAATGGTTGCTTTAGACACCGATTGCAAGCAGATTAGAGATTGTGTTGCTGTTGGAAGTATAGCTGAAATATATGTGGAGCTATATCCAAATTCTGAAAACGACAAACACGACAGGGATCCAGGCAGAGATGTTGAGCTTCTGATGGGTCCGAATGCTAATAGTAAATCAGAGGGAGCTGCAGATCATTTTGTTGCATTGGCTACTTGTCCACCTATGGACAATGATTGTGTTGCAATCAGTAACTCAAAAGAGCCTGAAGAAGAAAATTCAGATGCTGAAAATGACAATTCAGATGCTGAAAATGACAATTCGGATGCTGCAAATGAAAATTCAGAGGAAGATGAAGACGAGGATAGCGGCGAGAGTGATTACTGCCCTAATGATGACATCATTTCCGATGAAGATGAAGAGGCTGTCGAGATCAACAAGAAATATAAGGAGTATAAGGCAAAGATGAAGGCTGGACAACTAGAGCACCGTGATGATGCTATGCTAGATAGTGGGCCTGCAATAGGGTCATCAAATAAGGTGGGGGAAGAAAATGATGGAAATGGTACTGCATATGAAGATAGCTCTGATTTGTATGATTCTTTCGATGAGATTGGCAGTGATGGTGAAGTAAAGACATTCAGGTTTAGATATAGATGGTTCAAGGACAAAGGGGAGGTACCAGAGTTTACTCTTGGTATGAAGTTTGATGGCAATGAAGAATTTAGGAAAGCAATTATCAGATATGGTCTGCATCACAAGAAGCTTATCAGATTTCCAAAAAATGACAAGGCAATAGTTAGGGCAAAGTGTGATTGGCCAACATGTCCTTGGGTATGTCTTTTGAGTAAAACCTCTAGATCATGTAGTTGGCAGATCAGCTCTTTTCATGATGTTCATTTATGCCCAAAAAGGAAGGACAATAAGTTAGTTAATTCCACAAGAATTGCTCCCAAGTATGACAAGCTAATTAGATCTAATCCAATGTGGAAGATTTCAAGCTTGAAACAACACATTCAAGAAGATATGTTTGCCAATGTGACTACTGCTCAGGTGAAGAGAGCTAAGAAGATTGTGATGAAAAGGTGGCTGGATGCAAGGAAAGGTCAATATAGCAGAATATTTGACTATCAGTTGGAGTTGTTAAGGAGTAACCCAGGTAGCACAGTAGTGGTTAAATTAGAACCAAAGCAAGTGAAGCCTATCTTCCAAAGGATATATATCTGCTTGGAGGCATGCAAAAAGGGGTTCATCGTTGGCTGTAGGAAGGTTATTGGACTTGATGGGTGCTTTCTCAAGGGAGAAACCAATGGAGATATTTTATGTGCCGTAGGGAGGGATGCCAACAACCAGATGTACCCTTTGGCATGGGCAGTAGTTGAACAAGAGAACAATGATAATTGGGACTGGTTTTGTTCTTTGCTTTTCAGAGATGTGAATGTGCTAGATGGTGATGGTTGGGTGATTATATTAGATCAACAAAAGGTAATTGTTGTATACTGGATGTCATAACTTGCCTGCTTTTGCACTCTATTCCATGTCATAAGTTGTCTATCACCATTATAGGGTATCATCACCGCTGTTTCAAATTGGGCACCGAGGGCTGAACATAGGAATTGTGCCAGGGATATTTATGCCAACTAGAGGATGAAGTTCAAGAATAAGGAATGGAAGAAACCATTCTGGGCTTGTGCAAAGGCTGCAAGTGTAAGCTTTTTCAACTATTGCAGAGCCAAGCTTGCTCAACTTACAGTCCTTGGATCTAGAGCAATGCTAAAACTGATCCAAAGCATTGGTGTAGAGCATGGTTCAACTTAGGCAGCAATTGTGACTCTGTCGACAATAATATGTGCGAAAGTTTTAACAAATGGATAGTAGAAGCTAGGTTTCTCCCAATTCTTTTCATGCTAGAGACAATTAGGAGAATGGTGATGGTTAGAATACAAGAGAACAGAGACAAATGTGAGAAATGGGATGATCCTATATGTCCCAACATAAACAAGAAATTAAGCAAGGCCATCGATGTATCTGGGATATGTCATGCAGTTAGCAATGGAAATAATTGTTTTGAGGTGCAACATGGATCTCAAAGGTTTACAGTTGATCTCAACCAGATGACCTGTAGATGTAGGTATTGGCAGTTATCTGGTATAGTTTGTGCTCATGCCGTCTCTGCAATCCATCAACACACCAATCAGTTACATGGTTATGTGGCTAGTTGCTACTCAGTGGAAGCATTCAAGAGAACCTATGCACATTGCCTGCAACCAGTTGAAGGACCCCAAGGTTGGCCCGAATCTGACAAGCGTAAACCACTAGCTCCTAGATATGTTAAGATGCCAGGAAGACCTCGGAAAGAGAGAAAAAGAGAGGGTACTGAAAAACCAAAAGCTACCAAAGTTTCGAGGGTTGGAACTTTGATTAGATGCAGGAAATGCAAGTGTATTGGTCACAATAAAACTGCATGTCCAGGAAATGCTTCTTCAACTTCAAATGGACCAGCTACAACTGGACAAAATGCAGCTTCAACTTCAAATGCTAGATCATTTACCAAGTCCAGAAGCAATGCAAAAGCCTCCAAGATGTCTACTTCCAAGGTACAATAGACTTGCTGATGTTAAATCTTTCTTCCCTTGTAAATGAATTTCTTGCTCTTGTTAAATCTTGTAAATGAATTTCTTGCTGATGTTAATTCTTTCTTCCCTTGTCAGGAAAATGTGAAAACAGCCCAACAAAGCACCAGCCGAAAAAGAGCTGCTACAACTGATGAGAACCCTGGTCCTATGCAGAAGAGGGCATATAAATCCCTAGGACTGCCTAAGCACAAGATGAAGGCTTCCTCCAATATTGTTGTAAAAAATGTGACAGTAAATGTGCAGTCTAGTTCATCATTTACAGTCAATGTTACATCTGGTGCTGCAAGTTCTCAAGTTGGAGGAAATAAAAGAGCAAAGAAAGTCCCAGCGAAACTACTGGACTAGTGTACTAGTACTGATGTTTGTGGTTATCCCTTGTGGTTATGTCAGAATTCATGTTTATGGTTGCTTGTAAGACTAATCTGTACTATTTCTCATTTACTTTGTCAGACTTTGAGAATTCACTTGTGGTTTGCTTGTAAAACTATTCAGTATTATGCTTGTGGTTATGTCAGACTTTGAGAATTCCCTTGTGGTTTGCTTGCAAGAACAATCTTCTATGAACTAGTGAACAATCTGCTATCCCAAACCATCTAAGCTAGCATACAATTTGCTGTGACCAAACTGGACAAGTACTCTGCCCAATTTTTCATAAATAACATATGTCAGATTACATAGCACATTCAGTTCTCATCTATTTGCCATAGCAAATTGCCTACAATTACTACATGAAATGATATAGAAGAAGGGTGATAAAACACATCAGTACATGTAATTCAGTTGTCTTGTGCAACAGCAGCTCATCCTTCTTTCAGCACATAGCACTTGTCCAGAATGGGGGAGAAGCGACCGAGAGGGATCGATGGTGAAGAACGAGACCCACGGGAGCGGCTTGAACTATGCGAGGTTGCCATCTGCTTGCCCAGCCAAGGGATTCAATGGGCGACCCCCCGCCTGAATCGCCGCTGCCGCCTCAGTCGCCGCGGCCGCCTGAATAGCCGTTGCTGCCGCTCCCCTGTCCAGCCAGCCAGCAACAGCCGCGCCTCATAGGCCGCCTGCCACCTCACCGCCGGCCGCCACCACTGCCGCCGCCGACGCCGCCACAGCCCATGAGCGAGTCGCCGCCGCCGCTGCTAGGTTTAGGGTGCGTGGGTGAGAGGGGATCGAGAGAATGCCATGGGAGAGAGACAGAGCCGGGGGTCACTTAAGTGACATGGCAGTCAAAACGAGGCCACGTGTACAGTTTTAGTCAAAACCAGGTCCACGTCATACCAAAACCACTTAAAGTGCAGCGAGGGACGAAAAGTATCCGGTTTAAATAGTTGAGGGACTGAGTTTTATTGGTTTCGGAGTTGAGGGACGATATCTATACTACCGCCAAAGTTCGAGGAAGAAAAATATACTTATCCCTTTTTTCTAGGTCAAAATGACCTATATACCACAAGATGAGCACCAGAGGTGGGCCTGGGTGAGCACAACCCACCAGGGCGCGCCTGGGCTCCCTGGCGCTCCCAGGTGGGTTGTGCCCACCTGGTGGGCCCTCTCTGGTAGTTATTTGCTCCAATATTCCTCAAATATTCCATAAAAAATCTCCGTGAAGTTTTAGCTTTCTTGGAGTTGTGCAGAATAGGTAGCCCGACGTAGCTTTTCCAGGTCCAGATTTCCAGCTGCCAGAATTCTCCCTCTTTGTGTATACCTTGCATATTATGAGAGAAAAGGCATTAGAATTACTCCAAAAAGCATTATTATGGATAAAAATGTTATAAATAACAGTAAGAAAACATGATGGAAAATGGACGTATCATTCCTACATATTCTACGAACATCTTTATCGGTCAAACCGTAATGACAACATACGTCATTCCCTTTGTCATCGGTATGTTACTTGCCCGAGATTCGATCGTCGGTATCTTCATACCTAGTTCAATCTCGTTACCGGCAAGTCTCTTTACTCGTTCTGTAATGCATCATCCCGTAACTAACTCATTAGTCCCATTGCTTGCAAAGCTTATCATGATGTGCATTACCGAGAGGGCCCAGAGATACCTCTCCGATACTCGGAGTGACAAATCATAATCTCGATCTATGCCAACCCAACAAACACCTTCGGAGACACCTGTAGAGCATCTTTATAATCACCTAGTTACGTTGTGACGTTTGATAGCACACAAGGTGTTCCTCCGGTATTCGGGAGTTGCATAATCTCATAGTCAAAGGAATATGTATAAGTCATGAAGAAAGCAATAGCAATAAAACTTAACGATCATTATGCTAAGCTAACGGATGGGTCTTGTCCATCGCATCATTCTCCCAATGATGTGATCCCGTTCATCAAATGACAACACATGTCTATGGTTAGGAAACTTAACCATCTTTGATTAACGAGCTAGTCTTAGTAGAGGCATACTAGGGACACTGTGTTTTGTCTATGTATCCACACATGTATCAAGTTTCCGGTTAATACAATTCTAGCATGAATAATAAATATTTATCATGATATAAGGAAATATAAATAACAACTTTATTGCCTCTAGGGCATATTTCCTTCACGTTCTTCTAACATCATACCCTCAATGTTATTTTAGGACAACTGTTACACTTAACGATATCCTAAATCTGAAAAACGTGATCACCAACAACAGTTGAGCTAGTCTCAGAGGCGAGACTAGGAATCATATTTTACCGTCCATCATTCCACACGTGCATATGAGTTTTCAGCTGAATCACATATTCTAGGACCATAGTAGTTATAGCATAGAATATAAAATCTTAATTATGAACATGAAAATATAATAATATAATATTACTGCCTCTAGGGCATAGTTCCAATAGTTTTATGATGAAATTTGGCAAGCATCGAGAAAATTTGTCAATGTTTGCTAAAAATATCCGTTTTTTCATTTTTTTGGAATTTACTGTTCACCCGAGTTCATTTGAGCCCGGGCTGAGAAACATCACGTCCGTGAGTCTAGCGCTCATCTAGATGAGTCTTAACCAAGTCACATCTAACTCCTACACCACTTGATTTTCTTGAAGATTCATGCAGGTTTATTATTATTTCTCATCTAGATGAGGTTTAGCAAACATGTTCTATAAAACCCACCCATTTTTTAAAATCTACCAATATAGATTTTGCCCACTGCTACTTCTTGAGCTTGCATTGGTTTTTTCCTTGAAGAGGAAAGGGTGATGCAACAAAGTAGAGATAAGTATTTCCCTTAGTTAAGAACCAAGGTATCAATCCAGTAGGAGGTACAAGCAAGTCTCCAATAGATGCACCTGCACAAACTAACAAATTCTTGCACCCAATGCGATAAATGGGTTGTCAATCCCTTCACGGTTACTTGCAAGGATGAGATCTAATAGAGATAGATATAAAAATAAGTAAAAGGCAAAATAAAGTAAATATAAATAAATTGCAGAAAGGTATTTTTGGGTTTTTGGTTATATATATATGAAAATATATGATGATAAATAGACCCGGGGGCCATAGGTTTCACTAGAGGCTTCTCTCTTGAAGAAAGCATACGGTGGGTAAACAAATTACTGTTGAGCAATTGATAGAAAAGCGCAAAGTTATGACGATATCTAAGGCAATGACCATGAATATAGGCATCACGTTCGTGAAAAATAGACTGACTCCTGCATGCATCTACTACTATTACTCCACACATCAACCGTTATCCAGCATGCATCTAGAGTATTAAGTTCATAAGAATGGAGTAACGCCTTAAGCAAGATGACATGATGTAGAGGGATAGATCCAATCAATATGGTAAAACCGCCATCTTTTTATCCTTAATGGCAGTAATACAATACATGCCTCGCTACCCCTACTGTCACTGGTTGAGGACACCGCAAGATTGAACCCATCACAAAGCACCTCTCCCATTGCAAGAAAACCCAATCTAGTTGGCCAAACCAAATCGATAGATCGGGCAGAAATACAAAGCTATTTTAATCATGCATAAAACAGTTCAGGAAAGACTCAAATAATTTTCATAGATAATTTGGTCATAAATCCACAATTCATCGGATCTCAACAAACGCACCGCAAAATAAGATTACATCGAATAGATCTCCAAGAACATCGAGGAGAACATTGTATTAAAGATCAAAGAGAGAGAAGAAGTCATCTAGCTACTAGGTATGGACACTTAGGTCCGTGGTAAACTACTCACACATCATCGGAAGGACAGCAAGGTTGGTGTAGAGGCCCTCCGTGATCGAATCCCCCTCCGGCAGAGTGCCGAAAAAGGCCCCAAGATGGGATCTCACGAGAACAGAAGTTTGCGGCGGCGGAAAAGTATTTTTGGTGTGCCCCTTGACGTAAGGGGAATATTTGGCTATTTATATAGCCGGAGATAGGGTTAGAAGGTCTGCGATGGGCCCACAAGCCTAGGGGGCGCGCCCCTAGGGCTTGTGGCCTCCTCGTGGGTCTTATGGCCTCCTCCCGAAGCTTCCTAGGTGTCTTGTTGTCGAAGAAAAATCGTCAAAAAGTTTCGTTCCATTTGGACTCCATTTGGTATTCATTTTCTGCGAAAGACAAAAACAAGGAAAAAACAGCAACTGGCACTGGGCACTAGGTTAATAGGTTAGTCCAAAAAATGATATAAAATAGCATATTAATGCATACAAAACATCGAAAATAGATAATATAATAGCATGGAACAATCAAAAATTATAAATACGTTGGAGACGTATCATTTCTCTATTATAACATTTTCACAGATCTCCCCTTAAGCATCCCTTCCTTTCTATAAATATATAAAAAGTATATATTATCAACCATAATTTTTTGTTGTAAATTAATATAGTAAGACATCAATCTTTATTGCAAATCATATGATTCTTAACAATGGTTTTTCTCCCAAGTCCACGAGAGCATGATGGAACTACTCACAAGACATTATAATGAACATGGTCTGTGAGAAATGAAAATGTATGAAAATATTGCAATATATATCTTTCACTAATAAAACACAACACATGAAGTACTAAACAACGATTAACACAATCAAGTGAGCACGGTAACCGAGCAACACTGATAACCTATAAGTGTATGGGATCAATTGTAGATCTTTTAAAAAAGTAAAGTGTTGAACCCAATAAGGAGCAGAAGAAATTGGTTTGTGGAAAATATCAAGGAACCATAGTAAAAACTGCAAAGGTCGTTTGCATATTTGTTCGCTCATGAGAATAATTGTAAGAATCTAAACTAAAATAAAAAAATGTTATGGTGCAGCAAGTGACACAATCCTCAATTATGCTAAGGACAAGGCGACAATATTACTTATATGGATCAAATCGTTCTCAAGGACGACGAGAATTCCACCTAGTTCCATTGACATTAACTTTCACTACTTTGATAAGTGTTGTGTGGTGAAGCCTAAACTTATGTATTGTTCTCACTTGAACAAAATACGTACTTATGGTTATACCTTCCGTGCAAGTATCCACAAATAAACGAGAATATTAAGATAATATCCATAGCATTAAACTTTGGGGTCCCTAATTACTCCGTGTGCAATAACTTCACACACACATGACATGGTAATATCTGTCACCCCGTCCATTTATCCCAAGAAAATTTATCACATAATGCTCTCTAGGCCCATAGAGGTGAATTGACATGCAGTCCACGCTCGCACAACACCACTAAAGAATTACAACACAACATAATATCAAAATATTAAACTTTATTCAATTTTACATGGTCACAGCAAAAAGGTTTCTCCCAAGTCCTCAAAAACGTAAAAATACTACTCACAAGACATCATATATTATATGATTAGTGGGGTAATAATATGATAAACAATTTGTACATATAAATCTTTTACCAACAAATCACTAAGAGCATCTCCAGCGGTCTCCTCAAAATTCTCTCCCAATAAGTGTGTTTAGGGGCTCACTCAATTACTTTATTGGGAGAGAAAGGTGTGCGACTATAGCCGTCTCCCTATCATCTCTCTTTAATTTGTTTTCCCCGTTTCTCTCTACACTAGTGTGTACATACATATACAAAACCAATTGTCATCAAAATAACTCATTATTTTTCTCAAACACATATAATTCATCATAATTTCAAAGTAGTCATGAAGAAGTTCAACGCCCATGTAGCTCCCACAAGTGCTCCACAAGGTCATCACGAAGTTGTTCATGCTTCGTGCGCTCTTCAATCTGTTGATGCACTTGAAGAAATCTATGAAGACGATGTTCATCCATGCTTGGGTTCACATGAGCTATGTAAGTTTCTTGCCCTCATTATGATACTGAAAGCCCTCTCGTTGACCTCGCTCGTCTTCTATTATCACACTATGCATGATCATACACACTGTCACAATGCTTCATAAAAGCTTTTGATCCCAAAATCTTGTCGGGGCATGAACAATGACAAATCGAGCTTGCAATACTCTGGATGCTCTCATCATCCTTCCTACAAGGGATGCTCTTTCGTGCTCACGCATTACAACAGCTTGATTTCCGATAGCAACCTAAATCACGGCGTGAGAAAATCAAATGATGCACCGGGCCTCACCTGTTGAATTTTTTTGGGGGGGGGGGGGGGGGGGAGATTTATGGAAGGACATGCTGGGCCCCACCATTAGAATTTGGGGAGGGAGGTGAGGGGCCCGGTGGTCACTACATGGAAGGACAACGACCAACACGTAATGCTCGATCAAGCATTCCAACGCGCGGCCGTGAAGGAGCTTTCTTGCCTTCGTACGTGCTTCTTAGACGCTTAGCAAACCAAATTCTCTTGTTTCCTTGAGGGTTTAATATATGGGATCCTTAATATATCCTTTTTTTAGAAAAAAAAACAAAGAAAATAGTATCACCGTGTTTGTACCCTCCTTTCGAAAATATAAGGCGCATTCGACTTTGCGCGGTCTTTGATGCACGACTTTGACCGTTTATATATAAGCGTGGTCTTTGATGCATGAGTACCAAAATATATGGATTGAACATATATCAATAGTATCATCATTTTGTCTTGCAAAACAATTCTGCTTCATATGTCTATTTAGTAATTTTGTAGGGATACAATAAATAAAAATCATAGTCAAAATTATGTCATGAAGGAGGGAGTGCCATTTTTTGGACTCCACCAATTTTAACGGCATCTGCATTTGATAGCTGAGTTGTTCATCATGTTCCGAGCGACCTGGGTGATATGAAAGTTCATCACTAGCTAGGAAGCCGGGCGGGAAGGAAGTGGTACGTCTAGATGTCCTTCCAGCATTAATATGGCGGTTTTGATGGACGGCCTAGACTCAGGTTCTCCTTGCACGCACAAGAGACCAACCTTCACGACCCGCTCCACGGACGCCGTATCAACAACCTCCTCCTCGCTTTTCATGGCCCTCTTCACCTCACCCTTCAGTAGGCACTCATACACCAGCTCCATCAGCGTTTGTTCCTCGCCGGCCTCCTCCATTTCCATGCTCCTCGTGCACGTCACGATCTCGAGCAGCACCACGCCGTAGCTGTACACATCAACCTTCGCCGTGACAGGGCCCGTGCCCCTGTACCACTCGGGGGCCAGGTACCCACGCGTGCCGCGGACACCGGTGAAGGTGCGTGTCTGGTCAGGTTGGAGCAGTTTGGCGAGCCCGAAGTCGGCGATCTTGGCGGTGCCGTCCGCGTCTATGAGGATGTTCTGTGGCTTGACATCGCAGTGGATCACGCGACAGTCGAGCTCGTCGTGGAGGTACCGCAGGCCCCGGGCCACGTCGAGCGCGATGCCAAGGCGGTCGGACCATGGAGGCGTCAAGGCAGCACCCCTGAAGAGCAAGTCGGCCACCGAGCCATTGCTCATGAACTCATACACCAGGAGGCGGTTGGCGCCCTGGTGGCAGAAGCCGAGGAGGCGGACCAGGTTGCGGTGGCTCGTCCGCCCAATGGCGCGCACCTCTCTCTGGAACTCCCGTTCGCCGTCCTCCACGAGCTTCTCCAGTCGCTTCACGGCGATAGCCTGCTCGCCGTTGCGCAGCGCGCCTTTGAACACCGTGCCAAACACGCCGCGGCCCACCGGGTCACGGAAGCAGTACGTGGCGCGCTCCAGCTCCCGGTAACTGTACGACCTCAGGCTCAGGGGCGCCGCCTCTTCCAAGCCTTCGCCTTCGCCGCCGTCGGCGTCCGCATTCATGGGTGCCAAGTTCCGGAGCATGTCCCTCCGTTTCATGTGGAGCAGCCACCCAGACGCAATGAAGGCCGACAACGCGACGAATGCCAGGATGCCGATGCAAACCAGCACGATGATGGTCGTGCGCCCGACGGGTTTGCTGTGGGTGCCGCTGCCGCCTGTCACCGCTCCCGCGGTCTTGACGAACAGCGTGTATCTGCCTCCAGCGTGGCCATACCGCAGAGGGAGCTGCTGCTTGCTGCACGTGCCTTTGTCGGCGTCCCGCAACACTACGACACACAAGCAGTCGGCCATGCATGCCGCCATGCATTCTGCGGCGCTCGTGGCATTGCCCACCATATCGTACGGTATGTCCGCCTACTCCATGTTTGGTGTCAACTTCACGGAGAAGTCTGCGGCATCTTGTTGCTGCCCCCATTTACAGTCGCCGGCGCTGGAGTTCACCGTGCAACCGAGTTCCGCATTGCTCACGTCGAGAAAATCGAACCCCGGCGGGCACAAACAGCTAGGCCGATCCTGGTCGAGGACACAGTAGCTGTTGTGCCCGCAAACACCATGGACATGGCATCGATTGGTCAGAGCGCTCCAGACGACGGTGGTGGTATTGGACGCACCGCCAGACCTAGAACCAGACACGAAGGTATGACGGTACAAACGCAGAACTCCATCAGGATCAAGCGTGAGTCGGTAGTAGGCTTCCTCTCCAGCTTTTAAGGCTCCTGGCTGTGTCACTGTCAGGTTCTTGGTAAAGCTGCCATCGTTGTTCACCTAGTAGAGCAGGCCACTGGTATCAAGGCGCAAGATGAGGGTGAAACCCAAATCGAACGTCCCCGTGTTCCAGTATGACGAGGCTGCGTCGTTCGGCGTGCCCACCGGGTACAACACCAGGTTGCCGTCCTGTTGCTGGTTGGCGAGTCGGTACTTGACGGCCTTTGTTGGGCCTTGTTGGTGTCGGACACGCTGGAGAAGAGCTGCACCTCGGGCACGAGGTCCTGCCCGGCGATCAGGGTGTTCAGGCCACACCACCGCGCCGTCAGCGCCAAACAGCACAAAGTTGTCGTCATCCCGCATGGAGCCCGCCACAGCCAGCCTTGATGGCTGCGCGACGGCCCTGTCGTGATCACTCGCGCCGGTCCAGAGGAGACGACCGTTGTCGGCGAGCCTTAGCGTGCCGCCCGTTGCCATGTCGTTGCAGTTCGCGGTCCACGTGATGGTTACGTTGGGCGTGGTGGCGAGCCAGACGCCAACCGCGAGGCCGCCTTCCGTGGCGTAGAAGCTGAAGGAGAAGCGGCCTGACGGGGATGACCAGCCGGCGCCTGCGGCGGCCTTCAGGGAGGACCCAGATGTGATGCCCGTTTGCGCGCATGAAAAGTCGAGGGAAACAAGCATGGCTAGCGCTAAGCACAAGAGCGGATGCAAATGGTTAGCAGCCATGGGTGGTGAGCTGCTAACAAGG
The DNA here is from genome assembly GCF_002575655.3 of Aegilops tauschii subsp. strangulata. Lineage (NCBI taxonomy): Eukaryota > Viridiplantae > Streptophyta > Magnoliopsida > Poales > Poaceae > Aegilops > Aegilops tauschii. The sequence goes on from NC_053040.3 coordinate 85,049,727, forward strand.
CTCAATCTATACTTGCTCGCTAACTGCGTAGAGTACGATGGTTGCAGTACTAGTAGCAGTACTAGCTACCAACAAAAAAAAAAGTACCGACCATTCAACAAGTCTTTTTTTTTCGACGAACCATTCAACAAGTGAATCATGTTTTCTAAGACGAGACTTGTTGAGTGAAATATTCTTAGCTTCGACTTTTCCATGGAAGAAAACCGATGACGGGATGTAGCTCTCGACGATTAATCAACGGATTTGCTAATTCTCATCTAGATGAGAAACAGCTTTTTTCTTTTTTAAAAAAGATGAGAAATAGCCATCTCACATCTAAGTCCTTCACCACAGGATTAAACTATTTTTTTAACTTCAACAACGTTTATTAAACTATGGTCAAGTCTGTTACAACAGAAGGAATAAAAAAAATCAGGAGGTTTATCACGCCAAATCTCAGAACATTGCCTTCTGTAACTAGCTCTAACTATCGCATGTGCAGCTGTGTTGCTCTCCCTTGCACAATGTGTAATTGTTGCTCTGCTGAACGATGTCATCATCTCCCGGCAATCATCGGTAATAACCGTACCCGAAGCACGGTAATCTGCAAGTTGAATTATATAGCATTAACAATCTCCAGGGAATCACACTCAACTGCCATAGCGTATATCCCTAGGTCTTCTGCAAGACGTAACCCTTCTAGGACTGCTCTTGCTTCCATTGATGGAGCATCAATGGCCGCCTCCCATTATGTGCAAGACGCCGCTATGAAACTCCCACTCTATTCCCTTAGAATAGCGCCTGTAGCCCCAGCCCCTGAATCCAAGTGGAAACTTGCATCAACATTCAATTTTATAACACCTGTAGCAGAGATTATTGGTAACATACTTTTTTGCCAACCACACTTATCTTTTTTACAACCATAACCACTTGTCTGTTTGTCATTCAATGAGCATCGCTCCACGCTACACGACCGTCCTCATCCCCCATGTTTTGCGCTTGTCATTTACTTCATTCCTTTTCTTGCTTTTTTTTTTAAATAATACATTTTTTATTAAATTACAGAAATAATACGCTGAAAATATTATTTTTAAAAATAATACACTGTCGGCCCGCTGCAGGCCGACTGGGCCTAATCGGCCCACAGCAGACCGATCGGCTAGCAGCAGGCCGACTGCAGGCCCGGCTGGCACGCGGCGGCCTCTGGTTGGTCGGGCCACGTCGCGAGGGGGAGGGATTGGGCTGTCGGCGTGGGTGCGCCCCTGTCGGCCTACCGCGCGCCGATCGGCCAGCTGCTGGCCGACAGGGTGCTGCCACCTCGCGCAGCTGGCCGGCCCGTACCTTATCCTCCCCTTCCTCCCTTCTTCTTCTCCCCTTGCTCGCTTCTTCTTCTGTTCTTTGTGTTCTTACCTTCTCCTCTCTCTACAGAAAAATGCCACCCATTTATACACCTAAATGAGCAAGATTTTCGCGATTTTGGCACCGTGAATGGATTCAACTCATTTAGGGCAGCCAAAAGAGGTCTCGATCTACTGATGGGGTAGCTCGTGGTGGTCGTGGTGAGCATTTTGGTGGAGGTGGTGGTGGTGAAGTTGGGGCAGTGTGGTGGTGGTGAAGTTGGGGCAGTGTGGTGGAGGTGAAGCTGTTGTTCGTCGTTCTTCGTTGGAGCCGGAGCACCGGCAGTTTGGTGGCCGCCGTTCGTCGTTCTTCGTTCGCACGCCCGCTTCAAGGGTATATTTCAGCCCACATTTTATTTTTCGTAGGTGCTCCGGTAGTATTTGTTAATATGTTTCGATGTGAAATAAATTAGGTGTGCGATTATTGTTATTTGCCCCGGTAGTATACGTAAATATATTTAGATGTCAACTAATTAGTTGTGTAAAAATGTGTAGTTGCTCCGGTAATAATCCGTACTATATGTGGATGTCAAGTATTTAGGAGTGTAAGTATTTGTAGTAGTTCCGAAAAAAGGTCCGTAATATAGGCAGTCCAGTCAAATATATTAATCTGTCAATATTTGTAGTTGCTACGGCAAATATTCGTAATATACTTGTAGGTGTGTGAATTGTATTAGTTGCTCCGTTAATATTCTGTAATATATAGCTAGGTAGTATATAGACATGTCTAATATTTGTTAGTGGGGATATTAAGTTGTTGCTTAATACTTGTATTTCGTTGTTGAAAAAAAAATAGGTGAGTCGAGATGTCCGATGTAGTGAAGTTGAGATTTTACTATGGTCCTGGTACTGTCCAAACAACTGAGTTGGGAGCAGATCTGAGTGAATTTACTCACATAGAGGTGGCAATGAGCGCACCACAAACATGGTCTGTTAGTCAGTTGAAAGAATGGATTGCGGCAAGTTTAGGTCTTGATACTGAAACACACACCGTCGGTGTTCATGCATTGTGGACACGGTCAAGTTCAAAAATTTACTTTTATTTGAGGCCAATAGAGGGAGACTCCGATTGGGTGCGGTGGTTACAAGGTTGTGAACGAAGGGGATGCAATCATGTTGCTTTAGTGCTTCCCGTCGTGAAGGAGGTCACTGCACATGAAGGCGAGGGTGGCTACAAAGGACAGAGCAGTCAGGTAGAAGGAGGAAATGCTTATGGTTACGAACAAGGACAGAGCAGTCAGGTAGAAGGAGGAAATGCTTATGGTTATGAACCAGGGCAGAGTAGTCAGGTAGAAGGAGGAAATGCCGATGGTGATTACAATGGCGAGGTGGACGCTCACGAGGTAGATGGGCACATGCAGAACCAGATGGAAGAAGAAGACACCGATGTTGAAAGGGGTCATGCCGATGATTCTGACGAGTCAGATGAAGAAGAAAATGCAGAGGAGGTCCCGAATCCTGCATGGTGGAATCATGACTTATCATCTGCAATGACCGTGAATGATGGACATGATTCAGCCTGGCAATATCACCAGAACAATATTGCGACGGGTGCTATGTATCCGAACAAGCAAGCCCTGAAGGATGCAATAATTAATTGGGCAATGTCCACGCGAAGGGTTTTCACAGCTCAGGTGACCAGTCAGAAATTCCTGACAATGGTATGCAAGAACGCAGATTGTCCCGGCAGGGTGCACGGCTTTCTCCCTAAGTATGGCACAAGTTGGGTGATAAGTGACTTAGTTAATCACACTTGTCTTATTCCCTGCACCCTCAAGATCATGCCAACCTTTCATCCACGCTTATTGCTCGATTGTTTTACGATGAGATAGTGCAGGGCAAAGCTATGGAAGTGAAGGCAGTCCAGACAAAAGTCTTCGCCAGGTTCAAGTACAGAATTTCTTATGGCAAGGCTTGGAGGGCTAAGCATGCGGCGCTTGAGAGAAGATTTGGTTCTTATTTTGATGCATATGACTCTGTTGTCCACCTCCTCCACACCCTGCAGGAGCGGAATCCAGGCACCTATATCGATATCCAAGACATGTTCATGGCAGAGTTCCCAACTGTGAGGGTGTTGCATCGTCTCTTCTTCTCTTTCGGTGTATGCATCGAAGCTTTCAGGCATTGCCGACCGGTGATATGTGTTGACGGTACTTTTCTCACAGGCAAGTACAAGGGTCAGATCCTGACAGCCATAGGTCCAGACGGACAAAATCAAGTCGTCCCACTGGCATTTGCTTTTGTGGAGAGTGAGAACATTGAAAGTTGGACATGGTTCTTCAGGCAGTTGAAAATATCAGTTGTGAAGGAGAAGCCCAATGTGTGCATCCTTCATGACAGGCATGCATTTATACTCAGTGCGATAAGGACACTGACAAACCCAGGCCCTGAGGAACAAGTTCCATGGCAGGACTTGCAGAGCCGTTGGTGCATGCGCCATTTGGGGGCTAATTTCTTCTCGCAGTTTAGAAATAAGAACCTGATGAATCTGTTCAAAAAACTCTGCAAGCAGAACCAGTTATGGAAGTACAATTTGATACGCGACAGACTTAATGTGTGCACGCAGAGACACGTGAGGGACAGGAAAGCTGCAAGAGATGCAGCGGTGAGGGCACATGTTGAAGCAGTAGCTGCACAGTTGGCAACAGGAACAGCGGCCGTGGAGGAGGAGCCTGTTGGGCTATGTGACCTGCCAGGCTTTGACCCACCTGGTACTAGAAGAAGGCTCGGGAGGTCGATTAAAACCTTCGAGCAGTGGATAGAGCATGAGCCTCTGGAGAGGTGGTCTTTGCTACATGACACACATGGAGCAAGGTACGGTGTCATGACAACGAACCTCGCGGAAACATACAACTTTGTCCTCAGAGGAAACCGGGCATTGCCACTTACAGCCATTGTTGAGGGTATTTTCTATGGCACCGTCAAGTATTTCAGAGACAGACGTCAAATAGCAGAGCAGCATATCTTGAACAACCCAAATACACGGTACTGTGAAAGAGTCACGAAGTACATGTACAACAAGATGCAAAAAGCTAGGTCACACACTGTAGTCGCCATCGGTAATCAAGAAAGAAGGTTTGAGGTCCGCTTAGCCAACAACAAATTCGGATGTGCAAATGAGTTGAGGACGCATGAGGTGAAAATTGGCAATGAAGCCTGGCCAACGTGTGAGTGCACATGCAATAAACCGAAATTGCTTCACCTACCTTGCTCACATGTACTTGCTGCTTGCGGGCAGCTTGGAATGGACGCAATATAGTTTGTGTCTCCATATTTTCTGAAAGAGTCTGTCCTCAATACCTGGACAGGTGAGCTGATGGGTTTTCGATCAATGGGTAATTTCAACAGCGTCAACCCCGCCGAAAGGCGTTACATTCCAAACCCAGAGCATATGCGTACAAGTAGAGGCAGACGGCAGTGTCAGCGCATCCGAAATGATATGGATGAATCTGAAGCAGGAGGTCCGACTAGGCAATGCATTCTATGCAATGAATTTGGCCATAGGGACACTAATTGTCCCACTTTCGTCACTGGGCGTGGACGAGGCAACCGGGGAAGAAGAGGAGGTAGAGGCAGTAGAGGAGTAAGGGCGAGAGGAAGAAGCTAAGCTAGCAGTAGTATGTTCTGAATTTGTATTAAGTGTGGTGTGCCACTATGTTCCGAATTTGTATTAAGTGTGGCACTATGTTCTGAATTTGTATTAAGTGTGGCACTATGTCCTGAATTTTTATTAAGTGTGGCACTATGTTCTGAATTTTTATTAAGTGTGGCACTATGTTCTGAATTTTTATTAAGTGTGGCACTATGTTCTGAATTTGCAATAAGTGTGACACTATGTTCTGAATTTGTATTAAGTGTGGCACTATGTTCTGAATTTTGTATGTGCAGGAATGTCGGGATTGTGGTTGCTGAATGGGGACATTGATAGGGGTCATCGTGCTGCGATATGGTATGAGCGCAAGCTTGAGCCTCTGGTCACTCGCGCTCCTAAGGAAAACTGGAAGATACACTCAGGATGGTTTCAGCGGTACGTGCTTTATTAATTTGCACACTGACATGCATATTAATGGTTGAAATGGGAGACACTAACTGAAAAGTTCTCTGATGAAGGTTGAAATGGGTCGGCCTTTTACCTTTCGCGCGTCTGGTTGAGTCTATCCCGGGTGAGAAACGCCTCGCCATCGATTGCTGAGCTGCTTAGTGGACCGTTGGAGGCCAGAGACCCACACGTTTCACTTCAGATGGGGAGAGATGGCTCCTACTCTGGAGGATGTGTCACTTTTGCTCGGACTACCGTTGGCAGGTCATGCCGTAGGACCGTTGGACGCACCGGCTGGTTGGGAGCGAGCTCTTACAGAACGTTTTCATGGTGTTTTTCCGGATGCTCCGGATCCGGTATGGGAGCATCACGGACCTAAGTATGAGTGGTTGCTAAATTTCCGGGTAATTTCCCCTACCTATTATCTTCAAGTTATCGTGCATAAAGTTTACAGAAAATAATTGCGGCTTACTAAAACTTTCTCTTCGCTTAATGCAGATCCAGAACTTCCGGGCGCCGTTGACTGCGGAATAGATCACTCGGAGCATGGAGGCCTACTTACTGTGGCTTTTCGGCAAGGTGATGTTCACGGAGAACCATGTCACCACTATTAGCGCCCTCTACATCCCTATGGCACTCGAGATAGCGAGCGCTCAGACGGCGGATCAGATCAGACAGAGGAGTTGGGGTTCGGCGGTCTTAGCGGCTACATACCGAGGTATGTGCAATGGTTGCCAGCTTACATCGAGAAAGCCAGCCCTTCTTGGATGCCCTCTATTCCTACAGCTGTGGTCGTGGGAGAGGTTCTCTATAGGGCGACCAGATATACGTGTTCACGAGCCTATAGACGCCATGTTTGATGTTGACGGCATCGACATGCCTACTTTCGGTCTGTGTTGGACTCGTCGCGAGGTATGCACCGTGTTGTAGTTTAATGCAACTTTTTCTACACAAGAGATAGTTTGATGCTAGCGGCTACTAACTTTTCTTCTCTGCAGAGACGCTTTGCTAGTGATCAGACCAGGAAGGCATACACAGCATTGAACGAGCAGTTCGATGCGTACACCGGGGTCATCTGGCAGCCCTACACGGAAGCAGACATACAAGCGAGATACCCTACTGGTATGTCTGTGCTATGCACAAGGGACCGAGTTAATGGATGACAAAATCTAAGATCATCTTCGATGTCTTCGTCGAGGAGATGGCACAACAGAGGGTTATGAGGCAATTTGGTCTTCTGCAGTTGGAGCTACCTCCCCCTATAGAGAACCCGGTGCCAGCACACATCCACAGGTATTAACCAGTTTTTCAATGTTGCATTATCTTTCATAGTACTCCATTCGAAGCTTTAGGTAATTGTTGAACACACACCACAATTTTAGGACGACAAGGAAGGGCATGAACAGGACAACTGCTGACTGGCTAGTTAGACTAGAGCCGTATGTTATAGAATGGGAGACAGCAAACACAAATCTATGGCACGAGAATCACAATTTCGATCTTGATGAATTCAATCTCTATTTGCGGTGCTACATGACCGGAACACGGTTACGCATTGTTGAGTACTCCCACCCAGAGGAGATACCGGATCCTACTCCGTCGGATATGTACCCGAGCTATGATACTTCGGGCTCTAGGCAGTACGCGGTAAGATATATTTTCTTTACGTAATGTTGTCACATACTTTGACGTGCAAGAGACAGAAATTATTAATCGTCATGGAAATTTGCAGGCTACCTTGACACGCGAACTCTACGACGACGTGACCACCTTTGGACGATCACTATCGTCTGGACCTCTTCTTCATCATCGTCCAGTGGTACAGCCCTTCTTGGAAAGAATTCAGAATAAGATACAGACTGTGTACGAGGCTATCACGTGCACCCGGAGAACCGATGTTGTTCAGCACCAGCAGGAGCAGCCGCGTCACTCCATGCACCGACATCAACCACGTCCACGTCTAGCACATCAGCCGACAACCAGGCCACCCCGTCCTGACCAACCTGGCAGTTCTACGTGGCACCCGCAGCACTATGGTCCCACGTCGAGCTTCGTGTTTTCTCCACAGCCACAGCAACACGGTCCCTCGTCGAGCTTCGTGTTATCTCCACAGCCACAGCAGCACGGTCCCTCGTCCAGTTTCGTGTTTGAGCCAGAGCAGGCGTCACAGCCAGCAGGTATGTGTCTTCATATTTATTGTTTTCAATATTAATTGACGCGACCTCATTCTTCATGATGAAACGTTCCATCGCGTAGGAGCCTATGGATATCAGGCGTCTATGTCGGCATCACATGATACGTGGGGGAGTGATCAACATCCCGAGGAGAACATACAGGCTCAGATGTCGCAGCACACCCAGTGGATGAACATGTTTTCGACTCCTCCACCAGGCCCCACACAGGATACACAGCATGACCAGGGAGAGTCTGAGATTCCTCCTCGTCACATTAGGCCACCCGACAGGTTGGGATGGTCCCCGCTTCCAGATCCGCCTCCCCGCCAGGCCAGACGTCGTCACTGACGCTTCTATCTATCAGTAGAGACATTACCATCTATTTCTGTGTCAGACTTATGTCTATTCTATGTATGAGACAAATGACTATGTACTTATGTACGAGACATATGCCTACTCTATTTTAGTACTCTGTTATCGGAACTACAAGATCATATTTAGATAGAACATAATATTCATACAACGAGACATTACAAACAATTAGATAGAACTACATCTAAATTAAATGGTACGTAACTGAACTCACAACATACAGCATAAAAACTACATGAAGTCATCATCGTCATCCTCGATCGATGCAGAAACCTTGCCCTTTGATGATGAAGAACCCTTTCCCGCCATATGTTCGCGCCAACTTTTTCCCGCCACCCGTTTCCCTCCTCCTATTTCCCGCCACCCGTTTCCCGCCACCCGTTTCCCTCCTCCCATTTCCCGCCAACCCTTTCCCGCCATACCGCAGTCGTTCTTTCCCGCCATTTTCTCCTCTCTACCTATAAAACCCCCTTCAGACGGAGGTGGATAAGCATTGCAGTGTGGTGGTGGTGAAGTTGGGGCAGTGTGGTGGAGGTGAAGCTGTTGTTCGTCGTTCTTCGTTGGAGCCGGAGCACCGGCAGTTTGGTGGCCGCCGTTTGTCGTTTTTCGTTCGCACGCACGCTTCAAAGGTATATTTCAGCCCACGTTTTATTTTTCGTAGGTGCTCCGGTAGTATTTGTTAATATATTTAGATGTCAACTAATTAGTTGTGTAAAAATGTGTAGTTGCTCCGGTAATAATCCGTCCTATATGTGGATGTCAAGCATTTAGGAGTGTCAGTATATGTAGTAGTCCAGAAAAAAGGTCCGTAATATAGGCAGTCCAGTCAAATATATTAATCTATCAATATTTGTAGTTGCTACGGCAAATATTCGTAATATACTTGTAGGTGGGTGAATTGTATTAGTTGCTCCGTTAATATTCTGTAATATATAGCTTGGTAATATATAGACATGTCTAATATTTGTTAGCGGGGATATTAAGGGGTAGGTTAGGTACTCAATGCGATTTGTGTGTTGCAGATGGCTAAGGGTACTCAGTGGGTGCTTAGCCCTATTGTTCATGTCCAAGACTTTTCTCCAAGTGTTGTGCAAGTTAGTGAAGTGGACCTCACTTTTGATTGGTTGAAAACTAAATTCATGTTGAAGCAAGGGTTGAAGGAAGACGATTTTGTGTACTACGTCAGCAGGAAGCAGTTAGATGGCCCTGGGGAAAGAAAATCGATTGACATAACTGATGATGGCAAGATTCAAGAAATGTTGAGCGAATGGGAATGGAAAAGGGTTGTTGAGTTGCATTGCTACAGGAAACCCAGTTATATGTGATGAATTTGTCATTCGAGATCCGCCTCTCCGCCAGGCCAGACGTCGTCACTGCCGCTTCTATCTATCAGTAGAGACATTACCATCTATTTCTGGGTCAGACTTATGTCTATTCTATGTATGAGACAAATGACTATGTACTTATGTACGAGACATATGCCTACTCTATTTTAGTACTCTGTTATCGGAACTACAAGATCATATTTAGATAGAACATAATATTCATACAACGAGACATTACAAACAACTAGATAGAACTACATCTAAATTAAATGGTACGTAACTCAACTCACAACATACAACATAAAAACTACATGAAGTCATCATCGTCATCCTCGATCGATGCAGAACTCTTGCCCTTCGACGATGAAGAACTCTTGCCCTTCGACGATGCAGAAACCTTGCCCTTCGATGATGAAGAACTCTTGCCCTTCGACGATGCAGAACCCGGAAGCGGCGGCATGAAGATATCATCTTCGTCCTCGCTCTCCTCAGTCCATAAACATGGATTATTTGCTGCAATCCTTCTGAAAGTTTCACTCTTCGGCACCACTACCTTCTTCCACCTGTCATGCAACCAAAGAAGTTCTTTACGTACCTCCTCATAGGTCCTTCCAGGCCACCCAGACCTACGTAATTGGTGAGCCAACTCATTCATTATGGTGTCACTACCGGTGAGTTCGTCCCATGAAACTATCCTATTATCCATCCTGAAATCGGTAGCTAGCCTCAGAAGAGTCCTGCTCATCCCAGGGTGAAAACTACGATCGAAAGGATAATGGGACATCTCAACTACACTACACTGCAATGCTTATCCACCTCCATCTGAAGGGGGTTTTATAGGTAGAGAGGAGAAAATGGCGGGAAAGAACGACTGCGGTACGGCGGGAAAGGGTTGGCGGGAAATGGGTGGCGGGAAACGGGTGGCGGGAAACGGATGGCGGAAAATAGTTGGCGTGAACATATGGCGGGAAAGGGTTGTGCGGAATACGTCATAGTTTTACAAAAAAACCAGCGATCATTCAAAAAAAATGGTGGCATGCACCAATCGGCTCACAGCAGGCCAACTGAGCCTAGTCGGCCCACTGCAGGCCTATCGGCCAACTGCAGGCCGACTGGACCCTGTCGGCCAACTGCAGGCCGACTGGGCTTGATCTGGTGGCCGAAAGCCCAATCGGCCAGCAGCAAGCTGATGGGCCACCAGTCGGCCTGCTGTGGGCTGACTGGGCTCAGTCGGCCTGCAGCGGGCCGACGGTGTATTATTTTTGAAAATTCTTTTTTCAGCGTAATATTTCTGTAATTTAATAAAAAATGTATTATTTAAAAAAAATAGCCCTTTTCTTCTTGTCGTTGTGGTCACTTTCATTCTTTGTTCTTCTCTTATTCTATTTCTTCAGTCCGTGCCCTTCTTTTTGTCTCATGGTTATAGTTGTTTTCTTAGCAAACCTCAATTCTTTATTCATGTTTTCAGTGGTTACGGCTTCAATATTAGTTTCTCTTTTTTTGATCTTCATTTTTTCTTTCTTCATTATGTGGTCATTTTTTTCTTAAGTACCTCGGTTCTCAATCTTTCTTTTTGAGCTGTTTAGTCTACATCCTCTCTTTAATTTTCTTTCTTCGGACATTAGAAGTTTAGAACTTTCAGTTTTCAGTCTCTCTTTCTTGTTTAGTTATTAGCCTTCTTATTTTTCATCTTTTTCCTTCAGTTTATTAGTTCCTCATAACTCCAGTTTGTTAATTCTTTTAAATTTCATCATACTTCATCAGTTTATTATTTATTTGTGCAGTCTTGTATGGTCCTCAGTATCCCGGTCCCATTATTCCCCTTTATTTCTACATCTTGCTCATTTTATTCAATTCATTGGCTACTTACACTTAGTTTAATCATGATTGTTCTGCTGAATGGTGATACTCCTTTTATTCCTCACACTGCTATTTTGAACATGCCCTTTACAAGTTCCATAAAAATCTTTCTGTCTGTCAATAGCATTTGATTTTGGTTGACTGAAATGCAGAATTAGTTATGACTTTTCTCTGCAGGTAATAAAACTGGAATGTGTTTGTCTCCGAAACCCTGTTAAGGTCACAACATTCTTCCGCATCCTTCAGTCTTGCTCTTCTTGGGAGCACTTTCTGTTTTGTTTTTCAACAATGCATGATGTAACTTTCTATTTTTATTCTGGAATGCACATTTCTTTTATCATTGGGTCTAGGAGATGTTGATACACTCGAGGAACCTGTACAATCAGTTGTTTTACATTCATTCTGTAGTTTTGTCCAGGAATCAATTACGCCATGTGCGTGGGTGCCTATTTTGATCCCCATTGGCCAGGATTCCTGGATGGAGGGGTAAACTTCTGTCCTACTTAGGTAAGATCACACTAATTAGATCCTGTTTAGCTAGCATCCCTTTATATCTGCTATCCTTTGTTAAATTTCCTAAATGGGCTCTCCAGCTCATCAACTCACACATGGCAAATTTTCTGTGGAGTGACAGTGAGGGGAACCATAAGATTCATCTAGCAAACTGCCCCTCCATCTGTATGAAGGAGTTTGGAGGGATGGGTGTTCTTAACCTGCACAATTTGAATGTGTGCTTGCTTGGGTCCTGGGTTAAAAGATATATTGCTGGGGAAGGATCTCTCTGGAGGAGAGTTTTAGACAGCAAATCCTTTGTTGTCATGACAATAACTCATCTCAGTTCTATAAGAATTTCATGTGGGCCATGCAGGCTGTTAGAGTAGGGTATAAGTGGTCTGTAGGGAATGGTAAATCTATTAGATTTTGGGAAGATATTTGGCATGGCAATGCTCCCTTGGCTACACAATTTTGGGATCTTTATTTCTTAGTGAATGAGAAAATAAGACTATTGCTCATCTGTGGGATGGGCAGGAGCTTAAATGTTCGTTCAGGAGAACGTTTACTGATGAGCTTATGACCCAGTGGTTTGACTTGGTTCACATTCTTAGGTTGACTAGAATTTGCCAAGATGAAACAATGTATGTTGTAGTTAACTTTCGAGGGGTGCAACCCATTTTCCCGCCACCAGTCTGGGACATTAGGTACCACGTAAAATTCAAGGGTTCCTTTGGCTATTTTCTCAAAACAAGATTATGACTTGTGATAATTTGAGAAAAGGAGGACTGCCAGAACCCCTAGAATGTGTGCATTGCACTGAGATAGAAACGGTGTTTCACCTGTTTTTTGAATTTTTAGTGGCTATATTGATGTGGAAAGAGGTCGAAACTTTGTTTAATTTGTCCATCACTAATTTCGACTCACTGGCCAAATGGTGGCTGTGCGAGAAAAAACATTTGCAGTTAAATGTGATCACATCTGCGGTTCCGCGGGGACCGTGGAATTGTAGAAATGCTATAGTGTTTGATAGATGCTCTTGGATTTCTACGAAACAGGTGTTTGGCCTAGTCCTGAGATATCTTAAGGACCGGACAAAACCTTTCGAGGATCTGCAAGGCGGAAGAACGAGGGAAGAAACTAAAAAACCCTTTGGAGCTGGCCGACGTGTAGCACGGGCTATTATCCATAGCCGGCGCCATTATTTTACGCGTCGCAGCCGGCAACGGGCACAGAAGAAGTCCATAGTATCACTATCCTATCGGGAGGGGAATTTTTGGTTTATGGAGACATATACACCCTATATCGGATTTTTTTTAGTAATTCAACAAAAAGTCAAAAATTCCTGAAAATATTTTTGAAATAAACTTGACCTTCTATTGTACTCGTGAGAAATAAAATCCACAAAAAAAATATCCTTTTGACTTCTTTTCAAAAAAGACAAATGTTTGGCTAAAATAGTGTGAATAGTGACCTATAATAGCAAATAAATTTTGTCTTTTTTGCTGTGAGGTCAACTTTTGTTTCTGCCGGCACGCCTTCTCTGCTAGTTTGATTAATCACCGAGAGCTACGTTCCGTCGTTCGTTTTCTTCCATGGAAAGGTCGAAGCTACGAATATTTCGCCCAACAACCTAGTCTTCCTTGAGAAAACATGATTGACTTGTTGAATGGTTGGTGGCTACTACTGCTAATAGTAACTGCAATCATCGTACTCTACGCAGTTAGCGAGCAAGTATAGATTGAGCTTAGTTAGCACTTAGCAGCTCACCATCCATGGCCGCTTACCATTTGCATCTGCTCTTGTGCTTAGCGCTAGCCATGCTTGTTTCCCTCGACTTCTCATGCGCGCAAACGGGCATCACATCTGGGTCCCCCCTCAAGGCCGCCGCAGGCGCCGGCTGGTCGTCCCCGTCAGGCCGCTTCTCTTTCGGCTTCTACGCCACGGAAGGCGGCCTCGCGGTCGGCGTCTGGCTGGCCACAGCGCCCAATGTAACCATCACGTGGACGGTGGACTGCGAACCGCAACGACACGGCAACGGGCTGCGTGCTAGGGCTCATCGATGACGGTCGTCTGCTCTGGATCGGCGCGCGCGACCACGACAGGACCGTCGCGCAGCCGTCAAGGCCGGCCGTGACAGGCGCCATGCGCGATGACGGCAACTTTGTGTTGTTCGGCGCTGACGGCACGGTGGTGTGGCAGACGTTTGAGTCCCCAACGGACACCCTGGTCGCCGGGCAGGACCTCGTGCCCGCGGCGCAGCTCTTCTCCGGCGTGTCTGACACCAACAAGGCCGTCGGGAAGTACCAGCTCACCAACCAGCAACAGGACAGCAACCTGGTGTTGTACCCGGTGGGCACGCCGAACGACGCAGCCTCGTCGTACTGGAACACGGGGACGTTCGATTTGGGTTTCACCCTCATCTTGCGCCTTGATACCAGTGGCCTGCTCTACCAGGTGAACAACGATGGCAGCTTTACCAAGAACCTGACACAGCCTGGGGCCTTAAAAGCGGGAGAGCAAGCCAACTACCGACTCACGCTTGATCCCGATGGAGTTCTGCGTTTGTACCGCCATGCCTTCGTGTCTGGCGGTGCGTCCAATACCACCGTCGCCTGGAGCGCTCTGACCGGTCGGTGCCTTGTCCATGGCGTTTGTGGGTACAAGAGCTACTGTGTCCTCGATCAGGATCGGCCTAGCTGTTTGTGCCCGCATGGTTTCGATTTTGTCAACGCGAGCAATTCGGCGCTCGGTTGCACGGTGAACTCCGGCGACTGTAAAGGAGGGCAGCAACAAGATACTGTAGACTTCTCCGTGAAGTTCATGTCAAACATGGAGTGGGCGGACATACCGTACGAGGTGGTGGGCAAGGCCACGAGCGCGGCAGACTGCATGACGGCATGCATGGCCGACTGCTTGTGCGTCGCAGTACTGCAGGACGCGGACAAAGGCACGTGCAGCAAGCAGCAGCTCCCTTTGCGGTATGGCCGCCGTGGAGGCAGATACACGCTGTTCGTCAAGACCGCGGGAGCGGCGACAAACGGCAGCAAACCCATCGGGCGCACGACCATCATCATGTTGGTTTGCATCGGCATCCTAGCATTTGTCGCGTTGTCGGCCTTCACTGCATCCGGGTGGCTACTCCACGTGAAACGGAGGGCCGTGCTCCGGAACGTGGCACCCGCAAACGCGGAGGCCGGCGGCGGCGAAGGCTTGGAGGAGGAGGAGGTGGCGCCCCTGAGGTCATACAGCTACCAGGAGATGGAGCGCGCCACGTACTGCTTCCGTGACCCGGTGGGCCGTGGTGCGTTCGGCACGGTGTTCAAAGGTGCGCTGCGCAACTGCGAGAAGGCTATCGCTGTGAAGCGGCTGGAGAAGCTCGTGGAGGACGGCGAACGGGAGTTCCAGAGAGAGGTGCGCGCCATCAGGCGGACGAGCCACCGCAACCTGGTCCGCCTCCTCGGCTTCTGTCACGAGGGCGCGCACCGCCTCCTGGTGTACGAGTTCATGAGCAACGGCTCGGTGGCCGACCTGCTCTTCAGGGGTGCCTCAACGCCTTCGTGGTCCGACTGCCTTGGCATCGCACTCGACGTGGCCCGGGGCCTGCACTACCTCCACGACGAGCTTAGCAGCCGCGTGACCCACTGTGACGTCAAGCCGCAGAACATCCTCATAGACGCAGCCGGCACGGCCAAGATCGCCGACTTCAGGCTTGCCAAACTGCTCCAACCTAATCAGACACGCACTTTCACCGGTGTCCGCGGCACGCGTGGGTACCTGGCCCCCGAGTGGTACAGGGGCACGGGCCCTGTCACGGCGAAGGTTGATGTGTACAGCTAGGGCGTGGTGCTGCTCGAGATCGTGACGTGCAGGAGGAGCATGGAAATGGAGGAGGCCGGCGAGGAACAAACGCTGATGGAGCTGGTGTATGAGTGCCTACTGAAGGGTGAGGTGAAGAGGGCCATGAAAAGGGAGGAGGAGGTCGAGACGACGGCCGTGGAGCGGGTGGTGAAGGTTGGGCTCTTGTGCGTGCAAGGAGAACCCGAGTCTAGGCCGTCCATCAAAACCGCCATCTTGATGCTGGAAGGACATCTAGACGTACCATTTCCTTCGCCCCCGGCTTCCTAGCTAGTGATCAACTTTATATCACCCAGGTCGCCGGGAATATGATGAACAAATCGGATATCAAATGCAGATGTTGTTAAAATTGGTGGAGTCCAAAAAAATGGTGCAAAATACAACATGGCGTTACTATTACTTTTGGAAGAAAAAAAATAAAAAAGGATATATTAAACCCTCAAGGAAACAAGAAAATTTGGTTTGCTAAGCATCAGGAAGCATGTAGGAAGGCGAGAAAGCTCCTTCGCGGCCGCGCTGTTGGAACGCTCGATCGAGCATCGCGTTTTGGTCACTATCCTTCCATGTATTGACCATCCAAAATTCTCTTCCCCATTGAATTCTAATGGTGGGACCCAAGGTCTCCTCCGTAATTCAATGGGTGGGTTTTCTCTCACCCTGATTTAGGTTGCTATATATCGGAAATCAGGCCATGTTACGCACGAGCGCCAAATAGCATCCCCCGTAGGAAGGATGTAGAGCGAGCATTCGGAGTGTTGCAAACTTGATTTGCCATTGTCCTTGTCCCGGCAAAATTTTGGAAACAATAGCTTTTATGATGCGTCATGACAGCGTGTGTGCGGGGCCGGTCCTGAGATTTTTGGGACCAACGCAAAACTTATTCGAGGCCCCTCTTAGTACAAATGCTAAAATAATAACCAACTTTTAAGCGGCAATATGCGGCGCCGCTCATCGGGCGTGCAAGTGATGATCATCTAGTGTGCACTCTTACGCACCAAACCCAACACGAATCATCCAGAGCGTGTACGAGTGTTACCGCATCAAAACACCCGATATCTATACATGAAATATTATCAATGATTCAATAAACTCTTAAAGTACATTAAAACAATGTTCATATCAAATAGAAACATACCTTCTGTAAACACATCGTCATGGTGGCTAGTGGAGACCGTGCGTAGTGCGGTCTCCTCTTGGCGACTCGGTATCTTGTCTCTCGGCGTGGCCGTGTGGGGGTGACAATGGGAAATCTCGGAGTCAAAAACACATCTTGGGGGCAGGTTATCCTTTTAGGAAAAAAAAATGGTCAGTATTTGACTGTTTATCAATCATATTTGTTCAGCAAGTGCAATTCGCAAATTTGCGGGAAAAGATCGAACGATACCTTACAAGTCCTTCAGAAGCCATTCAGATGTCCATCTACCCAACTCTAGTTGTGATCTTGAATCAAATCCAGAATAAAAATAAAAATATTGATGCCTCATGCCACATCTGTTGTTTAGTTTTGCTGCTGCTCTACATGTGCCTTCCCTGAAACTTCCGTATCAACGTACGTTCAGAGTCATGAAAGCAAAAGAGATGGTAAGTTTCTCCATCTTCAACATATAACGAACATAGATGTGCAGTTGTGCACCCGCAAAAAAAAAACGAACATAGATGTGCAATAGATAATGACCTAGATCACAGGTAGGAGGAATCAAGCCATCAGGGTGGGCGGGCGTGGGAAACTAGAAAAGAAGGAGGCGTTGCTGCATACTAATTGGTCGGCGCGGAAGAGCTGCATCGCCGACGAACTTGTTCCATGGATGGAAGTGCAGCATCGATGCGGCGGCGCAGGCCAGAAGCTATTCAGAGCGATATGGTGTGGTTAATCCCACGGTTTGCGGGAGGAATCCAGTACGCTCGCTGCAACCGGGCGATATCAGTGTCGCGTACGCCTCGCCTCTTTTTTAGCAGTGCGTACGCCTCGCCTGCGCTGATGCTACTACGACCACGCTTCGGCCTTTGGATGATTGGACCAAGCAGCACTGGCCCAGGTGCGTCCCCCCTCGATTTCAGGGGCCCGGGCCCCCAGAGGGCGGGCCTGATCATGCACAATATGATCATAGAAGACGAGCGAGGTCAACCAAAGGACTTTCGGTACTTGTAGGAGCTACATGACCTTGTGAAGGACTTGGGAGGAACCTTATTGTTGTGACCATGTGAAATTGAATAAAGTTTAATATTTTGATATTATGTTGTATTGTAATTCTCTAGTTCTGTTGTGCGCGCATGGACTGCATATCAATTCATCTTTATGGGCCTATAGGAGAGTCTTATGTGATAAATTTGCTTGGGATGAATGGCCGGAGTGACAGATATTACCGTGTCCTGAGTTTGTAAAGTTATTGCATAAGGAGTAAGCAGGGACCCCAAAGTTTAATGCTATTATCTTAATTATTCTCTTATAATTGTGGATACGGTAAGTATGTTTTTTTGTTCAAGTGAGAACAATACATAAGTTTAGGCTCCACCACACTTATCAAAGCAATGAAAGTTAATATCAATGAAACTAGATGAAATTCTCAGAGAAGTATCCAAAGTAATATCTTCGCCTTATCCTTAGCACAATTAAGGGTTGTGTCACTTGCTGCACCATTACACTTTTTATTGTAATTTTACATTCTTACAATTATTCTCGTGAGCAAACAAATATGCAAACAGTCTTTGCAGTTTTTACTATGGTCCTTGATATTTTCCACAAACAAATTTGTTCTGCTCCTCATTAGGTTCAACACTTTACTTTTCAAAAGGATTTACGATTGATCCCCTACACTTATCACTGTTGCTCGGTTACCGTGCCCACTTCATAGTGTTAATTGTTGGTTAGTACTTTCTCTGTTGTATTTTATTAGTGAAAGATATATACCATAAGATTTTCATACATGTTCATTTCTCACAGATCATGTTCATTATGATGTCTTGTGAGTAGTTCCATCATGTTCTTGAGGACTTGGTAGAAAACCCATTGTTAAGAATAATATGATTTGCAACAAAGATTGATGTCTGATTATATTAATTTACAATAAAAATTTATGTTTGATCATATAATTTCTACATATTTACAGAAAGGAACGGGTGTTTAAAAGGAGACTCGTGAAAATGTTAAAATAGAGAATCTGCTAGAGTGCCCAAAATCTATATTTTTAGATTTTGAAAAATGGGTGGGTTTTACCGAATAGATTTGCTATATCTCATTTAGATGAGAAATAACAAAGTCTTATCTAACTTCTACATATCATTTGAGTGATCAAACATATTATTATTATTATTATTAAACCTGCATTAATCTTGACGAAATCAAGTTATGTAGGAGTTAGATGTGACTTGGTTAAGTCTCATCTAGATGAGCGCTAGACACACCCAGGGTCTGTCTAGGGCACATCTAGATGTGCCCTAGTTATTCTACATATAAATGTCAATCATACATATAAAGAAAACAGTTTTGCTAGATGTACCATTAAGTATTGCACATCTAAATCTTATGTCATTGATCTTACGCGGAGATTCATGTGAGCATTTTTTTCTCTTCTTCTTTTTATGTTTGAATGAGTCACTTAGATGTGCAATAATTAGGGTGCATCTAGATGTGCCCTAAACACACCCAAAAGAAAAAGAAAAAAAAGAAAGAAAATAACCGCACGAATCTTTGTGCAAAATCAATGACACAAGACTTAGATGTGTAGTATTTAGAGCATATCTAGATGTGTTTTAGTAAAAGTGATACATTAAATAGAACACGACCACATAACCAAGGAAAAAGGTAAACACACAACATGGCATGATTTGGCATGGTGGGTAAAACATAAACTAGTTGGATCCATCTGTTTGATTTGCCCGTAGTTTCAAAAAATGAGATACTCGCTCTTTTCCGGTTTATATGGCTTAAATTTGAAATCTTATCAACCAAGGTAGATGATGAGTGGAGAAATGTATCTCGTAGTTTACAAAATTACTCAAACTTTAATCTGCATTAATTACAATATATGCATGGATGACCACTAAGACTAGGCACAGTGATGAGTAACTTAGATTAGTAACATGCATATGTTACTAGTCTATGTTACTACCTTTATAGTGGGGAGTAACATCTGTGCGGTGTCATGCAACACTTCATTTATTAGATTGTAGACTCATCTTGTATTGGTATGTGTGATGTTGCTCATAATATGAGTAACTAGCTATGTTACCACATGGCTCTCTTTCTTTATTAATTACTTGCCACATCATCTATTTTGCCTAGATATGTGTGCTGTTACCATCTATGTTACTCCCACTATGGGTAGTCTAAATGAGTAGGAATGGTTACATGCATTAGTTGGTTTCTTTTAATCCTTACATGCATCAATTTAATGCACCTTGGAATGTGAACATGTGGTGGAAAGAAATGAAAATAAGACTTATAATATGGTAAAACCAAGAAAATAAGATGAGCCCAATAAACCGGAAAGGAGGGAGTATGTATCTGGCACGCCGGATCTTTTGTGTAGAAGTACCGAACGCCTCGTCCCATGTTCGATTACCTAGCGCGATCCTCCTTCCCTGTTGATCTCTCTAAGGGCATCTTCAACGACGACCCGCAAAAACCTACCGCATCCATCCGCAGACGTGGGCTGGGGGGGAGGGGGGCAGTACGTCGACACGGATGCGGGTCGACATCCAAGCATACATCCGACCTTCCGGATTTTCCCCAGTCCACACGATCAAGTAGCTGCATGCAAAGGGCACAGAAGTTCAAATAGCCGCATGCAACACTAGTTTATATTTTAAAAGGTTCAATTATTTACATCCCAACATTGTTGTCCCCTTTCACGGTCCACTGATGCTCAATCAGATCTTCCTTGAGCTGCTCGTGAGTTGGTCGATGTCGAATTTGTTGATGCATTTGAATAAACTCCTCAAATGCGGCCGGATTCTGGTCCAGAAGTTGGATAGGATCACCCATGTTCTCAAATTCCAGAGCTGCGGCAACATACGATCATGTTGTGGCATGATCACACAACATGCCATCACCTCCCACAAGGTCTCCAGATCCCATTGTTTTGCAGGTCCATGAAGAACTGCAAAACGGGCCTGAAGAACTCCAAATGCCCTCTCGACATCATTTCTAGCCGCTTCTTGTCTTTGAGCAAAGTGAGCCTTTTTCTAGCCAATTGGGTTTGAGACGGTGCTGATAAAGGTAGCCCATGGAGGACAGATATTGTCAACCAGATAGTAGCCCAAGTTATACTCATGTCCATTGACAGTATAGTGGCAAGGAGGATCTTTTCCTTCAGTCAGACTCACAAACAACGGTGATCGTTGCAGCACATTGATGTCATTGTGAGACTCGGGCATGCCAAAGAAAGCGTGCCAAATTCAAAGATCCTATGATGCAACTGCTTCAAGAATGATGGTGAGCTTCTTAACACGCCCCTGATATTGCCCTTGTAAAGCCTTCATGCAGTCCTTCCAATTCCAATGCATGCAGTCAAGAGATCCAAGCAAACCTGGCCACCCTCTTGCTTCTGAGATTATCAGGAGCCTCTCGGTGTGTGCCATAGTTGATTCTCTCAGGTATTGAGGTCCAAACACCTCGACCACGGCAGTTGCAAACATGACCATGGCATCTCCGTATGTGCTCTCATGCATCCATAGGTACTCGTCCCACGAATCAGCGGTCGTGCCATATACAAGCATCTGGAGTGCAGTCGTGCACTTCTGGTAACCAGAGAAGTCAATCGTTCCCACGACGTCCTTTTTTAGGATGAAGTAGTCATCGTAGGACCGGACGCCATGGTACAAACAATCGAAGACGGTCTTGCGCATCCGAAAACGCCGGCAAAAATAGTCGGCAAATAGTGCATCGGGGGCAAAGTAGTCGGCCATCGGTGTCAAATGTCTGCGCGCCCTGTTGCGGTTGAGCACTCGATGACCCATGATTGAGCCCTTGGAATTGAGAATATGCTCCTTCGCACGCTCCGCGTCTTTAAGGACCGTCTGCATCATCGCCTTCTCATCGGAGTACTCCTCCTCGTCCGACGAGCCATTGAAGGACTCAACATACTGCTCGTATATGTACTCCAAATCGGAATCCATTGCTGCAAACAAGAAGGGACAAGTGTTTTTAGCTCCGGCAATTCATCGAACAGTTGTCGGGCATGGTAGAGGATGGTACCTGGTGAGGCGGTCAGAGGACAGGGGTTGAACGGAGACGGAGGAGAAGCGACGGGGAGCCTTGCTGGATCGCCGGAGGTGGCAGAGACGCGGATTTCCGGCAGGGTGTGGCGTGGTGGCCGGGATGGTGGAGCGGTGGCGGCAAGAGAGAGAAAGAAGGAAGGAGAGAAAATGGAGAGGATGGAGTTGTGGGGGCTGCGAAGGGTTTTGGGTGGGCCTCGGGTGTCGGATTCGTATGTTTCTCGTGTCCGGAATTCCGCAAACCTCCCTCACTTTTATCTCCGTTTTGCATGAGAAATTGCGTTCGGACTGCTTTGTGGACCGATACAAAACCACGTTGGATGGCTTCCTCGGTCCGGACATGCTGTAATCCCGTTTTCCTTTTTTTTTCTACAGATTGTTTTTTCTCTCATGCTATGGTGGTGTTTGGTTCTCTAGTCCTAGAACTTTTTCTAGTCCCAACTAAAAAGTCCCTAGTCTCTAAAAAGTCCCTCCCTGTTTGTTTCCAGAGACTAAAAAGTTCCTAGTCCCTTCCTAGAGGTTATTAAATGACCATGTTGCCCCTAGTATATAGAAAAATAACAATCAAACAACACCATGGGGTGGCGGGCCAATGGGTGCATGGAGGGGCATTATTGGAAAAGTCCCAAAAAATCCCAAAAAGACTCTCCTTGAGAGTCTTCTTTGTTTAGTCCCAAATGCCTAGTTTAGTCCCTAAAAAGTCCCTCCCGTTTGATAAAAAAGTCTCTAAGAGAGACTTTTTCTAGTCCCTACACAAAAAAGTCCCTGGAAACAAACACACCCTATGTGATCCCGATCGTAGCGGCCGTTTCCTTTTTCTCTCCGTGGTTTGTTTTTCTCTCGTACGTGAGCACTTCTCTAGCGCTCCTCCCCTTCTTTTTTTTTCTGCAGCTGTTCTTCTCTCCCGTTTCCTCTTATCTTTTCCTACGGTTGTGAGATGTGAGTTCATAGCCAACAAAAAATAGTGTCATGGGAGGGCATTGATCCACAACCTCATGAACAAATTCTCACACTAAAAACCAACTAGGTTAGGTGACTCCTTTTTTTTAAACTTGTGGCACACTTTATTCAAATCAAATAATTGTTACATCACTAACAAGTTCAGATAGGATAATCTGCGGAGGATCACCCTCCCAAGAAATTATAGAATTAGAATCATAGGAACTCCTAGCGAGCTTGTGTGCCACCTTGTTTCCTTTCCTTGGACAGTGAGAGTACAAAACTAAACCAATATTTTAAGCTAAACGAAAACACTCATTCAGAGTGGCAGAATAAGGACTCAGGATATCAACTTCCCCCTTGCATGCCTGGATAATCTCAAGACAATCAGATTCGAAGATTACATTTGAGCATCCCCACTGGTCCGCTAGCTCCATGTCATTCTTCAACGCCAAAACTTCCGCTGCAGCGACATCAAGCACACACATAAAGAGAGTTGTTGACCCAGTAAGAGTCTCACCCGAGTGGTTTCGAAGAACTCATCGCGATGCATTTTTCATGTGAAAACGGTTTTTGCAACGGACCGATGGTTTGAGCTACAAAACATTTTGAATTTTCGAAGTAAAGAGAATCGAGGATGACAACTGTTTTGTTGTCAAATAGTGCATACATGTTATTAGAGAAAGGAATGCAAGTGAAATAAGAGTAATTAGGGAAGAAAGGAGTTGGGTGGTAGTTTTTGCTATTTGGCACATGCGTGCCAAATATCGCGGTCCTTAAAAAAAACCACCAATTCTGCCCAAGCATGTTTGCTCCTCTAATGCTTTTTCTCTTTGACTGTTTGACGTCATTTTGAAAAATTCATATTAAATCAAAAAATATAAATAAGATATCAAAAAGTTCTAGAAAACGTCATCTATATGTGCATGTCATTTGCATTCACAACAAAGGTGTTATTTAAGCCACACGAGATTATTAGTATTACTAAAGTTATTACAGATGATGTTTTTTTAGAATATTTTGATATCTTATTTCCATTTTTTGATTAATATGAATTTGTTATGAAGTTTTTAAAATAATGGTTAAATGGTCAAGGGCAAAAGTATAAGAGGAGCAAATACACTCGGGCAAAACTGATTTTTTAAACTAGTGGCAAATCAAACCGGTGGGATACAAGTAGGGGCTTAAAATTAATTATCCAAGCCATCACCGCCGCCATGGTGCCCGCTGGAGAGCCAATCATGCGGACCATGATACGGGGCCGCCCCCACGACATCCATGTCCGAGATACCACCAACTGCCCACATTGCGGTAGGAAAAGGAGAAGGTGTCTCCTTTCACTCCTAACCTGACATCAACCATGGACTGTGGGTCGACGCATCCATGGTAGGAGGCGCCCACACCTGCATCTCCAGCTAGTCTCGGTGGACCTGCGGAGATACAACCCCGTGACTACCGACGGTTGTTGTTGAGCAATCTCACACGACGCCATGCCCATGACCTTCGACGTCGATCTGCCTGACAGAATAGCGGTGACCGAACCACCACCATCGAGCACCGCACCCACGATGAGAGGGACCTCATCGCCCACGGGCACGGCCCGAACCGAGCCCGTCATCGCCTACATGGAGCAGGAGCTCCGAACCGCCATGAGCCCCAATCTGATCTTCCCGAGTATGAGCCCCAGGTCCTAGCCATCTCCCCCACGCAAGTAGCCCGATTTGCCGGCATGGACCCAGGAGAAGGGAGGAGCCAGCACGACCCGCGTCTCGCCATCGAACACCATCCGTCGTCGCCCAAGCTACTGTGACCACATCTCCAACTAGTGCATACACCGCACCACGATCGTACCAGATCATGGCAGGGCGCATGAGATTCCCGCCATGACCCAGCCCTCTGCTTGACGGATTCACACCGAAGGCTGCCAATGGAGGCGCCAAGCACCTCGCCGCCACCCGACCAAGGGAGACCAGAGTCAACCCCCACATCAGATCTGCATTCACGCTGTCGTCCCTGCACCTGTCGGACACCGACGCCATGCCTTTGCCACACACCACGCAACTACCACGGCCTAAAGGTTGTCCCACACCACCGCCCGGCTGAGCGCCTTGCCGTCGCCGCGCCCCCACCACTCCGCCGTGTCTCACGCTTCCGCTGCTCGCCGGGGATCGAGCTTTGCCCGACGGCGCCTTTCAACGACGTGAGGGTACATGATATTTGTTCTCTTTGGCTTGAATGATCTCTTTTCTTTCTAACCACCTCATTAATAAAATTTTAATGGAGTATGATTAACCCATCTTAAATAAACCTACCCTTTTGCGAAAGATGTTTGTAGATGAGAAATAATCTTATCAGCTAGACTAATAGATCTATTATTAATAACTTCTGTAAAGATTTTAAAAAAGGCATTAAGAAAGCAAAGCAACCTAAACATGTGAATTTTATCAGCTCATGTACCCTTAATTAGCAACAGAAGTTAACATACCATGGTTCAACCTAGCAAGATCAAGCCTACTAGTCCATGATATATATAGAACTACAAAAAAAAATACAAATCCCCATAAACGAATGGCCAAAACCGCAGCTGAAATTCACTAGCAAAACCATGGGGCCAGCAGCCTTGTTATGCTGTAAATTGAAAAATGGCAGTATTACTTCTTAATTCCACGCTGAACATCTTATCTAATAACTCTCAGGTCCTAAGTAAACATGTACATTAGATTCTGCAGGACCAAAATAGATTCTTGTAGAAATCGGTAACAAAAAATAAACATCTCCCTATCACCTGAAATAACCCCTTCCTCTTTGAGATTCCGTAAAATCATGCTAAGAATAGCTAGGATTTTCAGAGATTCAAATAGACCATTATGTTTTGATAATATATTAGATACATAGCTGAAAAGAGAAATATCCAGAATACTGTCAGTACCTGCGATGATCGAATTCCATCAAATTACTGTCAGAAAAACCTTGAGATGGAGATGGAGAGGTTTTAATTGGCTGCTAGTACAATGGCGCCATGCTGGAGTGGTAGCCGAAGACGACGAAGTCGTCGTGCTTCTCCCTGCCGACGAGTTCCGCCACCGTGGCCGTGGCGTCGGTACGCATGTCGTACCGCAACACCTCGCGACGCCACACATTCTCGTTGTCACCACCACCACCGACGCGGCGGCGCTGCCTGTACCCGATCCGCACCGCCAGGCCCAAGACCTCCTCCGCGCCGACGTCCACTCCCGCCGGCACCACCGACCAGAGGAAGCGCGACGCGGGGGGCGCCATGCCAGGGATTTCGTGCCAGCTCCTCCGGTGCACCATCTCCCACCGCGCCGGCGACGAAGCGTTGCCTGAGGAGGGCGACGACGACAGCGCCCACACGGCCAGCAGGGCAGGGCTCGCCGACACCATCGCGATCCGCCCGCGCCACGCCACCAGCTCCCTGCTGCCCTCCATGAACCCACCTCCGTGGATCAGGGAGGACGGCCTCTTCTTCCCGTGCGGCGGCGGCGGCAGCTTGCCCGCCGCGTCGGCGCCGTAGTTGTACCAGAGCACGTCGCCCCGGTTGCAAAGCCAGTACGAGAGCCCGCCCAGGTGTAAAGCCTTGGGCTGCACACCACCGTACGGCGGCATCCGCACGGTCGCCCACGACGCGCGCCATCCGCGCGAGAGCGACGAGAAGGAGAAGATCCAGAACCTCCACAGCTCCATGTTTGCCCGGGCGGGGACGACGAGGTGGTAGCTTCCCTGGTGCGCCGTCGCCGGGTCGTACGCAAGGCACGCCCTGAAGGCGCCCTCGCCGGCGTAGGGGATCTCACGGAACGCGCGCGTCGCAGGGTTGACGACCCAGAAGGCGCTCCCTGTGGTGACCAGAAGAAGGCCGCTCGTGGTGGAGCAGAGCCGGAGGTGCTGCCGGTGCGCGTCGACGACGGGCAAGAAGGAGAGGCCGGCGTCCGGCGGGGCGACGGCGGCGGCTGCGGCTCCGGGGGTGAGGACCTCGAGCCGGCCCTGGTGGAAGCGAGCGAGACGCCGGAGGCCGGCGAGGGGCACTGCGCCTGCACGCGGGCGAAGACGGGGTCGTGGAGGATGAGGCGGCGCCACGCCTTGCAGACGGGGGCCAGGCGGAGGAGCAGCCGGAAGGGGAGGCGGGCGAGGATGCTGTAGTGGATCAGGTCGTCCGGCAGCTGCGCCGGCGGCGCCGACGTGATCTGCCGATCCGGAGAATCCAGCCGCCGCCGTACTGATCTGTCGACATCGGTCTGCATCGAGTATCTTTTCTGTTGGAGGCGGCTTTGCGGGCCGAGACTTGTGTTGCTGTCAGTTTTGGGGACAATTTTGATGGTTGTACGGTTGTGATCGGCGCGGGTCGCTCGGTTCCCTATAAAGTAGCTACTGTCGCGATACGAGTTCAATTTGGTTCGCGGTGCGGCGTCTTGTTTTTTGGCACGGCTAGCCTGATGGCAGAAGCTTGGGGTGGCTTTCAGTTTCATACGGTATCTCTGAAGATTAGTTTCGGTATTAATCATGCAATCTTTTTGTATGGTCTGTCGCAGTTCTTCTTTTTGTTTTTGTGAGAAAATAAGATTTTTGTTTGTTGGAGAAAAGTCAGTCGATTCACGTTGTTTTGAATCCAAGACTAGGTCGATATACATGCTCCATGTTGCATTATACAACATTTCTTATATCCTAATGACATTTCCAGGATCTAATTCAGCTCCGCAGTTTCATCCGATGAAAGAGTAGTTGTGCATGGAATTGTCTTTCAAACTATTTTATTTGTTCTTGTTCATAAAACACATTTTTTCTTGAAAGGGTGTTTATTTGGCTAGCGGATGTCGGTGCTTCCTTGTTGCCTTTCCGTCGTCCTCTGCTTCGGCCGCCCCTTGGCTAGCCGACGCCAATCACGACACGGGCGTCTGGCCGTGGGAGGCATGGCGGCAGATTTATATTAACTGTTGCGCTTTGAGGCGGGGCGGGGGGGGGGGGGGGGGGGGGCGGACCCAGAGCACTGTGGGTTGAATATTCTAAGTGAGAGGGGGGTTTTGTGCAAAAACCGAATCGTTTCTCAGACACACACTTAAAAAGGGACCGCGTGTTTATTTCTCAGAGGGACTTTTCTATAAAAACGCTGATGACGTACCACCAGAAGCCGTAGACGCTTTATTATTAGAGAAAGAAAAATAAATTTATTTGTCTTATCATGCCTTAGGAAGGAATGCGGATAAAGATCCAGTGGCCTGTATTTTTGCACAATTATCTTTGTGTTATCATGCCTTTGTTAGGCAGGAATGCGGATATATATCAGATAGTTTGTATCCTTGCTTACAACTCGGAGAACATTATTCAGAAAATTACAGGGTCTTCTTTGATGAATTGATTTTGCTCATGCATGACCCATTATACAAAAATTACAGGGTCTTCTTTGATGAATACAGGGAGGACTGCAGCAGCAGGTACTACATTTGAAATGTATACTTTTTTTCACATTTGTAATTCTTGCATCCACCATTAATTGAGAAATCTTTATTAATTACATGATGTAACAACAGGGTTCTTGTTGTGCACGTGTGCATCGGGTTACACTTAATCAAGCTACACTCAAGGTATTACATTACAGACAAGAAAAGGAGTCTCAGAGTACTTTTCGGTGAAGTAAATAAAATTTTGCGGATCTCTTTTGTGCAGTGGGTGACTCATTAAATTTGTTGCTCCACAAATACATTTACAGCATTAAGTATTGCTGCCGCAGCCGTGGAGCCATCGAAGCATTCTTTCTTCTGCACTAGATGACCCGGTTGCGCCAATGGCGCAAGAAGCGAATTAGAAAGAATGTTAGTATTGAGTAAGTAGGAGATGTAACTGGAAATATAATGCAATGTGGATTGTATTACATCATGTATTAACCACAAATCATGAAATCAATACCAGAGAACCAAATAATGTCACCACCTCTATACTAACAACCAACATTTTAGCATAAGGAGTATCACAGGAGTGTTTAATTGCACATCAGGAGTACCACAATTACAACTAAAGAGGCATTGTCCTCACTGCTGTCCCTGAGCCCTTCACAAGGAGAGTTCCAATCCTCGCAACTTCTTCCTCTAGCTCTGCACATGACCCTCAGTTACAAACCTCGTCCCTCAGATATGATTATTTCAAGATGAAATCAGCATGCTATTTCTCTCACATGGAACATGTTCAGAATTTAGCCAGTCTCACTAATCTTTCATCTACAAAGGCAGAAAGAAAAATGGCATGATCAATAACTAAAAAAACTGGAACAATAATGCTTGTAGCATTAAAAAAACCGAGAAAGTGAATTGAGGACAACAGAACAATTATTTGTAACAACGGCAAGCTTGGCTGATGCAAAATGATCACTCTGAAACTATATCTTTAGAACCAAATTAAAAATGAACAAAATAATCTAATACTCCTTCCGTTCCAAAATAACTGTCTCAATTTTGTACAAAAACATCATGTATCTTTAGGGCCAATTTTTAGACCATGGTACCACATAAATCAAGAATTAGACATATCAGATTGCAACGTATTCATGGTCAGTTACCAATCATGTCACACCAAGGATTTGCACATATAATCTGAAATAACCGCAGCTAGCTTGAAGTCTGAAATCTACCGGGTGACAGACAAAAGCAATACCACCAAACCTTATTTTTATTGGACGAGCACAAGATTTATGAGAAGATAACACACACAAAATCCTATTTGGTTTCTGGATGCATGCACTTTCTGGACTGTGCACATCAAAGCATGGAAGAACATTCCTAGGAGAGCCATTGTAGCACAACGAAGTAAACCAAAAATCAAAGAAGAGAAGTGAGTTTGTATCATGTAATTTAGCAATGTATCAGCCCATATCACCATTTATTTTTCAGAGACCAAAGAAAATGACAGAAGTTTCCCTATTATTTCCCGTACCTTTCTACCAGAATGCTCTCTATTTACGAGAGCCACACAGACTATTTCCACTTGGCGGCAGGTTGGACACAGCAATCCTCGCCGCGAGCTGCAGAAGAACCACACACGCACATACGTCAGGCCAGGAGACACGAACACGGGTGCCGTGAGGGGGGAACGGAACGGACCGGAAGGGGAGAGACAAATCAAAAGAGGGAACGTACGGAGGCATAGTCAGGCTGGGAGGCGGTGAGCGCGGCGGCGGTCTCGACGGCGAGCTCGTCGAGCTGGCTGGTGGTGACGCCCATGTATACCCTGATGCAGACCTTCTACGCAGAGCTTCTGCGCGACGAGCACGGGGTCGCAGTGCTCCTGGCTGAGCCCATAGCTGAGCTTCTTGAGCCGCACCGTGATCTTGTCGAAGTGCACCGTCTCTGTCCGCCCGTCCCGCTTCACGGCGTACATCACCGAAAACTAACAAAAACATACTCATGTGCATCATCCAAACAGCCAATGGTTTTGCCTGTTTGTACATCAAAATCAATAATTGAATTATCAACGGATTGGTATATGCAACATGCTTAAATATCATGCCATGAGAAGAATTAAATGCCACATTTATGAATAGCTGAACATTATGAATGCCATGCTGCATTTTGTAATGGTAATGATCCAAGATAGTTAAATAGATGGTCATTATTAGGAATGCTCCATAGGATCTAAAGACACGTGTGCATGTTTCTTAAGTGTGCTTTCTAAAATTGGATATCTATTTAGCTCTATTAGCTTGACTTGTAGCGATGGGGACACCACAAAGTTGATCCCGTCCTAATAGTCACAGACAACAACCTTGTAGAAGATCATGCCCACCCTTGGTCCTTGGAGGGACGTGTGTTGTAGTGGTAACCACATCAGTGAACTTGAAGGGATATACATGTTCCTACATTACAGAAACGAAACAATAAGCATCTTCACAATAGGACTACATCACTGATACATGCTTTAATCATCAAATCAATCTGTAGTGGCATATGCCTGAAGAAACAAAAAAAAACAGTGCAAACAATAGACATGCAACATTGGAAGACTCCCTACAGTAGCCAACCCTCGCAACACCTTAAAAGGAAATAGACCGCAACTTTCAAAGCCAAGTTGCAACTGGATAACAAGCGAATAAGCATGTCAACAAATCAAACAAGCAACACCAGCCCTACAACCAGGTAGCCTGAGCCTGAAACCAATGCTTACCTCGGGATTTCTGCATAGAACAAAGGATCACAATCCAAGCACCAAAATGGAGGCATGAGCTAACCAATAAAGAAGCACCTCAATTATGCTTCACAGTATGAAGCACCTCACCTAGACCATGGATGACTTTGTATACCTTAAACTGCAGATCATGCAATGCAAAATAATAAGCACTGAAAAGGAAGTAGTCGAAACAACCGAAACATTGTTCTCTCCTGATCTTGGTTGCACCTCGGAGAGATCAGACCATGCAAGTAGGATAAACAATCAATAAGGTCTTGTATGATCAGACTACGGTCTTTTTCGACGCCACACATATGATCCGGTTCATCGCAAAGAGGAATGATTTGGCTTCAGTTTTTAAAAATATAGAATAGTTAGTAAATCGAGGCCCTAGCAATCAATAATTTTCTCTAGAAGTCCTTTCATCAGTTCGGGGTAATAACTCTATAGAGTAAAGCACATCAAAGGACACACAGTTAAGATGCAAAAAGCAAATCCAGTTCAGTTCTACTCAAAGACAAAGATGATGATACAGATTCTAAGCTAGCTGGCACATCTACACAAAGAACCAACATGACAAATGCAAGGAAATCGGAGATAAATCTTCGGCTAAGATTGAAGAAACAAAATAGGATGAGCTCACCTTCAATCTGCATGATAGCTCAAAAGAAAGTTAGCAGCGGCTGTGAGGGTTTCTCCCACGGCAGCGGTTGTGATTTATACCCCTGCACATGAAAAGACTAAAATGCCCTCGGCGGGGTGCAGAATTTACAGGCGGTGGCACATCACTGTTCATAGCGATTTAGGGGCCGTTGCGCCCATGGCGCAAAAAGCGATAGCAAACATTGCAAGTGAGAGTTATTTAGAGCCAATTTAACAGAAAATTAGGTACACATAGCATTATATACTTCATTACATTGTAGCATGATAGCTCAAAAGAAAGTTAGCAGAGAGAAGCGCTGGTCTCTAAACCTCTGGCTGAGTCGTGTATCTGCTGCCAACAGAAAAGACTAAGACATGAGGGCGGTGATATTAGGTAGAACCATTGCTTCATGTCCCAGCAATATCGAGCATGATTTTATCATCTAAGAAGCTCTTCATGGTAGGTGTGTTTGGTTTCTATAGACCTCAATCTAGCCGGGCTTTATGAGCCTAATAATATTCCATTATGCAACTGGCGCAGGTACCTGAGACGACCCAGAGTTACCATCAATCCATGAGACCATGATCATTCAGTGCCAAGTGATCCACTATGTTCATTGAATTTTTTGTTTAGGCA
Organism: Aegilops tauschii subsp. strangulata; assembly: GCF_002575655.3. Lineage (NCBI taxonomy): Eukaryota > Viridiplantae > Streptophyta > Magnoliopsida > Poales > Poaceae > Aegilops > Aegilops tauschii. Next base: position 85,081,826 of record NC_053040.3, read on the forward strand.
ATTTCTTTGAGTTTGTCAGGATTTAAGACATGCATAGGTGGACATCGCATGTCATAGATGCAAAGCATTAATACGAAATTGACATTGTGCATGATGTGCCAAAAGGAAGTGAGATGATATAGCCAAAATGAACAGATAACAGGAAATATTACTTCACCTGATGGTCATACATAGTAAAACATTTATTGGTACATGTGTGTAACCTACATGACCTCATTATAATGTTAGAAAGCAAATGAAAGTTGGCAGGCTGCTGCATGAACAACTAAATACATGGATTGATGTTATATATTTCTTAGGCAATTCTCCTAGTGTGAAAGCACTGAAATTGTCTTGCACTGCTGAGCTTGGTCATCTTTTTCCTCGGTGACCATCAAGAGATGCAGCTCCATCGTACAGTAAGAAATTATATACTCCTTTAGTCCGAAAAAGCTTGTCCTTCAAATGGATGTATCTAACATCAAGTTATACATCCATTTGAGGGACAAGTTTTTTTCGGACGGGGGAAGTACGTACAAGAGTAAAGATAATAACATATCCAAAGTTATCTCCTTATCTGCATGTTGCTTTCAAACCTAAGACATCTTGTTTATTAAATCCACTACTGCAGAGAGTGTAATCTGTCACTATATCCACATAGAGTATGGTCATGTCACGGTGCTGCACTGAAGAAATAGGAGTCAGGTGGCGATGTGTGTGCGTGCAGTTATCTGGATGCACCAGCCGCCGGGGTGTTGTGTGTGAGTTGGCCTGTGTGCCTGTCTGGTGTCCTAGGTACTTAAATCAGGAGCTATAACTAAACGGAGCATCGTTGATGTGATGAATAGAATTCCCAGTTCCCCTCCTGATCTCTCTCTCCCTCTCTGTTTCTTTTCCTCAAGTTAGCTGCTCAAATCAAGCAAGGCCCTCACGCTGGCAACCATACCGGCCAGGGGGTGGTATAGGCCACCAATCTAAATGTTTCAGAGCAAGGAGCATTATGCGATTTTTTTTGACGGGAAATTATCAATTGAGCCTAAGATATTCACTACTTGTCTGCATTTTTGTGTCAAAATGTTTCCATAATAACAATGTAGATTGGAGAAGCCATATTGACTGAAGTCTACATCACACAATCACACATTCACATTCATTAAACTATTACTTCATGTGTAGAAGTAAACACATTTTTTTGTGGGTAGTAAACACATCACTTCAGGGTGTCAAAATCATTCATACGTTTTCAGTGCAACTTATGCCTTAGCTACAGGTCTTCAAGAGTGTATCATTTGTTTTACTCTGGCAAGTGATGGATGTACAGGTACAAAAAAGGAACATGTATAAACAAAAATTAGGAACACAAGAACGAATACCTAGCAGCAGAGGAAAAGAAAATGTCAAAAGGCAGAGGTCATAGTCCACGCACCGACATCGGAGGGGCCAAAACACAGGTATGAAGGACAGTAGGTACAAAATAAATACTCCTATATAACATTGGCCAGAGAAAAAGGAAAACCCAGGTTTTTCAGATTTTACTCAATCAATGATAGGAATAAGAAGTAACTGATTTTAAAGATAAATTGTGATCCATATATTAAAGAAGATAGGGTCACCAGTGCCCGGGATAATATCTAAAAGTACTTTGATGCTCAGGATGTAGGAGAGAACTCTGGCTCGTAAAAAGGAAACAAAACATTACATGTGATAAATGGATGGCTTTTTAAGATACAGAGACTATTTGATTACATCCAATTTGTCAACTCACTGCATATCACCAGTCCTTGCAATAATAGATTGATATAACTGTGAGAAATTTCAGAACTGCATCTCCTGGGAAGGCCAGCATGCCATGCCCACGGTTAGAACCAAAACCAAATTTGCAGTAGTAGAAATAACCATCGACTTGGTTGAGGAAAAAAACTAAATAGCACTCCATCAAACAACTGCACTGAAATGACCAACATACACTGAAAACAAAGTGGTTTCTGGTGGTCAATAGGCTAATTTGAACAGACTTGGCATTAGCTAAAGTACTTGTGGCTGCTGGGCATGGTAGGGAAAACATATATATTAACACAACCTAGGCTGACCATAGATTTTCTTTTATTCTTTTCTAACCTTATCTGTAACAAAACATGAATAAGCACCAATAAGTGAGCACGTTAAAAACAGTGGGGGACCTTACGCACCGGGCGGATGCTGCCACACAACAATCTCTTGGCTCACTCATGGTCGGATTCAATTAGTTACCACTGAAAATAAGTTTGTCTCTTTCCATTTGAGATATTGTAGTTGAACAAAGATAGAAGGTCAAAATATGTCCTTGGGTGATAGATGTGGAATAACAACAGAGAATGCGTGAGCAAGTGGCGCAAGTAGCCGAAGCAAAACAAGCATTAAAACCATTATACTTAGATGACATATTTATCCATCCTGATAACATTATGGTTCAGGCATACCAACGCAAGGAGATACTTAGATGGTGTCTTTATACATAACTCGCTCAGGCATATACTACAAGAAATATGTCAACTTGTGACCCTCAATATTGGCCGCTGAAAGGTCATTGTTTTTCATTTGCGACCTTTTTTTTGACCAAAAACAGAAGGTCAAAAGCTGGCAGTCGTAAACTGAAATTAACGACCTTCTGTAAAAGGTCGTTGGTTCTTCGACCAAAATTTTGGTCACTAGCAGCCTCCCTAGACCACGTAGAATCCAGCGTGGCAAGCTGACGTGGATAAGAATCAGCCCGGTCCAGTTCGGTGTTTTACATGGGTCGAGCCCAACAATTCAGTCGGTGCTTTACTTGGGCCAAGCCCAACAATTCAGTCTTCCTATTATTATTTTCCTACGAATTTTGTTCAGCTATATGGGTCAAGCCCAATAATTCAGCATTTTGAATTTTTGGACCGTGGCCTTCCTGGCTCAATAGTTTCAGTTTTTTTCTCATAAGACGGGTCCTAATTGTCAGTTTCTAGTAATGGGTCCCAAGGTCAGTTCATATTTCAATTTGACAGTAAATAAGTAACCAATATTTAAATCAGCACCGACAAAAAACAATGTTTGAAATATAACTAGAATGGCAATCACAGTATTACAACGCGGATACATTTTTTTATAGGTAAACACAGATACATCATACAACAAAAATACAATGGCAGTCACAGTAATACAGATACATGTATTACAAGCTCTACTACTCCTGTCCATGGACCTCCTTTCAATCTGCTTTTGCATGGAGCTTCTTTTGCATAGAGCTCGTATCAGAGGAAATCCACATTGTTAGTACTACTAACAATAAAAACAATTAAGAACAAAATACAGAACAAGTATACAAGCAAGCAGTTGGGTACAAATCACTTTGGAAAGCACAAAATACCATTTGGCTGGACATGAAAATCATAGTACTAACCACATTAACAGTCTTTTATTGCAGGGTCAACAATGAAATAGAAGCATAGCAACAGAACTAAAAAGATGAATGACACCCAATGCGTCATAGCAACACCCTATTATATTGCCTTACCAAAAGTACTAGCAGAAAAAACTCTAATAACCAGGTCTACAACTCAATGCATCATAGCAACAGAACTAAAAAGATGAATGACACCCAAGTAATTTTAGATGAAAACAAGTACAGCTAGCAATCTAACATGTATTGTGGCACCAGCAAAAGAGCAAGACACGAAGGAATTTTAGCTTTAGATTACAAACAATTATGTGTACAAGGCAATTCAGCATTTAAGTTGAAGGTGTTCGGTAGCAAAACAAAACATGATATATACTAAACAACTTGAACTGGTAATACACAACTAAATTGGCTATTAAGCAAGTTCAGGTTTCTTATCCAAACAAGGATGAGAAATCTGCTCCTAAAATAACAATGCTATGTGCAGGCTTGGAGAATGACATGAAAGGCTATTTACTTCTCCATAAGTACAGAAGTAGTATTTGCATCAGTACAGCTACACTAGCACATATTAGCAAACTATAGGCAAGTTTGTGGTTTAAAAAAAAGGCTGCAACAGATACATTTTTGGGCAATACAAGTTCACAGGGACCATAACACCTACGCAGCAATGATTTCTTTTCCGATTTTGCTGTTGCGCTTCATCTTTTTCAAATTTTGGGCACCCTGAGGCAAAGAAATAGCTGGTATAAGAATATGCATTAAGAGGCGAAAGATAACTGTACTTTTTTGTGTGAGAAAAGATAACTATAGTTAGCTAGCAAGCATTAAATTTTGCAGAGTCAGAGACAACTAAACTACAGTCAACTACAGTTAGCTAGCAAGCATTAAGGGCTAAGTCAGAGACAGCTAAAACATGACATTCTTTCGCAGAGTACAACACGAACGCATACTGCATACGCACTTCCGCAGAAGCTAGAGACAACCAAAATTTGCACAGGGAGTTGACCTTGAATCTGAACTACTGCAACATGATGCAAAAGAGCGTGCCAAGAATAGGTCATCTTCCTCCCGGTGATCTTGCAGGAGCGCCACCCCATGCAGAGCGGCTGGAACGTCCAAATCCTCCGCCTAGCCACGTGCCCCTGGAACAAGCTGGCGCCACCGGTAGAGCCATTCCCTGATGGCACCCAAAAACATAGTCAGAAATACCAAACTCGAGGGGACTGGATCGGACGAGGGAGGCAGAGCTTGGGTCAGCGGCTTACTGTGGAGAAGGGGGGCGCTTCTGAGAGCGGAGGTGGAGGAGGACAGCGAAGAGGCCCTGTGGAAGAGCGTGCCCAAAGCCTGCAGGGCGGACGCCATGGACGGCGGCGGCCGCAGGAGCAGCGGAGTGGAGCACGCGCGGCTGGTGCTCGACGGTTTGCTGCCCTGGGCAGCAGCTGGGTGGGAGGACTTGTGCTGGGAGCGAGACTGGATCTGGGGGATTGGAAAGGACTTGTGCTAATATGACGAGGGGGTCGTCGACGGTAGCTGCTCGATCGCACACAACAGGGAGACGCGGTCAAAACTGAGGCTCCGCTGCGGGGAGAAAGGGGACAGGATCGAGAGGAGCATCCTTGTGATCTGGATCGCGAGCCCACTGCCGCCGTCGTGGGTCTGGAAGCACCGCCTCACTTGCTCAATCTGGGTTGTAGACGGTGGGGGTGACAGCGGATGGGGGTGGGAGGGAGAGGGTTTGGGTTGGGGCGGCGGCGGCTGTGGGTGTGAGCGAGACGGAGGAAGGGGAGCGGCGAATCCCGCCGGGGTAGGGGATGGATCGGGGTGGGTGGGAGAGAGAGGCGGCGGCGGGATGGGGAAGGAGGGGGCGGCGACGGGGGGCCGTCGTCGTCGATCTGGATCGGGGAGAGGGATTGGGGTGGGTGGCGGATCTGGAGCGAAAGAATGGAGGCATGGGAGGGAGGAATGAGAGAAAGAATGGAGGCGGGGGGGGGGGGTGGGTGGAAAATGTCCATGAGGCCATACCTAGGGTTTCGGCACGGGTGGGTTTGGGCCGTTGGATCCGAAAGCATCCGACGGTGGTTGATGCGTGATCCGCGTGATATGCCCATGGTCCAATCAGAACGCAGCAAACCATTTGATGACCTTATGACCATATAAATTGGTCAAGATCGATTCAAGATAAAAAATTTCATTCCATTTTTCAGTGCTCAAAATGAGTTTTTTTGTGAAAGTCCTATCAAATATTTGTTAAAATGATCTCATATTGTGCACAATGGTGCATCTTGAAATTCCAAAAAATGTTGCCTAAGGGAGTTTTCATTTTCTTTGCACGGAAAATTCATTTTCCATTTTTCGAGTGCCCGAAATGAGGTTTTTTTTGTGAAGGACCTACCATATATTTGTTGCAAAATTGTACCAAATCAATTTTCTAAAATACCAGGACATATTTAATGCACAATTGACCAAATGGTTGGGTGTAAAAAAATTTGATCCACCTCTCGTGAAAAAGACAAATTTCTGCCGATTTAGGTGGAAGCGGGTCAAATTTGAACTGTAGCTACCTCGTAGTTTGCTCTTTATTTTTTCCAAAAATCATTTCTAGGTACATAAGTATCTATTTAATCAGAGAAACACCAAAAAAATTCCAAGATTCAACCACTAGCTAGGAACGGTTATTCCCGCCGTTTTGACCGCATTTTGAAACGGGCATAAAAAATTCAAAAAAAAATCAAAAAATTGGAAAACCTTCGCATTGTTTCATTATATGCGGTCAAGTTACCAGAAAAAATTATAAACTTGTAATACGGCAATTATTTAAAAAAAGTGTTCTCAGAAATGAGGTATCATGCGTGAAGATTCATGGCCTTTAAGCCAAATGATCAATCTTATGGCCACATTCATGGCATAGTTTGTTCAAATGATGTCATATTGTGCACAAGGGTACATCTTGGAATTCCAAACAATGTTGCCTAAGGGAGTTTTCATTTTCTTTGCACGGAAAATTCATTTTCCATTTTTCGAGTGCCCGAAATGAGGTTTTTTTGTGAAGGACCTACCATATATTTGTTGCAAAATTGGACCAAATCAAATTTATAAAATACTAGGACATATGTAATGCACAATTGACCAAATGGTTGGGTGTAAATTTTTTTGATCCACCTCTCGTGAAAAAGACAAATTCCCGCTGATTCAGTTGGAAGCGGGTCAAATTTGAACTGTAGCAACCTTGTAGTTTGCTCTTTATTTTTTCCAAAAATCATTTCTAGGTACATAAGTATCTATTTAATCAGAGAAACACCAGAAAAATTCCAAGATTCAACCACTAGCTAGGAACGGTTATTCCCGCCGTTTTGACCGCATTTTGAAACGGGCATAAAAAATTCAAAAAAAAAATAAAAAAATTGGAAAACCTTCGCATTGTTTCATTATATGTGGCCAAGTTACCAGCAAAAATTATAAACTTGTAATACGGCAATTATTTTAAAAAAGTGTTCTCAGAAATGAGGTATCATGCGTGAAGATTCATGGCTTTCAAGCCAAATGATCTATCTTATGGCCACATTCATGGCATAGTTTGTTCAAATGATCTCATATTGTGCACAAGGGTACATCTTGGAATTCCAAACAATGTTTCCTAAGGTACTTTTCATTTTCTTTGCACGGAAAATTCATTTTCCATTTTTCGAGTGCCCGAAATGAGGTTTTTTTGTGAAGGACCTACCATATATTTGTTTCAAAATTGGACCAAATCAATTTTCTAAAATACTAGGACATATGTAATGCACAATTGACCAAATGGTTGGGTGTAAAAGTTTTTGATCCACCTCTCGTGAAAAAGACAAATTCCAGCCGATTCAGGAGGAAGCGGGTCAAATTTGAACTGTAGCTACCTCGTAGTTTGCTCTTTATTTTTTGCAAAAATCATTTCTAGGTACATAAGTATCTATTTAATCAGAGAATCATCAAAAGGTCTCCAAGATTGAACCACTAGCTAGGAACGGCCAAGGCCGCCGTTTTGACCGCATTTTGAAACGGGCATAAACAATTAAAGAAAAATCAAAAAATTGGAAAACCTTCGCATTGTGTCATCATATGTGACCAAGTTTCTAGGAAAAATAATAAACTTGTAATACGGCAATTATTTTTAAAAAGTGTTCACAGAAATGAGCTATCATGCGTGAAGATTCATGGCTTTCAAGCCAAATGATCAATCTTATGGCCACATTCATGGCATAGTTTGTTCAAATGATCTCATATTGTGCACAAGGGTGCATCTTGGAATTCCAAACAATGTTGCCTAAGGGAGTTTTCATTTTCTTTGCATGGAAAATTCATTTTCCATTTTTTGAGTGCCCGAAATGAGGTTTTTTTGTGAAGGAACTACCAAATAATTGTTGCAAAAATGGACCAAATCAATTTTCTAAAATACTAGGACATATTTAATGCACAATATACCAAATGGTTAGGTGTAAAAAGTTTTGATCCACCTCTCGTGAAAAAGACAAATTTCTGCCGATTCAGTTGAAAGCGAGTCAAATTTGAACTGTAGCTACCTCGTAGTTTTCTCTTTATTTTTTCCAAAAATCATTTATAGATACATAAGTATCTATTTAATCAGAGAAACACCAAAAAAATTCCAAGATTCAACCACTAGCTAGGAACGGTTATTCCCGCTGTTTTGACCGCATTTTGAAACGGGCATAAAAAATTCAAAAAAATCAAAAAATTGGAAAACCTTCGCATTGTTTCATTATATGTGGCCAAGTTACCAGAAAAAATTATAAACTTGTAATACAACAATTATTTTAAAAAAGTGATCTCATAAACGAGCTATCAAGTGTGAAGATTCATGGCTTTCAAGCCAAATGATCAATCTTATGGCCACATTCATGACATAGTTTGTTCAAATGACCTCATATCGTGCACAAGGGTGCATCTTGGAATGGTAGACAATGTTGCCTAAGGAAGTTTTCATTTTCTTTGGACAAAAAATTCATTTTCCATTTTTTCTAGTGCCCAAAATGAGTTTTTTGTGAAGGACCTACCATATATTTGTTGCAAAATTGGACCTAATCAATTTTATAAAATACTAGGCCATATATAATGCACAATTGACAAAATGTTTGGGTGTCAAAAGTTTTGATCCACCTCTGGTGAAAAAGACAAATTCCCGCCGATTCAGGAAGGAAGCGGGTCAAATTAGAACTGTAGGTGCCTCATAGTTTGCTCTTTATTTTTTCCAAAAATCATTTCTAGTTACATAAGTACCTATTTAATCATAAATACATGGTTTGGTGGTGATACGTCGAGGTTTGGACGGTGGTCGAGGGCCCCAACTCTAGAGCGCGTAAACTCGCATGCCTGCCGCGTGGTCACCGCGTGACCGTGGCGTTGCCATGTGTTCTGGGCGGCCTAGGCATGTCTAGTGGGTTGGGCACTCCCCAGGTAGGTGCTAGGAAGAAAATCACAACATAAGATTCTCACGAGGAGACCGATCGATGCTCAAACATGAATAAGCAGCCAAGTGTTTGATTAGCGGTACGGGAAATGCACATGGCTAATGGGCGTGAGTTTTGGCTGAGGATGATCAGTTACTAAGAAGACCGTCTTCACAAATTTTCAGCTCAAAAGGAGGAGCCTAGGTGGTACTTGCTTTGCAAAGTACCACACTGGACATAAATACGAATGTTGAAGCTGGGCTCAAAATAATGAATGGATTGAGCTGACATTTGGTGGAGGATGGTTATTTGGGCATAGGAAAGCACTGTAGAAAATGGATACCATTTGGATATGCCAAAGTGGTACTTCCTTCACAAAGTGTTTTTCTAAACAGTAGGAAAATTAATATTTTTTAATTATTTTTGAACTAGGCAAGGAAGGTTTTTTACATATTTGACAAAGATATGACCCAAAGAATTTATGAGAATTTTTTGAGAATTTTGGGAATGACAGAAATATAGGTTGCTTCACAACCTAGGGCAAAAACTGCCACATGGACATGACACATAGGCAAAACTGATGAGGTGGCCCCTAGTCATAGCAACCCACCACAATTTACAAGGTTATGACCATCTATATTGGTCATGATCAGCTAGAAATAAGGCAGCAGACCAGTGCTATCTGCTTTATGACCATTTCATGTAAGGAAATTACGACCTTCCTGACCAAAATGGTCGTTATAGTTTAGGGTTTGGAGCCCCCCGAACAGCTTTTGACCAATTGGTCTCAAATGGTCATAGATCTATGACCAATTCTTCCAGGGTCACTGACAGAAGGTCACTAGTTGACATATTTCTTGTAGTGATATCCGGCCTGATAATAGCATGGGTAACACGATAGACTAACAACATCAACTTACATCCAAAGAAAGCTATGAAAGCAGTTTGTGATAGCTTATTTACACCGACTTCATAAAGCAAACGACATAGCCAACATATAAACAGAAGTAGAACTAACTATATAGATTTAGGAATATAGTGCAAGTCAATGATAAGGGAGCTTACATTTCCTTACTATAGTACATGTCAGTGTCTCATCTAGCACAAAGGCCTGAACCACTGTGACGCTTAACATATTTTTGAACATCTAATTTAAAGGAGCAAAAAAGAATGAAATGTATGTGAAAATAAGATCAATGCTTGACAAACAGTACCATATATGATAGTTTGATAGAAAAAAGAAACAAAAAACAATAGAACAGATTAAAAAACAATGATGTTTATAAAAAAGACAGAAGGTAATCGATGAACCAAAGCTTGTGTCAAGCTCATCACTAATGTGAAGTATCAGCAGGCAATAGCAGCCTTATTACATTAGAAATAAGTGACCTGTGAGACCCTGCCCTGTTTTGCTTAACTACAGGGAAAAGGTACAGATATCTCTACCTATTTATGTGCAGAGAAGTTATAAATCAGCATGTTCATCTGAGGACTAATGAAACTGAAACACTGAAATTAGCAGCATAGTACAACTACTGAACTGGTAAAGAAAAACAGTCTTACAGTACATGTTAAAAAAAAACTAAATCTGTAACATGCGCATCCCGCAGAAATATATAATTCACGGGTTTAAAGCAATACATCGTGTAGGTACTGTACATGGCCATATCCAGTGCGTCTTGTTTTGTAGTTAACCATAAGCATTCGAATAGAAAAAGGGGGCACCATTGATATTGACGTCAAAATTAAATATTTATGCCTACTAATAGAGACATCATGAGGTAGAAGGTGCAACAGGTTTAACGTGACACTAAATTAGACAAAGGTAACGACCTCACTTCCAAACCAATTTAGCATCTCCGATCTACACATAGAATCTAAACCATTTGCTCAACAAATCAGGATACAGTAGCCATATACCGCCATATACCAACATAATAGAAGAAATTGTATAAGATCAAGCCATCTAAAGGGGGTTCATGTTGTAGATGCAACCGGTAGATGGAGTAGCACCAGCAGCAAGATAGAGAAGTTACATCAAATAGAGACCAAGGACATGACCTGGATGGAACACAAAGCAACCGTCAAGGCAAATTAAAAGGGGCGTGATGTTTTATAGTAGAGATATATAAAATATGCATTTATATTTAACTATACATGTATTCATTCCATCTATCTATTATCCTGATTATTTAGGACATTGTTGTTCAAACTGTCAATGAAGAATTTTCTAAAATATTATGGACCACAAGATGCTATATAAATGAATATACGTATCGCCATAATTAGCAAGAACCATGGAAAGAAAACTGGAAGATGATGGACATCAAATCTGAAGTAGAAGCACTATGGATAACAAATCAATGATTTGTATATGCAGCAGCAGCAACCTAAGGTCCTTACATGGAGGAAAAGCATGGAAAGTGAAGATGGTTCCAGGCCTAGAAAAGAGGAGAAGTCGAGGTGAAGAAATAGACAGATAAAAGGTTGACCTGGACTTGGGAAGACGACGGCCATGGAGAAATGACCTAGTGGATGCAGCGAGACCTCAACACTTGCTCTTCCTCGCCGTCTGCAAATAGTATAATGGCTAAAACAGTAAGAAAATGCAAACACACAAGCACAACAGATATATAGAAATATAAAACACGAGACCTGAAAATTTTAATATAGAAGGGTGTGATATGTGAAGCACCATTTTCCAATAGTAGTGAAGGAGTCCAACAATGGTCGGCCTTAAGAAGTCACCTAGCAATTTGCTAGCCAGTCAATTAGCATCCCGAGGCTTGCAAAGTCGGTGAAAACACATATGACAGCAACCACCTAGAGATAGATAAAAGGAAAACCGCTACCATGCAAATTGAGACAATCGTCAGGCAGACATAACCATCCACTCCCAAATAATATAGCAAACATAGAACCAATAAACTTGGAGACTTACATGTTAGACTGCAAGAACTCTCCTGCACACCAAAGTAACATGGCCTCATGCAGAACAAAGGGACCTAAGAATGGCCCATAGACCAACTGATGTAGCAGAGAAAACGCAGCAAATTTGAATCACTGCACGGCATCCGCTAGAAACCAATGGATTGAACAGGACATGCAGAAAGATTATGGTAATGCATACATCAAAAGAGGCCAAGACATGACATGGAGGAGTGCATATCCTACGGGAAAAGAAAAACCAGTTGGAGGTTAGCCATCATGGAAGGAGGTGGATTGCGACCCCCTTGTCAGATCCAGCATCACATATCCTTGGGTATTCTCGTCTACACATCGTCATGGAAGGACCCGTACCCTTATGCCTGGCTCCCTGCCTTCATGGCTACCGCCACACCCCCTTTTCGCCCGGACAACTTCCTCCTTGCCAGCTAACACTATCTGCATAAGAACCCAAAAAAAAGGACGCCATGAATTAGAGGGATGAGCTCAGGCGTATAATCTGCACATAAAGATGAGAATTTGTTGGGATCAAATTAAAAGATACATGGGCACCCAAACCATAGCTGCAGAATAAAGATTAATTATGAGGAACTAAACAGAAGGACGAACTCATGTGGGGATGCAGCCGGAAGGAAGAAGGGAGGATGTGTTGCTGAAAGAGCTCATCTGTGTCGGCATCTCCTCCATGAACTGGCAGCCATCCTCGACCTGTCCTCCTCTGCAGGCAGCACGCCTGGGTGGTTCCTCTGCTGCAGCAGCCGCCCCTACTTTCTTGGCAGAGACCCGCGCCCGATCCGGCCAAATCGAGAATGCGGGGAGGTGTCAATCTACAGGCGCGATGACAACGGCGGTACACAAAGGCCGAGCAGGCGGCAATCGGGGTTGCGCGTAGAGAAGGCACATGGGCAGATGCATCCGCGCCCGTGAGGACAAGTAGCGCCTCCATTGCTGCACCAAGTGCGCCGGAGAAGAGGCCCGATAGAACAAATGGGAGCGCCGCCGCCGATGAAACAGGTGGGGAGAAGGCGATGGCGCAAGAGGCTGGACGACCACTCCTCCTCCAGGGCATCCCCTTGGTCACGCCCTCTCCTCCTCTGTGAGCCCCCTCCTCCTCTGCATCCCCTCCATTGTAGCCTCTCCGCCATGCAAGAGGGGACCTGGACGGTGGCGGCCAGTGGGTGGAGGGGACGCACGGGAAAGGCTGGTGTCGCCGCTGCCGCCGGGGAAGCTCGTCCGCGCCCGCACACCTCGCATCCCGTGGTGGAACAGATGCGGGAGGATGGAGGACGAGGAGGAAGCGAGCGAGACGGCTAGGGTTCGTGAGAGGGGAGGGGGAGACGCGGGCGTGCGGCGGCCGAAGCTTGCCGGAACCGGCCGGCGTGGATAGGGGCGATGGGGAGAG